>NW_017617415.1:0-600000 GCF_001879475.1 Ipomoea nil
ATTGAAGTGCGAATTCTTCTTCGTCGATCATGGCTTCAAAAGTTTCGAGAAAGACTCTGAGAGGTGCCGTGCCCACTTGTGCCATTGTAGAACTCGATTGTAATCTCTTTCAATCGATTCTCTGAGAGATTTATCAAGGGTGTACTGGTCTGGAGAAGATTGACGAGCAGATGTTTCGGGGTAAAAGATGTTTGAGCAGCTTGTTATCTCGTCTACTAGTGCAGGTTCTTGTGTCAGAATACCTGCTCTGCAATAGTAGGTTCTTGTGGGAGAGAATGAGCATCAGTTGTAGCATCTGAGGCTGCTTTCGGGATGTTTTCTGGAGAGCCCGGCTCTTGTGGAAAACTTTGACATCTTCCCTCCATTTCTACAGTAGCAGGGTCTTGAGTCAACTCTCGTAGGAGTTGCTCTGCTAGGATAGGCTCTTGTGAATGAGGAACAGGAGATGCATTCGAATTGATGGATTTGTGAGCAACGGGACTGCTTTCGGGCAGAGAGGTTTTCAGTTCCCCCTCAGAGGTAGCTGCTTTCGAATATCTTCCCCCTGTGAAGTTGCTTCTTTTGACAAGGGTTCCCGAATTTGAACAGATCTCATTCGACTTCGTTTGCTTAGACGAATGAGAGGTTGATCATCATCATCTTCAGAGGAGTTCTGCACTATCAAGGTTTCGAGAGAAGGATCAAACTTTCGTCTTTGATTGGGTGGTGTCTGACTTTTGAGACTTAACCCGAGAAGAGGGTTTTTCTTGTTTCTGCCGTTTTGGTTTTGGTTGAGCTTCTTCGTCAGCTTTGGGGGTTTTTAACTTTCGTTTGGACTTCCCTTTGGGTAGATTGGGTTCAAGAGGAATGCCCAATTCCAATGCCTTCTGTTTGTCATATCCAGATGGCTTGTGTTTCATGTGACAGACCTTTTGACCAGGTGGAGCACCAGCACGTAGAATCACTCCTTTTGTGGTAAGAAGATGGCTTATAATGAAACCGAAGCCCATCTTCTTTGCAATGTCTCCAGGACTCTTGCGATTGTATGTGATGGTGTGAGCGATGTTGTGGAAAATGATTTTGGACCAATCAACCTTATGCTCATGAAGAAAAGCGTGCAGCATTTTCAGTTTTTCCCCTTGTGACATCATCTGTGCCAGAAGTCTTGTGGTCCACAATCTTGTTGAAGATGTCTACTGCAAACTCATAATCCAACCGGAACCATTTTTTCTTGAGGGGCCAAAAGATTTTATCTTTGGAAGGTGCCTCCTTGTGTCGTATGGATTCATAGAAATCCTCCGGATCCAGATGATAATATACCAGATTGGACTTGTAGGACTCATCTCGTCTGGGAAACCCAAAAGTTGATCGAATATCCTCAGCAGTAAACACAATGTGATGGTTATTAACTCTTGAAGATATGCTTGAGAAATCAGAAGCCACATAAGCATTCAAATAAAACTGAGTAACATCAAGAGGGTACCATTCATCATAGCGGTGAGTTACCAAACCAAATAAACCTGTTTCAAGTAAAAGAGCGATTATCCGATCTCCAAAGGCTTTATCCAAGACATACTTACGAAACCCTTCTTCGTCCCACATACTTCCTCCGACGATAAATGGAATTCTGGACTTGATAAACTCTATGTCTTCGGTGGGAAAGCTTGGTATAACTGGAGTGGATGATGGTTCAGGGTTCTCTGGGTTCTTTTCGGAAGGAGCCGCTATTGATGATAGAAAGCTTGACTATAGAGATTTTTGAGGGGAAGGGATGAAATTTGAGAGATGTAAAACAGACGGAGTGAAGGTTTGAGCAGGGTTTATAAAGCTCCGGGTTGGTGTTCGTAAAACAGCCCATCAAGAAAACTTATTCGAAATTTTTTTTTTTTTTTTTTTTTAAAATTCAGCGGTTCTTCTTCCTCAAAAGGTAACTGATCATCATGGTTACGTGATAAGAACGTGTGCAGATCTGAAACGATCATTCCCTCATTTAATGAGGAGAGAGAAAAAGCACTCAAGTGCTGAGAGGTGCATTAAATGCACGTCTTTGTCCTGTCAGACTAGTGGGATAGAGGCGATTTCTCGGCCATTTGATCCCAATGAAACTTTATGAACGGTTCAGATTCAAGAAGAAGTAGCGTCTTGAGTACGATTCAAAACCCGAATGTTGTTCAGAATTTCATAAGATGCACATAAAGTTGCCCGAGAGATTCATGCTGAATAATCAACATAGTTACCCGAAAGATTCGAGTAAGATTCGATCAGAACAAACGTCTAAGACAGTCAGCAAGGTTACACAGATAAGACATTACATCTTATTAGCACATAGATAGGCACGCTTTTATTCAACAAACGAGAAGAGAAGATACATAAACATAGATGATGATTTTTAGAAATCACTTTTTCTTCCTCTCAACCTTCTTGGATGAAGAACATTCAGGCTTATCTTTCTTCACCCTTCCAAACACTTCCCTATACCATCTTTTATAGCGCGGAAAGTTGGAACCAGTGGAGGACTCAGCCTCATCATCTTTGTCATACTTCTCTTCCCAATTTTCTTGTGCCAGAAAGGCCATGTAGTCCTTGTCAATCCATTCTTTTGGGATCTTTTCTTCATTCTCTGATTCAGCGATGAATCCAGCCATATCATCGTATTGAAACGATGAGTCTGAATCAGAGACGAGATTGATAGGAACATTAGGACTATTGCCTGGATATAAGTCACCTTGCTCCTCCCTGAGGCGCCTAGAGGCCTCTTGGAGCTTGCGAGAGACATTTCTTGTGAACCTTTTCTTAGGTGCCATTGAGAGAGAGAAAGAGAGGATGGTGAGAATTATGTGAAATTCTCTCCCTTTTTTATAGCCAAGGATTAAGGGGCTTATCCGTAAATCCGTCAATATTGCAATCAATGCTCATTACAGTGTTCAAGATAAGGCTGATTTCAGTTTGGACTGAAATTTTGATTCCCTGTACGGCCTGAGTTCCAACGTGCTTAGCATTCAATAAATTCATAGTGAATTTTTTGAACTCTTTTTGACCAGATATAACTTGCAATAAATGCACATAACAGTAAACCTTTTTGTGATCCGAAATCATAAGAACTTATGCAAAGCATTTATTTGGATAACACAACCATCATGACATACAGGATAGAAAGAGAGAGAGAGACTTAAACATAAAAAGCTCAACCTACTACGGTTCAAAGGAAACGATAGGGCACGTGAAGTTCCAATCGGGTCATCTCATCAGTCACATCAGCCAGATTTGTTGTTTTGGCGAATTCATCCAACTCTTCTAGAGAGAGAGTGGGTTCGGGTGGCTGATCTGTGACCCGAGAGTGGACCCTTGAGAAATCCTCATAGGATTGAACATTGGGTGGAGGAACTTCAGGAAAGGGATACCATCGAGAGGTTGGTGTCAATGAAGAGTCTTTGTTGGAGCTCTTCATCATCATGATTCTTTCATAGGCCTCCTGACTGGCTAGTTCCAGACGATACCTCATTTTGGCCCTAGATTCGTTGACAATAGTGTCAAGCGTCTCTTTTTCGGGGTTAGGCATTGAGTAGGTTACATTGATCATCTCTCCTTCTTCTTTCAAGCTTATGATGGTGGCATTAGGGAGCTTGCTTGCTTCCTGTAAGTGATGCTTCAGACGGGTAGCCCTTTTTTCTGCTTCGTTCATTTTTCCTTTCTCTTTGTTCATACCTGCAATCCTGTTACTTAGAAAGAAGTGAGTATGTCTTATGTATGGCAAAACTATTTTATAGGCAAATAAGTGTCGTGGAGATCTATACAAAATCTTTTGGATACTGACACTTTCTTGCGTGAGAGACACGAAAACAAAGGTACATGAAAAGATATGGTAAATTATTATGAAGCATAGTGAAGTAACATCACATATTAGGTCATTTCAATCATTCCGATCTCATGCCTTAAAAGAGAGAATCTTGTCTCACTCAGAGGTTTGGTGAGTATATCTGCCAATTGATCATCGGTATTAACATATTCGAGAGCAATATCTTTCTTTTCAACATGATCACGAATAAAATGATACTTGATATCAATGTGCTTGGTCCGAGAGTGTAGAACTGGATTGTGTGTGATTGCTATAGCACTTGTATTATCACACTTAATGCTCACTTCTTGGGCATTTATCCCATAGTCTCTTAATTGATGTCTCATCCATAAGATTTGAGCACAACAACTTCCAGCTGCTATGTATTCGGCCTCAGCCGTACTAGTAGCAATGGAATGTTGTTTCTTGCTAAACCAAGACACAAGTCTTCCTCCTAGGAACTGACATGTTCCCGAGGTACTTTTTCGATCGATTCGACAACCTGCGAAGTCTGCATCTGAGTATCCTATCAGATCAAATGATCCTTCTTTCGGATACCAGAGGCCGACATTTTGTGTGCCCTTAAGATATCGCAATATCCTTTTAGTCGCACTCAGGTGACTTTCTTTCGGTTTAGCCTGAAAGCGAGCGCATACACCAACAGCAAACGAGATATCGGGTCTACTTGCTGTTAGGTATAGAAGAGAGCCAATAATACCACGAAAATTTTTCTGATCAACTTCCTTTCCTTCATTGTCAATGTCCATCCTAAGGGATGTACTCATAGGTATTTTGACGGAACTTTTTCCATCAATGCCAAACTTTCGGATCAGATCTTTTGTGTATTTGGCTAGGTTTATAAATATCCCATCAGGACATTGTTTGACTTGTAAGCCTAGAAAATAATTCAGTTCTCCCATCATACTCATTTCAAATTTTCCTTTCATGAGATTGGAGAATTTTTCACATAGATCTGGATTCGTGCTTCCAAAGATAATATCGTCAACATATATTTGTACCAGTAGGATATGATCATTATCCTTTATACGAAAGAGTGTTTTGTCAACCACTCCTTTCGTGAAGCCACGATTGATTAGAAAACATGATAGTGTATCATACCAAGCTCGTGGAGCTTGTTTCAAACCGTAGAGTGCTTTCTTAAGGTGGTACACCTTTTCGAGGTCATTGTTGATAGCAAAACCAGGAGGTTGTTCAACATATACTTCTTCTTCAAGAAGTCCATTCAGGAAGGCGCTTTTGACATCCATTTGATAGACTTTGAAATTTTTGTAAGCTGCAAAAGCTAAGAATATTCGTATAGCTTCCAATCTGGCTACGGGGGCGAAGGTCTCATCAAAATCAATACCTTCTTCCTGACAATATCCTTTAGCCACAAGGCGAGCTTTGTTCCTAACAATGAGTCCATCTTCACTCATTTTGTTTCTAAAAACCCATTTAGTTCCAATGACATTTTGATGTGATGGTCTTGGTACTAGTTCCCATACTTCATTTCGTTCAAATTGATGAAGTTCTTCTTGCATAGCTATTACCCAGTCAGGATCACATAAAGCTTCATCTACAGATTTCGGCTCTATTTGGGATAAGAAGCATGCCATCATACTTTCGTGTAATGACGCTCTTGTTCTTACACCTTCTTGAACATCTCCAATAACTTGATCTGGTGGATGATCTTTCAACCATCTAAGATCTGGCTCAAAGACATCTTGAGAAGGCTGAGTATCCATCTCTGGGATATAGGGGAGGTCTATGTAGATCATTGGTTCAGATGGTGCGTTGCTAGAAGGATTGATAGGTTGATTTCCATTTGCTTGTTCAGATGACATTTCGGGTTCTGGTACTTTCGGCTGATACTTCATGTAGGACGAAAGTAAGTCTTCTTCGTCTGAGATGTCTTCGTCTACTGATTTCTGGGTATTTTGAGCTGGGATAGCAGGTATCTTGAATCCAGAAGGGTTTTTCTCAGATTGCTCATCAAATTTGACGTGGATGGATTCTTCGATAATCATTGTTCGCTTGTTCAGAACTCTGAATGCTTTGCTTATGGATGAATATCCCATGAATAATCCTTCGTCAGCTCTTTCGTCAAATGCTTTAAGATAGCTTTTGCCATTGTTGTGAATAAAACACCTGCAACCAAAAACATGAAAATATCCAATATTTGGAGTCTTACCTTTCCATAGCTCATATGGTGTTTTGTTGTGAGACTTGTTGATTAAGGATCTGTTCTGTGTATAGCATGCGGTGTTTATGGCTTCAGCCCAAAATCTCTTTGGTAGACCTGAGTGTGAGATCATTGTTCGTGCTGCTTCTTTTAGAGTTCTATTTCTTCTTTCGGCTACTCCGTTTTGCTGAGGAGTTCGTGCTGCCGAGAGTTGATGAAATATTCCATTTTGAGCACAGAAATCCTTTATCACTTTGTTGACAAATTCGGTTCCTTGATCCGATCTGATTCTTGTTATTTTGACTTCCTTTTCTGTTTGAAGTTGCTTCAGAAGATTTGGCAGAGCCGTTTCTGTTTCATTCTTCTTTTTCAAGAAAAGAACCCATGTATATCTTGAAAAGTCATCTACTACCACAAGGGTGTACTTTCTTCCGCTTATACTTGCTGGATCTATTGGTCCAAAAAGATCCATGTGCAGAAGGCTTAGAGATCGAGAACTTGTGTCTACATCTTTTGACTTGAAGGACGATCTCAGCTGTTTTCCCTTTTGGCAGGCATCACATAACCTATCTTTCGTGTAAGATGTTTCGGGTAAGCCTCTCACAAGATTCCTTTTTGCAAGCTTATTTATTGTCTTCATGTTCAAGTGGCTTAGCTTGTTGTGCCATTCTTGATTGAGATCTGCATTGCTCTTAGCTACAAGACAAATGTTAGTATTAGAAGAATTTAATGAAATTACATACATGTTCTTCTTTCGTTGGCCTGTAAGTGCTGTCCTGCCGTCCTTCGTGTTTATGATTTTGCACTCTTCTTTAAGGAATTCTACTTTGTATCCTTTATCGCAGAACTGACTTGTGCTTAGAAGGTTGAATTTAAGTCCTTCTACATAAGAGACATCTTGTATGATTATTCCTTTCTTGATGATATCTCCTTTTCCTCGAGTTTGGCCACTTGTTTCTCCTCCAAAGATGACTTTGGGTCCATTTATTTCTTTGAAGTTGCTCAAAATTGTTTTGTCACCAGTCATATGTCTTGAGCATCCACTGTCTACATACCATATGACCTGTTTCTCCTGCATCAAAGATCATGTATTTTTAGGTACCCACTTAGTTTCGGGTCCTTGGGGGTTAGTAGTCAATTTTGGAACCCACATTAACCTAGAGTGCACATGACTCATCCTTGGTCCTTTGTATCCGTTGGAGGTGCGATAATCGAAATAAACACTGGCAAAGATTTTGTCCTTATACTTCCTTTGTTGTTCTTTTGGTGGAGGATTTTCATAATGCCAACGATAATTGGTTTGTTTACGTCGATGTGTTATCTTAAGAGCTTTCCTCGAGAGGAGTTCCGGGTAAACAAACCAATCTTCTTCTGAAGGCCCAGTCCTTCCATTCCCATACCCAGATTTTCTGAGGATCCTTTCAGGTTGTCCGTTCTTTGAGATTTCCTGAGCAGAACTCTTTGGACGAAATTGCCTCTGGTTAACATTTGTCTTTTTATAGGATCGAGAATTCCAGTTAGGCTGACTCAATTTTTGGTGTGGACTTTTTCCACTGCCATTTGGTCCATTCCTTTTGACACATATTTGTCTAGGATTGCCTTTACTAGGTTTTCTCTTTCCTGTTTCCACAATTCGTTGTACAGCCTTTCCTTTTGGTTGGCTTGTTGATTGTGGTGCTGTGACATTGTTATGTACCATCATAGGCTCGGGCAGCTGGGTTGGTCCTTGAACAAATATGGTTGCAAGACTCTCATGTGAGTATGCATTCGTGGATTTGTTCGTTTCGACTTGTGAAGAGGAGCTGGAGTTAAAACCAATTCCGGTTTTCTCTCCGGGCAGTCTGGATTCGTTTAACATTCTGTCCATTAAGTTGGATGACTTGTTAAACTTGTCCAATACTTCAAGCAATTCTTGCTCTCTCTTTTCTTTTGCTGTGCACTGCTCCTTAAGAGCGAGAACATTTTTCTCGAGCTGCTCCTTAGCAATGATCAGCATTTTGTTCTCAATGCGAACTTGCTCTAATTCATTATGGCTAGTCATGAGCCGAGAGTTCTCCTCTTTTAGCTTGGAGTAAGTGCTATTTATTAACTTAAACCTCCTCATCATTTTAGTGACAGATTCACTGGAGGTTTGACTCACTAAAGAACTTGATTCGGCTGAAAAGCAAGAAGAAGATTGAGAGTTTACCTCTTCTTCATCTGCCATGAGGCATAGATCCTCTGATTCTTGGCTGTAGAGGCATAGTAGTCCTTTCTCCTCATCACTGCTTTCGTCTTCTGAGCTTGAGCTTGAGGTACTACTTTCGGGTATAGCTTTTTCAGTGTTTTCGGCAACCACCATTGCTTTTCTTCTTCCCTCACTCTTGGAATTTGATGATTCTGGTTTATCACTTTTCTTGTGCTTTTCTCCAGATTCCCTTGAGGAGCTTGTGATATTGTTGCCATCTTGATATTTGCTAACCATTGGATAGGGGCAGTTTGCTTTGAAGTGCCCTGGCTTTCGGCAGTTGTAGCACAACAGCTGTGAATCAGTGGTTTCGGTCTTTGAGGCCTGAGGAAAGCTTTCATGCCTCTTTCGGTGGCTTGACCGTTGTGGATCTTGAAAGTTGTTCTTTCTCATGAATCTTTTCATCTTCCTGACAAATAGGGCATATTGTTTGTCAGTTAAAAAATCACAAGAGTTAGATTTCGACCTGTTAGGGGTTGACGCCGCCTGATTTGCTACGAGGGCAATATTTCTCGTTTCTGGTTCCTCAGCATCTTTCGGTTCATGTTCAAACTCATATGCTTTGAGATCACTGAAGATTTTGGCTATGGGTGTTGTTTTCATGTCACGATTATCTCTCATCGCGATGACCTTCATTTCCCATGACTTCGGCAATCCACGAAGAATTTTTAGATTCATCTCCTTTTCGGTGAGTTCTTTTCCAAGGTCTGATAAGTCTCCCATTAGTCTTGTGAATCTTAACTCCATCTCCATGATCGTCTCGTTTGGTTGCATCTTAAAGTCTTCGAACTTCTTCATGGCTATTGTCAGTTTGTTGTCCTTTTCTTGTTCATCTCCTTCTCCCAAGTCCATTAGAACTTTCCATACTTCCATAGCATTTTTACATTTTCTGACTCTGGGGAAGAGCGAATCATCTAGAGAGTTGTAAAGAATGTTCCTTGCCACATTGTCCAGGTTTGCTCTTGTTCTTTCTTCCGAGTTATACTGCTCTTTCGGCTTTGGTATTATTTGTGGAGCATCTGGTCCTTGAGCAGCAGCCTGTGCATTTGCCATCATCACTGTGATAGATCCAGTAGTTATGACGTCCCACATTTCATCATGAATAGAGCACAGAAGAGCCTGCATTCTTAATTTCCAGTCATCAAACTTGGCAAGACTAAAAGCAAGCTGTCTAGAGCGATTTTGTGCATGTTCCTTTTCCATTTTAAAAAAAATCGTGCAACTAGGAAGATCCCAAAAAAAAATCAAAGGTGGATCTACCAAGCAGTAAAACGCAAAAGGCCTTCACCGTTCAAGGTATTCGGCTCTGATACCACTTGTTGGTCCCGATAGATTGTATGGTGAGTCTAGAGGGGGGGGGGGGGTGAATAGACTCTCGTTTTTCTTTAAATTCTTTAACAGAAAAACCCTGACAACACTTTTGAGTAGGATAAGCACAGCGGAAAGGTTATTAAGAGAGGGTTGCACGAGTTTGATGAGAAGATAAGATAAGTGATGAAAATGATGATATGCAAGCAGTAAACTAAAGCAGTAAGTAAAGAGAAGAGCGAGACGAGATTTTATAGTGGTTCGGCCAAACTTTGCCTACTTCCACTCTTCTTCCACAACTGCTGGAAGGATTGCACTATCACTTCTTTAGTACAATTACACAAAGACTTCCTTGATCACTAAGCCGGACAGCCTTTGAAGGTTTTTCAACTCCGAGAGTTTACTCCGCCTCTATCAACTTCTTCTTCTAAGTTGAGGTTGGTGAGAAAGTATTTCTTGATTCCTCCAACTGTGAAGTCTTGTAGGTGTGGGATGATTGCTTCAAATGTGCAAGACTTCTTACAAGATGTAGGGCAGTGATGGATGATCTACTTCAAATGCCTTAACACCTTAACTAGCTGGTTCACAAAAAGCTTTGAGATTTGTTCACTTTTAAGAGCTTTTTGCAAGAGAGTGAGTAGTGTGATAAAATGAACCAGCACCTTCTTAGTTGATGAAGGTTGGTTTATATAGGTGATGAAAATTCATCCGTTGGAGGGAAATGAATTTTTAAACCTTTTATCTGTTGGACAAGGACCATGGAGCCTCATGCATTTAATGCTTCATTAATGGGTTTGTACTATGTAGCCGTTGAAGGTATGGAGGATCTGATGACTTTTGTCTTTTAGCTCCAGAGATAGTACAACTTCATTAAATGCTCTTTGGGTAGCGTGTCCCATGAGTTGAGGTCCTTATTGTCCTAGGATGTTGTCACATCAGACAGGTAGAACATTCTTCTTGTTGATGAGAAGAAGAATACTTGTTGAAAAGAACTGTCTTCTTAATGACAACTCCTTCTTTCGTTGCTGTGGAGTCTTCTTTCGTCTTGATCAGCCTATCTTCTATTCATAACTCCTTTCGTGTGTTTGTTCTAGCTTAACACGAATTACATATGAGTTATGGCAACTTTCGTCTAGAACGAAAGTAGCGATACAATAAAAACGAAAGAGTTAGGGGTCTACTTTCTACATTACATTGGTATCATCAAAATCCTAATACATGGTTCCTAACATTCTCTAAGTCTTCTTAATTCTCTTTTTTGGTAGCATTATCATTGTCTTCATCTTCAATACTTGTCCTTTTTTTAAAAATTTATTTGTAGTGTGTCATGTGCAATTGGGTTACTGGTGGTAGCATAGAGTGCAACGTCATGCAATGAGATTATGGTGTAGAAAATTTTAGATTTGTCTTGCTGTGTATATGACTAAGATCTTAGTTGTACTATGAACTATTTATCTTGTTTCATGTGTTGTGAGATGTGTGTCGTAGATTATCATGTGAAAGTATTGAACAAAATATTAATATTTGTATAAAATACTTGGTAAATAAATATATAACATATTTTGTATTATAATTTTGATATTTAATTACAAGATAGTGTAAAAAGAGACAATGGACAATGTAATGAATATAATTAATTAATGAATTTGAAGGTATCAATATTTTTAAATTTATTATAATGAATATTTTTTTTAATAAACGCATTATAGACATCTAATTCTAAATTAATTAAATGAATATGTATTTTTTTTGGTTGTAGCTATTAATTTATTTAATTTAATAAGAGTAATAAAATGCGGTACTTACTTTTCATCCACAACAATGAAGTTATTATTATTATTATTTTATTTTCATTTGTTGTTGAGACATTGTTTTGGGAGTTTGTCTGACAATTGCTACAATTGCTGTCAATAGATGATGATAATAAATAATTTGAAATATATGGTTACAATAGATATTGTTATAATGATATAGTAAAAATTAACTTACAAATTTCTTTAGAAGTTTTCATGCATTAATAAAATTCTGAGAATGATGTGTAAACTTGTTCAATTGGAGCCAGTGGGATGTTAACATTGTCAATTCTTTGAAAAATGATCATATCATTTTAGAGTCCAGGTGTAGTTGTATTTCTGATCAACAAATTTGTAGTTAGGTTGCGTAAGTCTGACAATGATGTAAGAACAATTTTGCCCGATAAAAAAATAATAGTACAATATTTGTAAAGTAATGTACAATTATACCTACCATTATTGAAATACATACAAAAAATATTAATTAATAAATCATTCCAATAATGCAAAAATATAATTAAAATATTGAGTCTTATTCTAAATAATCAAAAGAATGTTAACTAAACGAAAAAAAAAAAAAAAAAAAAAAAAACTTAACCTAAATTTGTTTTTTTTTTTTTTTTAATAAGGGCGTAGCTGATGTGAGTCAAATTGTACATGTTTCTAGTGTTAGTTTGATTATATTTGTTGAGGTTTAATTCACTAAAATGTTACTTTAATTGAATATTCCCTTGTTTTATCATTTAGATATGGTTTACACTTGTTTTGAATGATTTACGGTGTTTGTTAATGTTTTTGGACCATTGTAGGTCAATTGCAAAAGCAAGGGAAGTTCTAAGATAAGTTTGGAGCCAAAATAAAGTCAAGGTGAAGCTAAGGATGTGGCTAAAATACTTCAAAGAGAGTCAAAGAGTGGTACTTTCAATGGATTGGATCACAAGAACAAAACAAGGGAAAAGTGGAGCAAAAGATCAAAGAATTGTAATTCCTGTTGAATTTGGCGACACCTTAGTATTTTGATCATATCTCACTCAAGTAATGTCCGATTCAAGTGACTCTTGTGCCATTGGAAAGAAGACTCGAAGGGCTACAATTTGATATGCAGCACCAAACTCGACGCGTTGAAAACTTCTGGTAAGTTGCGCGAAAATCTGCCCTGAAACTCGACGCGTTGAGAATTCTGGGCAGTTTTTTGGAATGTTTTGGGTGCGGAAACTTCCTAAACTCGACGTGTCGACGCCTTCCTCAACCCTAGAAGGGTCCTAAGTTGCGTTTTGGAGACAAGAAAGAGGAGAATATAGTCAAGAGCTACAAGTTGTCTTGGGAAGAAAGAAGAAAAGCTAGGGAGATTTGGGAGAATCACTTGGTTTATCCTTTTACTCTCTTTGATTACTTGTAAACTCTTTATTATAGTTGCTATGAATAATTTAGCCATGCTTGGCTAAATTCCCTTAGAGATTCTTGGGTATAAAGTGTTTATGAACCTAGCTATGTGCATGCTTCTTAGATTCTTAATATATTGATATTTGGATTTTATACTTGTGTTGCAAATGTGATTTATGTTGTTGATGCTTGTAATTAGTGGTCATGATTACTTGTTTCCTAGCTATCTTTATGTTATAACGGGAGTTAGGTATAATTTAGAGCATACACACAATGCACTTAACTGTTGCACCTTGAGAGAGAGTAAATTGGTTAAGGATCGGAGTTTAATTCTTGATTATTGCACATCGGGAGATGACAGTAGTTAAGAATTTATTATGAATGCTTGTTATTATATTGTTGTGTACGTGTTTATATCTCGGGAGCGAATATTCACTTAAGAGATTACCCAGTAACTCTTTCCCCTAATTGCATTCTCACACTTGTTTAAACTCAGATTTAATAGTGTTCTTAAGTTTGGCACTAGGTGATGAAATACTTGAATCCCAGGAATCTCATTCTCTCTACTGTTTTCACAAACCTGCATACTTTGTTTTCTTTTAATTGTTTTAATCAAACATCCATGATAATCATTAGGATTAACTTCATAATAATAAATTAGTAGCTAGTGCTTGATATGCCCAACTTCCTTGTGAATCAATAACTCGTTACTCCGAGTAATTATTTGTTTGAAATTATACTGCAATCAAATTGGCGCCGTTGCCGGGAAAGTGGCGTTTAAGTATTGACATTAGTGAAAGTTTTATTCTAGAAGTTGGCGTTGGTGAATGTCGCAAAGAAGAAGCGGAAAATGACTTCCCCCAAAAAAGGGAAGCCATTTTCCGTAAAAATACTTCTATTTTTCATTAACCAAACTTTATTTTCCATTGACTTTAGTATTTTCCTCCTTGCCTAACACTAAAAATTCGAAAAATGATTTTCAGAAATCATTTTCCGAGTTTCCAAACACACTTTAATGATTTACGCACCAACTAAAATATAAAACTAAAGTTTGGAAGTCTAAAATCTATTCCTATATTACAAATTGACTCATCAAATATAATTACATTTATTCATAACAATTGCTTTTACGAAATAGTTTCTTTGCTAGATAATCTTTTTTGCGTGATTTGAGACCTTAATATATTTATTGTTTTGACTCTTGATTTCGTGCTAAATGATAAACTAACTTGATAGATAGTCTACCTTTTGGCTTTAAAATCTAGAAATTAAATAATAAGGTGATTTGGGTGTTCTAATTAATTTCCTAATGAGTTTATATTGCATTATCAAAATCTATTTTACAGTTATTTATAACAAAATTTACAGCTCAATTATATTATTAAAACTTTAATCTATATTAGTCAATTATTATGTAGATGGTCACATAATAATGACACATCTTTTATCATTTCAAATAGATGGTCACACCCGATACCAGAAGTACTATTTTTCAACAAAATACTAAAATATTTACTACTTTCACATATATATCAGCAAAATTGGTAATATGTTACTCATTACTCAGTTAATAATGCATTAAATATATTCTGTTAAATCCATGAGTTTGGTTAGCGGCAACAATATTTTTGGATATATTAAGGTGATATTTGCGGGAACCAAGGATCTGAATATCTGATCGAGTCAGTCTTGCGCCCAAGATTTAATGATCTTATGATTGATTGGTAAATGGTCAAAAAGTATCAAAACTCTAAAATCATTAGATATAATAATGTTGAATAATCAACTTAATCATGCCAACATCTTCTATATTTTACCATCCACAATGATACAATTATGCGGCATCAGTGCACACTCAAACTAATGAACAAATTAAACAAAATTTCTGGCAACATGTATATATACTATAGAGGATTACTAAAAGAGGCTGAGCATATAATCATTAATGTGCAATTCAACTATTAGCTTAGACTTTTAATTGAAGATGAAGCACATGCTTCAATTAAAAAAAGCCCGCACGGACTAAGCTCAATGGTTCAGTAGGCAGTATTTGATAGAAGAGACCAATATTTAAAGTTCGAGAGCCATTGAATTATTGTGATTTACATCCTCTTAAATACTCTGTCTGGACGGGGTGTGGGATCGTTGGAGGTTGGGATTCAACCATTTGGGGAAGCTAAGGTTACTAAAAGAGAAACAAGTTTTCTCGCACATAGAAATTTCCAATTTAATTAGCATTATTGCCTCTGCCTAACAAACTGAGACAAATAAATGTGTAGCAACATATGCAACTGATGAAGTAAATTGATAATAGAATGACTATATTGTATTCATTCTATGAGAGCATGAAATTATATGATGTCCATTCAGGGTTTATAGCTTTCTTTTCCAGGCATTTTCCCATTTTATTGATATATGTGAGCTCGTCTCACGGATCCATGTCCGCATTTTGGCAGCGGTGTGGGGATTATGCTCAAAGTGAGTAGATTTCTTGTGCGCACCGACATTTGGCCATGTCTGCTGAGCCATTAAGTCATTGTAATTTACATGATTTACATTCTCCCAAATTCTCTATCAGGTCGGGTTGTGGATTCAACCTTTTGGGGAAGAAGAAAATCAAAACCTTACATTGCTGTTACACTATTCATAAAATCTGTGGGTTTGATATCTGAAGAAAAGTACACAGTGCATCTTTATATATGGATTATTAGCTAGCTATTATATATATGTATAGTCCATCTTTCAGCTCAAAATTCAAATTAATCACATATCTTTGTTGATGAGGCAGCAAGATTTGGAAGGATTGGGTGTAGTCAAATGCAGCAATAATCAAGCACATAAGCTCAAACCATATTCTCAAAAAGGACAGAGGACAATAGACAGGCAGAAGAAAAATGAGTTGGCCACTGTAAACACAGTTTATTTGACTAAAACAATAAAGAGTTCTATACTCCCGAATCTTACTTTTTCGGATTTACTCCCTTCTAATGTGACGGGCATTATATTGATAGCTTTTTTTTTTTCTTTACGTGAGTTCCTGTAAAAGTTTTTACATCAAAATTTTAAATGTGCGAATAAAAATTAAGAGTAGAAAATAGAAATACATATAATATTTTTCAAGAATAAAATTACAGACTAGGCACTTGGCCTCCGTTTGCTCGGCTATAATTGTTACATGTGAGGATAGAACGAACAAACAAAAGGGAATTCATCTTTTATGCAATATGATTTTGTGAAAAGGAATATATATGTTTTGATTCCTTCCTTCAAAAATCACTATTTTTCCCCTTTAGTTGAAATAAAAAATAAAAAAAATACTCCGTAAGTGTTTAAATAAAATGTTGGTTCCGACAAATCACAATTTTATAAAATGAACATAACAAATTACCTAGCTTCCTCCATGCATCTCATTTTAGTTGTCTCATGTCTTCATAACTACTTTCTCAACCTACTGAAGCACAAAAAGTCAATACAGCCTCTACTGAGGCTTGAACCTTCCATAATTACTATGTTGTTTAATTAGGTGACAAGTTTAAAATTTTGACTGGACTAGACTCTTTCCAAGCTTCCGCATAACAATCTCTCCCCAGCCTCAACTGCACAACATGTCTTCAATGGGATTTGAACTTGTTGACATGTCTTCAATGGGATTTGAACTTGTTGACAGGATGATGTACTTGACCCGCAAAACCCAATCATTATATACCATGAACCATGAATCACATTGTAAGGTGGATCACTGACGAAAGGTACATTTTTAATATACTAAATGTACATTTCTAATACACTAAATGATCATTTTTAAAGGTATATTATATGGGTACTGAAGATTCACCATTTGGTATGTACTATCAAAGAATGAACCTTCAGTACACAAATGATCTACCTTAAGTATATTAAAAATGAACGTTTATTCATGGTCCACATTGCAATGTATGTGGACCATGGTCTATAATATAATTTACCCACTAAGTCGATGTCCAACAATTCGCGCCTACTAGACAAGCCTCAACTTTACTACTAATTGGCAAATAAACTGCGTACCATTGTACCAAAAGTTATAGTTAGTAGCGAAAATGTAACTTTATTTCTTTATACTTAGCAGTCAATATATATTTCGAGTGACAGCATGCTGAATTAGGCTTTTCCAAGCCACCACCCAACATAAAATATAAATTGTTCATCTATACTTTCTTAGCCTGTTGAAACACAAAGAGTCAGCACCGCCTCTACTGAGCTGATCTCATGACCTCCCATATGGGAGAGTCACTACATGCCATCTGAGCACAAAGTGTTTGGCATAAACCAAATGATATTAAGACACTACCTCATAATCACAATTAAAACCTTTAAAAGAATATGTTGGAAAGTAATGGTTCAAATTATATTGTGTTAATGTTTGAGAAGCTCTAGCACTATTACACAACCTTTTTTTTTTTTTTTATGAGAAAGTAAAATTTAGAATGACATGATTATATATTCTTGTGTAGTAAATGGAGTTTTTTGCATTCTCCCAAGATGCAATGCATGAGAAAGAGGCAATGGGGGGAATAGAGAGGGTAGAAGGCAAAATGGGAGACATCCCCACAGGCAGCCAGGATATTATTATTAGATGCAAGGTCATAGTCATCTTTTTCTTAGTGTACCTTCCATTTATTACTAGCATTTGTCTTTTGCCTTCATTCCTTCTCCATCACTAAATGCCCTTTGCCTCCTTTTCCCTTCTCACCTTTTCTTTACACTTACATATACATACATACATATATATCTGTGTGTCTGTATATATATATATGCACTGAATTTTCAGGAGCCACATAAGCCTCTTCCTCTCTTCTCCTTCATCTTCATCATCTTCTTCTTCTTCTTCTTCAATTAGGGTTTCCTTCCCTTTGAAGTGGCAAAACTCTGAACCTCATAACCTTCACTGCTTCAAACTTCAAAGTAGCAAAATCAAAGTTCTTGCAAAAGAATTAAAAGGTATTATATTTCATTCCCTCTATGCTTTTTGCATTTATTGTTTTGTTTTTCTCTTCTTCCCACACTGGGGTTTCCTTGGGATAAGTAAAGGCTACAGAGATACTACTATATGCTTTATGTTGCACTTCAATTATATATGATCTAGGGTTTTTCTGTTCCTGGATTGGGATTCAAGGTGAGAAAGGCTGTGAAAAAAATAAAAGCTAAAAATTCTTCAAAAATTTGTTTTGCTATGTCAGATCTCACATTTAACAGTTTAAACCCGACACTTCACTCCTTCCTATACATTGGACTCTGCAAAATCAACAGTGCAAACATATTTTTTTTTTTTTCATTTTTCTGGGTTTATTTCTAATCTTTCTTCTGGTTTGCATGAGACTAAAGGACACAGGATTTGAAGAAAGCATGCAGAGCTAGCTTCACTCTTAGCTTTTAAAGTATAGTACAAGAGTTAAGAATTTTTTTTTCTTAAAAAATAAAAAGAAAGAAATATAGAGGAAAATTAGCCAGCAAATTATAATCTTGAAGAAATTTGTGTGTTTATCAGGCTTGTCTTCTTAAAGAATTTTACTTTATTTATGTGTGTTAATATAGAGTGAAAGGCCTTAAGGGTTAATTAAAGAACAACAACATAATTGAGATTTAGGTCACTTCAACATTGTGTCCAGGCCAGCTGAGAAATTTATGTGGCAGAATAAACAGTCACAATTTACTGCTCATATAATTTTTTTTTTGTCAGGATAACTCAAACCTTAAATCTCCCGGCCAACTGTCCCACCCAATAAAGGTACCTGCAATTCAACGTGAAAATTAGTCACTGTGTCGACCGTGGAAACCCTGAGCTACACCCAAAAAACACGAGCATAATTTTAAAAAAAAAAATAATGAAGAGGATTTCATTTCTGTTATATATATAACTACTATACTTGGAAAAGATTATGGTTTTACTTGAAAAAGCACCTTGAGCTACAAGGAAAGCACACTACTTATTTCATTACACAAAATGGATATAACATTATTTAGCACTTAAACCCACCAGATAGTGTAATTTGTGAAACATTCCAAGAAAACTTATGTATCAAAGCTTTAGAAGATACCAATAATGGCAACAAAATTGTAGATGATGAACACATCATAATGTGTGATGGATATGTTCACAATTCAATCCCACAATTGTAATGAGCTGTGGATACAGGAGCTTACCTTGCACTCTTGCATAATAAGGGAATGCTCCGATCCGAGTACAACGAAGAAATACACACACACATACACGTATGTGTGGATGTATATCTGTGTGTACGAATTGAAACATGTGTTTCATCTCAACTAAAATTTCTTGCATGTAGTTGCTCTGATACCAATTCAAATTGAAGCATATGCTTTCATCTCATCTCAACTAAAAGTGCATATTTATGGTTATATATTATGTGCTGATGGATGTATTTATGCATGTATAATGGTGCAGTTTGAAGAGAGAGAAATTGAAATGGCTTCATCAAGCTCGTACAGCTCGCCATGCGCCGCCTGCAAGTTCCTGAGGAGGAAGTGCCTGCCGGGGTGCATTTTCGCGCCGTACTTCCCGCCGGAGGAGCCGCAGAAGTTCGCGAACGTGCACAAGATCTTCGGGGCGAGCAACGTGACGAAGCTCCTGAACGAGCTCCTCCCGCACCAGAGGGAGGACGCGGTGAGCTCCCTGGCGTACGAGGCGGAGGCGCGTGTCAGGGACCCCGTCTACGGCTGCGTCGGCGCCATCTCCTACCTCCAGCGACAGGTCGAGCGCCTCCAGAAGGAGCTCGACGCCGCCAACGCCGACCTCATCCGCTACGCCTGCAACGACGTCGCGCCGCCGCCTCCTCCTCCCCAGATGGCCCCGCCGCCGCCGCAAGGCCTCCGCCGGAGAATGAGCATGGGCATGCACTACCCTAATTACCCTTTCCCATGGGATGATGAAAACAACAATTACCCACAAGGAGGAGGAGAAGGGAGTGCTTAAGCTTCAATGAATTTATACACACAATCAATATGCCTCGCCTGCCCTATCTATCACTTTCTCCTTCTAGGGTTTCGATCTGACCCTTGAAAGAGGGAAAAAAAATCAACTTTCAAACTTCAAACTTTCAAAGCATTCAACATGGTACTTCTTTCACTCCTAGCTATTAAAGTTGAGCTATGCTTCCTAGCTAGACCATTAATAAGTTTCATCAAACAAAACAACATTACCATTATATATTATTTGGTGGTTTTAGTAAGCAACTATGTTTCTAAAACCCTTCAAATTTCCTCTATATATATATATATATATATATATGTGAGTGTACGTAGTCGATCATCATCACTAAGATATGGATGGCTACACCTCATGTTAGTTTGTGGTACTTTTTTTTTTTTTTTTTTTTTTTTTTTTTTTTTTTTTTAAATGCATCTCAAGTGTTTTGTTTGTTTGGGCTTGTGGAATTGTTTATGGATAAGAATAAAAATAAATTTTTTTTATGAATATTATTTAATTAGAAAAATGATATTATATTAAAGTAAGATTCTTTTTTATCTCTTTAGCTCATGGTGTGGCTTAGTTGAACCCCTAGTGCAATTTTGTAATGTATTTGGAAGGGCCACTTTACCTAATACGCTGCAAAGATAGCTAATTGCTAAAAAGCTCATCAAAATCTGATTCCCAGCCGAAAGAATTCAGATCTCACACCCTATCAAAAGTGCACTGAAACAAGTAAGCTTTATTTGCACCCTCCTGCTACCTGCTGCTGCGCCTTCTCACCAAACCCTTCTTTCTATTTTCCTCTAATTAATCATAACCATATCCATATATATATATATATATATATATATATATATATATATATATATATATATATATATATATATAGTGCGAATAGTGCTTCCCGTACTGTCGTGCAGTCACTCACTATTAAGTATGTATAAATGCACCACAAAGTGTTCAAAAATACATCAATAGGTGTGGTGCATTTTTTGGTGTGTGGTGCGTTTTGTGGCGCATTGGTGCATTTATGCATACCTGATGGTGAATCCACATGGGAAACACTATTTGCGTTTGAACCAGTATCTATATATCTCAATTTATTTGTCTTATTTATTATTTTGTCATTAATCTTTTATTTACTTAATAAGATTTTACATTTCTAATTAAGGAACTAATATTATTTTATCTCAATATATAATATATCACAACTCAATGTTCGTTAGAATTTTTTTTATTTTTTTATTTTTTTTTTAAAAAAGCATTAGTTAGATTGTGTTGATGCTCATAATAAATAATGATGTAGAGATAATGGTTGTGATCCAAATATAAAATTGAACTTTAATTTGTAGCTCATCATTATTTAGAAATAAACTATATTATTAACATTTAAGTTCTAATAATTACTCTATTTGACACACTTTACATGTCACATTTACTATTTATTCATCAATCTAATTTCTTCCGTCTTTTGTTATTTTCTTTACCATTTCTTATATTTGTAAAATGTTACTCCATATATTATTTTAGCTAAAAAAAGTATTATACCTCTTATGTGAGACGGTCTAATACAAGACTTACTCTTCTACATTTTTAGTTTAATAGTATTTTTCATATAGTTTTAAATATATACACTAACTCTAATTAAATGTTACAAAAAATTAAATAACTTCAATAAAAACGAAGTTAATCAAATCAGACACATGGCTGGAGTATTTAGTTAACTTTGTATGAGTGAGTCTTAGCGCTACATTTTTTATTTTTTATTTTGGTGAGAACGCCCCCGCCTAGCTTAGGGCGGAACTGACTGACCCTTCTAGACCTAGCACCATTCGCATCAGCTGAAATGAGCCCCAAGATGTCTATGGGAGTACTTTCTAAGACAGTTGTTCCCGTATCCTTAGTCTAATCAAGATTTGCCAGAAAGTTCGCACATTTATTGCCTTATATCATCGCATGTGTGAACGCCACCTCGTCAAAGATAGAAGCTAGAAATTAACCTGCAATCATAAATGAGGGTAATGAAAAAAGTCATTAACCTTGTAATTCTCACCTATCACCTTCACCACCGCTTCAGAATCCAATTCAACAACCAACTTCCGGAACCCCCTCTCCTTATCAAGCTGTAGACCCTCCCTTACTCTTAACGCTACATGATTGAATATGGTCTGAAAGTGAATTTATAGCATTAAAAAAGAAAAAATCTTTAAAAGAGTTGAATTTAGCTAGGGGCGTATATATGTGAATTGCATTGAAGAATATATATGTGAACTGCATTGAAAAATCTCTTCAATATACATCATTAAATATAAATTATCTTCTTCATTACTATTTACTTTATAACGTTACTTCCTACTTATTAATGTCAAATAAAAAGTGATTTGTCGTTTTTTGAGTGGACTTCATTTCTTCTTCCAAATACTACATACTGAATCAATGAGTTTATAAGTCCGTGCGGGCTAGAGTGAGCTTCTCTTTAGTAGCCATAGAGGGGATATGTGCAAATATAGAAGTGTAGTTTGAAGTAAAGATTTGTTCGGAGATGTTAAAAATTTTGATAATTGAACATCCTATATATCTATCTGTTGTTTTGCAATACAGATAGAGAACAGTAAATTGAACAGTTTTACATTACCTTGGATCCATAAATGACTTATTATTCTATCTCCTAGAAGGTTTCAGCTTTTATTGTTTTTGTCCCTAGCATTTCCTATAGCACACTGTTGTAAACATCTTCACCTCACGCAAAACCCCCACCACCTTACCCCCACTCCCACCACATCAAAAAGGACAGACAAAACTTGGGTACAAAATTAAAATATATATAATTCCTTAACAGTGGGTTTGGTTCGCTGAAAAATATTTGGAGGGGAAATGAAATTGAAATTATTGGGAATATAAAAATTCCATTGTTTGGTTGGTGGAAAAAAAAATTACTAAGAGTATAAATTCTATTACGTAGTATTTGGTTGGATTTTGGAATTGTAAGAAATAATGAGTATAATGAAAATTATATCCCTACACAATAATAACAACAATAATAATAATGGTAATTAAATAATTGTCCTCCTTGTTTTCTTTGGAAAACAAAATATCAAAGAGGTGGCCAAGGAAAATGTTTTCTATCCAACCAAACACCTCTTAAATGTTTTTTTTGGGAAAAACACCTCCTACATGTTTTAGTAAAGCTAAAAATTAAATAGATTCAACTACAACAAGGGGTACCACGGTCTTAGATGATCCACCAGAGGACATGTTGGGGCTCCTTTCTATCGATGCCAGCGGAGCTAGGTTCAGAAGGATCAATTAATACCCGCCTTGAGTGGGGCAATCTCACCCAAAAAAAAAAAAAAAAAAAACTACAACAAGCCAATATTTACGCATACATATTGAATATTATCTATACATCATAATTATCTCGCATATAGCTTTTGTTTACTTGGAATTCCATCAAGAGTGTCACGCTTTTTTAATTTGTTGTTTCTAGATACGGTTGACAATAATTGTACTATATTCATGTAATTAAATTTGAGGTTTTCTACCAAGACTATTTGGTCTAAAGGTACCTGGCTTGGACTTCCATTTAGAAGGTTGTGAGTTTGAGCTTCAGTGGAGGTGTTATTGGTTCTTTGTGTTTCAATAGGAAACTATATTGTAATAGAGGCACTAGCCAGTAGCATTCAAAAAAAATTGAGATTTTCTTCTCTCAAATAAATTAAGGAATAAAATACTAGGTTAAGATTTATTTTAATTATAAGTTTAAGGAATAAAATACTAGGTTAAGATTTATTTTAATTATAAGTTTAGATAACACGGATATTTTTCTTAAAAAAACAAACAAACAAACAAGATGGGGAGAGTGGGACTAAAACGTCACTTAGCTTAGACTAATAATACAACATAGACCAAAAACATTAATATTTTGGTCAAATTCGAACCAAATTAATCATTTTTATTTAATATTATATTTTAAGATTATTTTTATTGAAATCCACACAAATATGTACATAAAGACTAAATACTTGTCTGAGAATTATTGTGCAAGACTAGTAGTGTAAACTTATCTACATCCATCTGACTAGATATAGCTTCATTTGGTCTACTTGTTATAATATTTGATGGAATTGAATTAGTATCAACAAAATTCAGTTAGTAAATTAAAGTAGTTATATACCTAACATGTACCTTAACCATAACTTTACATTACAAAACCTTTTTGCTGTTTTGCATATCCACGCAGAAAAAGATGGAATCTAGAAATTTGTTTCTATCATCAAATACGGAATGAAAATAATTATACAAATTCAAAGGAAATAGAACGAATTGTGAAATACATACGTTGGGCCGAGAACCGAGTCTAGCATTTTGTCATTGAAACATGACGACGCTGATTGTTAGGTAAGTATAAAGAAATAAAAATTGTGTCTTCTCTACTAACTATAACTTTTAGTATAGTGATAAACACTTGATCTTGACAATTAGTAGCATGTTGTGCAATTGAGACTGACAGATGCTATAATAAAATAAAGGTCCTATTTTGAAGAGACAAGATCAATTCATTAAATCATCAGCCAGACAAATAACAACTGAGGAGGATTATCAAACCACTCCCCGCAACCTGACTCAGAAAAGACTTCCCGGACAATAATGTGGGCGGCACGATTCGCAGATCGCCTTACAAAACGAAATTGGACATCACCAATAGAAGATGCCAACTCTTTAATATCGTCTATAAGTAATCCAAATGCTGAATAAAAAGAGGAACTAGAAAAAGAGACATAGAGAGTTTGAGAATCCGTTTCTACATCAACGCTGCCCAAGCCTGTATCCTTAAGCCTATATCAGTCAATTTTGACTTATATGACCACTATTAGCTGTTTGACTTGGTTAAATAATCAATATGAATGTTTGATTAATTAGTTTTTTATAACAGTTTATTACTCCAAAATGTTAAAATTCAAAAAATTGTTCAAATTAAACCAGTTTTTTCGATCAACTTTTTTGCGAAAGTCATTTTGCATGCATGTAATCAGCTATCAGCTAACAACTAATTTACAAAATACTTTTCTACAATCAGCTAATGTTATTAACTAGTCAAACTCACTAACCCAATCAGCTAATAACTATTTACCAAACACTCCTAAATTGATAAATCACTTGATATTGAAAATTCATGAATCTTTATAACCTTGATAATCTTTATACCTTTAACATAGATTCATTAATTCATTCTATTCTGCTGATAAAATCTCTGAGGCAATCAGTGCTGGTATGGAGCAGTAAAAAGCTTACATGTTCCATGTTTGCTTTGCAACCCCCAGTTTCTTGCCTGTTTCTGACTCTCTCTCTCTCTCTCTGCAATTCCATCCAATCTTTCAATCAAATTCTTCTTCCTGTGCTTTATTCATTCACTCATTGCTTTCTCGAGTCCACCAAAGAATCTCCTTTCGATTTACGCATCACTGGATTCACACTCCCTTTAATTAATTCTGCCCACTGGAATGCGCTGCGCCGTGTCTGCCCCAACTCATCCATTCTTATTTTTATTTTGAGTCTTACTTGCCCTAATCCTATCAGTTTGGAGTTAACCTTCTCAATTGTCCACTTTATTGGTTTTGGACTTTTGGATTTATCTGCTTAATTTTTATTTTATTTTTGTCCCAATCATAACCATAAGATGGATTCAAATAATTGTTGGTTATTACAGTATTTATATTTATTTAAATTTTTATTCAAATTTAGATTTTTAATATAACATGAATCGCTTAAAGCCTGACATTTATCTCAATTGACTCTTGACCTAAGACACTTATATATATAGCATAATATACTTATGACATAATTATTATCAACAACTTATGTTTATTATAAATTTCTTTTGAAATTATATTGTTAATATTGTGTGTTATTAACTAAAGAGTAGTTCTATATAATTATAACATTATTAATAATAAAACAACTAACAAAGTGTCATTCCAACTCATATTTTATTTTAAAGCAATTAATTTAACCACTAGAAAACAATATATTATCAAGCTTTACAAAATAAGGAATAGTTGAAACGATGAGAACTGATTGTATTGTGTTAACTGAACATGATGACAATGAGATCAGATGATGTGAAAATATACAATAGAGAGTCACAGTGTGACAAGGATAAGAAGTAGAGAGGCACAGTGTGACAAGGATAAGAAGCTCTAAACAGACTCAAATACAGAGTCCTAATACTCCCCCTCAAGCACAGTGTATACTAGTAACCTGTAGCTTGTCCCTTAGGGAAGAAAATCTAGGTCCAGACAGAGCTTTGGTGAAGATATCAGCAAGTTGATCCTTTGTGGAGATGAAGTTGACTTGGATATCGCCCGAACCTACTCGATCACGAACAAAGTGATAATCAATCTCCACATGCTTGGTGCGCGCATGAAAGATTGGATTGGCACTCATATATGTAGCTCCTAGATTATCACACCATAATTTTGGAATGAAAATACCCGGAATCTGTATCTCACGCAGTAATGACATAATCCATAGAACCTCAGCACAAACATCTGCAAGCGCTTTGTATTCAGCCTCAGTGGATGACCTGACAACAGTTCTCTGTTTCTTGCAAACCCAGGATATAAGATTACTCCCCAAGAAAACAGCAAAACCACTCGTGGATTTTCGATCCTCAGGACAACCAGCCCAATCAGAATCAGAGAAGGCATGAATGTCTCTAGATGAGCACTGTCGTATGCGTAAACCATGATCAACTGTTCCCTTAACATACCTGAGTACCCGTTTGAGCTGCTCCCAGTGTGACATGGTGGGAGCATGCATATGCTGGCATAACTGATTAACTGCAAAGGATAGGTTAGGTCGTGTGACAGTGAGATATTGCAGTGCTCCAGCTAGACTCCTGTACTGTGTGGGATCATCATATAAATCTGAATTGGAGGGGACAGTTTTCGAGACAGAGATAGGTGTAGAAAGGGGTTTGCATTCAGACATTCCAGCCCATTTTAAAATATCATTCATATACCGTTGTTGAGATAAAATAATCCCATTGTCACTCTTAACTGTTTCAATACCCAGAAAAAAATTTGGTTCACCAAGATCTCTGATTTTGAATGTAGCAGACAGTTTGGACAAGAGCTGAGACATAATACCCTGATCACTTCCCATTACAAGAATGTCATCCACGTACACCAATAGATAAACCAAAGCAGCGTCTTTAGAGTAATAGAACAGAGAGACATCTGTCTTGGATGCTTGAAAGCCAACTGATAGTAAGAACGTATGTAGTCGATTAAACCAGGCTCTGGGAGCTTGTTTTAACCCATACAGAGATCTTTTTAACAAACAAACATGATTCGGGAAGTTAGCATCAATATAACCAGGGGGTTGCTTCATATAAACTGTTTCAGCCAGATTACCTTTCAGAAAAGCATTATGAACATCTAGTTGTTTGATAGACCACCCAGATGATAAAGCTAGAGATAGAAGGAGTCTTACAGTCGTAGGCTTTACCACTGGACTAAATGTGTCGAAGAAGTCCTGGCCTGGAACCTGATTAAAACCTTTCGCAACCAGCCTGGCTTTATGCCTTTCAATAGTACCATCAGCCTTTCTTTTCGTACGAAACA
The DNA here is from genome assembly GCF_001879475.1 of Ipomoea nil. Lineage (NCBI taxonomy): Eukaryota > Viridiplantae > Streptophyta > Magnoliopsida > Solanales > Convolvulaceae > Ipomoea > Ipomoea nil. The sequence goes on from NW_017617415.1 coordinate 27,300, forward strand.
CCCATTTACAGCCAATAATATTCATACCTGCAATGGGTGGAACTAGAGATCATGTGTTGTTATGCAGGAGAGCATTGAATTCTTGGTCCATGGCTTCACGCCACTTAGAATATTTGACAGCTTGAGAGTGACATGTGGGTTCCGTGGGAAGCACTTGAGCTGCTAGAGCAAAAAGAGGAGCATCTATGTTGCTGCGAGTGGCCATAGAGTGAGTACGGACATTGGTCCTGATGGACCGCCCACGTGGACGGCCTCGCCGACGAGCAACGGGCTCCACAGGATCACCCGACGAGGCAGCCTGTCCGGAATCCACGGCAGGAATATGTGTGCTATGACTGAGAACAGATTCCGCCCAATGTCCATAAAACGGAGTAGATAGATCCTGCAAAGAAGTTTTAGTAGCAAAGGGGAAAACTTCTTCATCAAATCTGACATGCCTGCATGTGTAAATCTTATTAGTATGTAAGTCCATGCATCTGTACCCCCCAAAGAACTCAGGATAACCTAGGAAGACACATGGAGAAGACCTGTATGACATCTTATGACGATTATATGGTCGAAGATGAGGATAGCATAAACACCCAAAGACACCGAAGAAAAAGATAGGAAGGAGGGGATTTATGTAACAGGAGATGAGGGTGTTGTTATTTAATACAGAAGATGTCATTTTGTTAATTAAATAGACAGCAGTCTCAAAGGCAAAATCCCAAAATTTCAAAGGAACAGAGGCATGAGCTAGAAGAGCCAGACCAGTTTCAACAATGTGACGATGTTTTCGTTCAACACGACCATTCTGTTCATGTGTATAGGCACATGATTGTCTATGTTGAATTCCTAATTGAACAAACGAAGAATGTAACTTTTTGTACTCAGCACCTAAATCCTGAATGGCCTTTATTTTGCAATTAAAGGACCGTTCAACAAGAGTACGAAATTTATTAAAGATGACATAAAGATCAAACTTTAATTTCATTGGGAAGAACCATGTATAACGGGAATAGTCATCCACAAAGATCACAAAATAACGAAAGCCAGAAGTAGATAAAGTGGGCGCAGGACCCCAAATGTCTGTGTAAATAAGATCTAGGACTTGAGAACTAGAGGAAGCAACACGAGGGAGGGGAAAACGGGCAGATTTGCCTAATTGACACGCATTGCATAAAGAATTATGAAAACGAATATTATCACGAGACCCACTAACCAAACAAGAACGAAGTATATGGCTAAGAACACGGCTATGAGGGTGACCCAGACGATTGTGCCAAGTGGAAGCCGAGGCACGAGCGGAAAAAAACGCTGACGGAGACGAACTAGGTAATGAAAGTGTGTATAGTCCCCCCGAACTATTGCCCCAAAGAAGTATTTCCTTGGTATTGATATCCTTCACAACAAAAAAGGAGGGGTGAAACTCAAAAAAGACTTTATTATCGGATACAAACTTCTGAATAGATAATAAAGAATTAGACAAACATGGAACGTGAAGTATATCAGACAATGTAAATGATCTAGAAGGGGTATTAAAAGAGGCATGGCCAACATGACTAATAGATAAACCCATATCGTCACCGACACGTAAAGTGTCATTACCAGTGTACTTATCCGATGTAGAAAGGGCAGCGATGTTTGGAGTTGCATGATTTGTGGCTCCAGTGTCCGGAACCCAAGTATGAGAATTTGACGAGGTTTTAGCAACTAAACCATTCTGAAACACCAAATTAGCCTGAGAACCCGGAGCCCCTGAATATCGCCGAAAACAGTTGATTCCCGTGTGACCGAAACTTTTACAAATTTGACACGGACCATTATAACGCCAAAAATAATTGGCTCCCGTGTGACCAAAACGTTTACAAATTTGACATGGATCATCATAGCGCCAAAAACAATTGACTCCCGTGTGACCAAAACGTTTACAAATTTGACACGGATCATCATAGCGCCAAAAACAATTGACCCCCGTGTGACCAAAACGTTTACAAATTTGACATGGATCATCATAACCACGTCTGCCATGCTGATGAGCTTGATGCGGATTACCACAGCCCATGAATCCTAAGCTGGACGGCGGCGAAGACGACTTCTTTGAAGAGATCATGGACGAGGTTTCGGAGATCAAAGGGATGAGCTGTTGTGGGGATCACCGAATTGTGTGTGTGTGTGTTTTTTTTTTTTTTTTTTTTGGAACCCTAGCTAACTGATACCAGATGAGAACTGATTGTATTGGTGACATTAGACCACAAGTTCTTGGGCTTATTTGTATTTCTTTTTCAAAAAAGTTTCATAAAATCAAAAATAAACTTAAGCATAAGAACTTTTAAATTATATTGATAAAAAAATTAATAATTATGATTAAAATTTTAATTTGTCAATTTATTCGTACTTGTAATATGTTAACGATCGATTAACATATTTAAATGTTATTTTAACAAATAAATTAAATTATTTTAGCGATAATCTGTTAATTGCTAGATTTTGTGACATGAATTTTAAAACAAAAGTTAAATATTACACATATGACTAAATTGAAAATTGAAAATTTTAATCATTATTATTAATTTTTTCTATAAAAAATTAAAATTAAAATTTATTTTGCATGAAACTTGTTTTTTTTTTTTTTAAATACAAATAAATATATCTACACCCGTTGTTATTATTATTATTATTATTATTATTATTATTATTATTATTGTTATCCTCCTCCTCCTCCTCCTCCTCCTCCTCCTCCTCCTCCTCCTCCTCCTCCTCCTCCTCCTCCTCCTCCTCCTCCTCCTCCTTATTATTATTCTTATTATTATTATTATTATTGTTATTGTTATTATTATTATTATTATTATTATTATTATTATTATTATTATTATTATTATTATTATTATTATTGTTGTTGTTGTTGTTGTTGTTGTTGTTATTATTATTATTATTATTATTATTATTATTGTTATTATTATTATTATTATTATATGATGATGATGATGTTAGTGATTAAATTAATTATTTTAAAATATTAATAAAATAAAATATGAATTCACATGACATATTATATCATGGTGATGTGGCAGTGAGGATGTCATTGCCATGACAGTAAATTTGACTGTCAATTTTAATAATATTAATTATTTTTCTTAGTTATACTTTTTTTTTTTATTTTTTTAAATAAGATCGACCAAATTGTAAAAAATTAAGATACATGGACTAAATTACACAAAATTATATTTACAAGGATATGATATGTACTTTGACATTAGTAGTGATAAAGTTTCAAGGTTGTGCTATCATGACACTCCATATTAAGAGCGGGGAATATTTGCCTCGTAAAAGGTGGCCGAATGGGTGGAGTATGATTCTTGCATATGAAGGTTATTGACCTCGTACACAAGGCGTTCCTAGTGCGATTTACCTCATCTTGTGTGGTTTGCGGGCTGTTACACAAGAATGAAGTATAAGCACTGCAACCCTCAAATAATGATTGCTAGCTAGTTACCTGACACTACTGGAAATTCTGAAATTTCCGACCACCTGAAAATGATCTTAAATTAAGTTGATACCAAAAAGTCCAAAAAGTGGTCGGAAATAGCAACAAAGGTTTTTCCGGATACCAAAAGTGATCGGAACAAGACTTTCAACTTGATTTAAGATCACTTTTAGGTGGTCGGAAATTTCAGAATTTCCAGTAGTGTGAAAAGGGAGGGTTTCTATTGTAGTATGATGCTGGATGGAAAGTAGGTTGGGAAAGTGATTTCCCGGGATTGTCGTTCTCATCGGATGGCACATTTGGAAGTGTAATGTGTAGCAATATCAACAAGAAGAACTAGAATCCATGATCCAAGGTGCAGTGTATACAAGTGTAAAGTGCAAAGAAGAGAAAATGTCAAAGCAAATCAACTAACAATGAAGATGATATAGGGTATGTATTAGCCTTCCCTTGTATGGTGCTTGTAGTGTTTAAGCTAGGAATTGTGGATTGTGCTTATAGGACTTCAAGTGAGGTATGTGCTATTGCCATAGCCATTTTAGGTTGTTATTATGGCCTATTGATGTAAAAGAGCACCCAAGTGACACTGTTACACCTATGAGTCAATTCAACAAACACTTTGCTTGCACCTCATTCCGGACTTTGCCCTATCGGATCTAAGGTGGAAAATGCAAGTGAGAATTAAGCTATAGCATGTAGTAAATAATCTCTTATCAAACATGCTAATTCCTAAATCATATGAGGAATTGGACCCTAACTCCAAAAACACAATCAAACCTCCCACTTCTATCAAGAAATCAAGCAATAAGCACAATTACAATTCCAAATCAACAATTCAAAACAACACTAGCACCATACAAGCAAATGCTAATCCAATCCCTAATGATTCTTAGACACTCATGTTATTAGAGTGAAAGCACATTGAATTGAAGTGATAAAAGAAAGTGAAGATGAAATTGAGATGGTGAAAGTGGAGAGATTACCAATCTTGAATCCAAATGTAACAATCAATCAAGAGAATTGCTCCAAGATCAAAGTAAGTTGTCAATTTACAAAGACCTAGGACTATTTTATCTCTCTAGGTATTTTATCTCTCTAGGTTGGAGAGTGTTTGAGATGTCTAAAAAATCTGGAAGATATCTAAGTCTAACTAACTTCACACACTCCCTAAAAAAGTTAACATTTCACAGCTTTTATAACTTTAGAACTCTATATTATATGCACTATATAATTCATTCTCATTTCCCTATATTATTAGTAATATTACTATTTCGTGACTGAGACTCTTTGTATCCTTATAAATACATATATCTTCATGTACTTCAGACATCATGGATTGATCAATAATAAGATTACTCACATAACTCTTGCTCTCATCTGGTATCAGTAGACCAAACGATCCATAGCTACAAACCCGGCCTACCAAGAAAAAAAAAAAAAAAAAAAAAAAAACACCTATCGCCAAGCCGGCCGGTGACACCACCTCAACTTCTCGCATCATCTTCAATATTGTCTATCCAACCATAGCCCCAATAAATACCCTACAAACAGCTCATCACTTTATATCTATTAAACACACTTCCTCAAACTATTTGTTCTGGAAAACTCAACTTGTTCCCTTTCTCCGTGGTCAAAATCTCAGTGAATATGTTGAAGACACGTTTTTGTGTCCGACTTCATTTATTAAGGCTCCGGATGAGTGTCTTGTTGTAGTCGTGCTCTGGATGAGTGTTTCGTTGTAGCTACGCTCTAGATGAATATTCCGTTGTAGCTGTGCGCTCCAGATGAGTGTTCCGTCGTAGCTGCGCTCATAATGAGTGTTCTATTGTAGCTACACTTCGGATAAGTGTTCCATTATAGCCGATCCTGCAGCCAAAAAGTTTGTCCGTTAGGATTCTTTTATTTTGTTCGTGACAAAATAGTATCAAAGGAACTACAAAGAAACTACATCTTTACAAAATGACCAACTGGCCGCATCTTCACCAAGTCACTAACCATGACAAAACTAAATGATCTAAGGGACAAACTCAATGTTCTCTCTAGAGAAACTTAAGCTTAAGGGGGTGTATTAGGACTTTGTATTCTAGGCACACTGGAATTCAGTTTCCCTCTCCCTATATTATTACAAATATTATCATTTACCATATATTCCTATCCTAACTAGGACTATTGGTATCTTTATAACAAATATATCTTCATGTACTTCAAACATCATGTATTGATCAATAATAACATTATATTATTCCCAAAACAATTGTTCTCATAGTTATCTTAATCAAATAAGATTAAATTTAAAGTGTAAATGAGGTGACACCGCTATCTTACCAACATAATCAGATGTCTACCTTAAAACTCATGAAAGAGTTCTTTGCTATCTCATTTGGTGTATGGGCCCTAATGTATCACATACTAAATGTAAATAAAAGAGGGTGTTATATTGTACTATATTATAAATTATGACGTAAGGGGTGATACCAAAATTAAAGCTATCTAATGTCAAGAGTAAGCAAGCGTTATAAGTGCAAAAAGTCCTTGATGAGTTATTCTGTCAACACATCAATTTATGTATGTTGTGTTAGTGTTTCCGCTGATGTTTCTGTAAGAATAAAGACGTGGAAAAGAAGCAAAGAACAGAAGAAAATGGCAGAAGAGCTCAGGGAGATGAAAAGAAAAAAAGAAAACAAGAAGGGATGGTGTTGTACTGTTCACACTTGACAGCACCCCCACCATAGATTACTATGTTCCCTTTTCTCCCCTTTGGAGATTTTAGATGAATCAGTGACAGGGACAGACGTTTTGTTTGTTTTAGGTTGGATGTTTGTGATGTCCTCCTTAATTAACCCTGCCCATCAATGCTGTATTGCAACTCACACAGTCACACGTATGCAACTTTAATTTTAAAGGACATTTTCCTTTACCTATCCTTTATGTATTTCTACTGGTCATGTATATGTGTTACACGAAATTAGGAGTGTAACTAAATCAAAGTCCAACTTGAATATAATTGTCAAATTTCAAAATTTGAGCTAGAGTCAAGCTCAATTGAGTTCTAAATTTTTGTGCTTGACTCAACTCAAGTTTGAGATATCTCAATTGAGTTCTATACTCAATTTTTGGTTTGATGGCCCTCATCATCATCTTGTTGATTGTCTACTTTCCGATCTACTGAATTAATTATTTATTCTAAAAAATACTTAAAATAAAGTTTTTTTTTTAATATTTACACCAAAATTATAATAAACATTTTACAATCAAATATCATTAAAAAAACATTAAATATTATATCTCCATTATAACATTTTATATACCATATAATATAAATATATTAGTTAATTAAACTTGTAATACTATTTTATTTACTTTAAATTCTTTTTTAATTAATTTTTTGGTAAAATAGTTATGTTTTTCATTTTTATCTTATTTGATGTGGAATATATGCATCTAGAGTTAATTATCAATTTGGTCCCTCGACTATGAGGATTTCACCAATTTGGTCATCGACTACCAAAATTTCTCAATTTAGTCCCCGACTATACTTTTTTTTTTTTTTTTTTAAACACGAAATGGTCCTAGAGTCAAACTATCATTTTTAAGGCATTAAAACTGAGGACATATTTGTAATTTCACTTTACAAATCAACATTCCATTAATCAAATTCTTCACCAACAAGCTTCGCCACCACCGTCGGAGCCCAGAGCTCACTGCCACGCCGGAGAGTCACCAAAAACAGGGGAGAGGGAGAGAGCTGCTACGCCGAAGAAGCTGCACTGCCGGAGGGGCTCTGTTCGCGTCAGACGCTGGAGCTTATCGGAACTTCTTGTCGTTCGTCACTATCCTCGCCTAGAAGGACCAGTCCACCGCCGTAGGAGCACCCGCGTAGCTCTGCTGCTGAGCTGGGAGGGGGGGTCTCCAGAATACGCCCGGAGGAGTTGCTGCTTTGCTTGTCGCTGACCTGCCTCGCTTAAGAGGATGGAGGTCGAGAAGAGTTACCGTCGATCTGTCTGGTCCTCTGTTGTCCGAGGTTACCGCCGTTGACGGGAGAAGGGAAGGAGTTGTGTTGCCGCCGGTGGTTGTAGGTAGAGACAAAACGGAGAATCATGGTAGATGATCTCAGCTCACCATCTCAAGGAAGAGCGCTGCTACTCGTTGGATCTATGCTGCTGGGCGAGAAGAAGAAGGAGAGACGGAGCTTTGCCGGCAGAAGAAGATGAGGATTTAAAAAACGACTTAGGGAAGAAGAAGATGATTTTTTTCAAATCCCGAATTGACCGTTTTAGTTTGACCAGAAAATTAGATTGAGGACCATTTCGTGTAAAAAAAAAAAAAAAAAAAAAGCATAGTCGGGGACTAAATTGAGAAGTTTTGGTAGTCGATGACCAAATTGGTGAAATCCTCATAGTCGAGGGACCAAATCAGTAATTAACTCTATGCATCTAAATTGATAGGGTTATAGGGTAATTCATTGGCCTTACGGAGCTCATAAGTGCATTTTCCGACCTCGTTAGGGTACTTTCTGACCACATTTGTGTACTTCCCGACCTTGTAAGTCCACTTCCCGATATCTCGGTCTCGTGAATACACTTCCCAATCTCATGAGTACATCTCCGATCCCGACCTTGAGAGTACATGCCTACCTCCCAGTTTCATTATTAGTAAACCCCATGGTCTCACTATGGTTAGACCTCCTGGTCTCATTATTAATAAACATCCTGATCACCGAGCATCCCATCACGTGTCAAACCTCTAAAAACACTTTGCGAGCATAACCCCATCAGTCACCACCGAATCTACATAAAACACGTGGTGGGCATGTCGAGCGCCCGGCATGTGTCCCCTCACCCCTCTAATATAAGGCATTTATTGCATTTTTAGGAGGAAGACTTCTGGCTCCCAACATACGCCACTCTTCTCGGAACCTCCCGACATCACGTGGTCGAACCCTTAATTAACTTCCTGGTTGGTCCATCCTCTCTCAATTGGCTTCCTGGTCACATCAGTCACCTTTATTTAGCTTCCCGACTGCATTCCTCACTCTTAATTATCTTCCTGGTCATATTTGACCCCCTAAATTAAAGGTTATCTAGAGAGAACATTGAGCTTGCTTGACCCTTAATCATTTAACCTTGATGTGGTTAGTGACTTGGTGAAGAATTGAAAATGTTTTCCAGTTAGTCCTTTTTGGTGGATATGTAGTTTACTTGTAGGTCCTTTGATGCTACTTTGTCACGAACAAAATGGTAGTTATTAAGTTGATCAAATGTCAAAGGTTCTTTAGTGGTCAATGAGGAGATCATGCGCGCAATAGATAAAGATTCTGTTCATCCAAACTAATTGGCCGGCCGGCTTTTGCGTGCAAGAAGTTCAATTAAAACCTTGGTTTTGCTAAGATACTCACTCATAGTGAAATCCGCTTGGTGCAAAGACTGCAGCCGACTATGGAAACTTAGATATCATACCCGAGAATAAGACTCATAGGCGGCTTCAATAGTCTTTCATAGGGCTTAGACATTGCATGTCCCACTTCAACATACAAAACTTCATCGGACAGAGACGAGATGACCATGAACAAAATTTAAAAAAATCCTAACAGACTAAATTTTCAGCGCCAGGATCGGCTATAACAGAACACTCATTCGGAGCCTTAATAAATGAAGCTGGACACGGTAACATGCCATCAATGTATCCACTGAGTTTTTGACTATGGAGAAAGGGAACAAGTTGAGTCTTCCAGAACACATAATTTGATGAAGTAAGTTTAATGGAGATAAAGTGATGGGCTGTTTGTAGGGTATTTATCGGGGCTGTCATTGGATAGACAATGTTGGAGGTGGTGTCGTCGGCCGCCGCTGGCGTGGTGGCTGGGGTTGGTGGCAACAGTAGTGGTTTTCTTTCTAAAAAAAAATTATTGATATCAGATGAGAACAATAATTTTGGGAATGATCTGATTATTGATCAATCCATTTTATTTAATGTACATGAAGATATGTATTTAGAGTTAATACCATCTAAGGTCCTCTGAGTATAGTGGTTTTGCCACGTTTAGTCCTAACCTTTCAAATTGACCATCTGTGGTCCTTCGACTTTCAAATTTAACCATTCGTGGTCCAAGTTAACCACCCATGGTCCTTCAACTATTAAATTTTAACCAACCATGGTCCTTTCAAGAGGACCGCGATTGGTTAAATTTCAAAAGTTGAAGGACCATGGGTGGTTAACTCGGACCACGATTGGTTAAATTTGAAAGTCGAATGACCACAGATGGTCAATTTGAAAGTTTAGGACTAAACGTGGCAAAACCACTATACTCGGAGGACTTCATGTGGCATTAAATCTATGTATTTATAAGGATACAAATTAAAGAGTACCAGTCACGATAGAAATGGTAATGATATATTCGGTGGTAAATGATTTGCGATCAGGATCATGAGATCTTTTTCTATCAGATAGGAAGCGGTGTAGTACAAAATGTACTTCTAAGTAATTGCCCCATACATACTATATCTATCTATCCGAAGAAGAAATTATGTAACGAAGGGGATTGTTATTTGTACAAATGGTACTTCGAACTTGGAATATAATGAGCACGCATGAAGAAATTTAAGATACTTCTTTATCTTTTAAGTTGTTCTGTCGAATTGATCGCTCAAGATCTTTGGTCTTTACCCGGACTCGATGAAAAAAATGGGATCACTTCTTATGGATTCATTGAGAATGATTATGATCTAGTTTATGACATATTAGAAGTAGAATGCACTCTGGTGGGATCTTTACAGGGAAAGGAATGCTAGTGTGTTTAAAATACAAAGTCCTAATATGCATTATAAAATGATAAAATTGGCCGTGGTTACTAGTAACACCATTTGAGAATCTAAGACTGCAAAAAACTCATAGTAATTTGAAAGATCTAGCCATGAGGATTAGGGCTGTAATTGAATTTAGAGCTAACTCGGGATAATGACGGAAAGGAAAAGTGTAGATAAATTAATTTCTCTAAGTCAAAAGATTTTTTGTCAATTGTTCAACATGATTTAACTTTTTTAAGTATAAAATATTTTCAAACAATAAAAACATCAAGTCATATATCAATTTATATGAAGTTTTTTTTTTTTTTTTTTTTTTTTTTTTTTTTTTTTTTTTTTTTGTGAAAACAATTTATATGAAGTTAAAATTACACACTTAGAGAGGCATCTATGATCTATAAGTTTTTAAAACCCCTGATACACGTACTTATGGGACATTCAAGACAAGTTGCCAAGTTGGTGACTTGGTTTGAGAGTTGTTGGGTAATAAGGTTGAAAATTTCAAAATAATAATTCTACGGAAAAATTATTATTATATGGGAAAAACAGAAATATAGGGAAGGAAAAGGTGGAACAATTTGGGTATAGATTAGCACGAGTTTGAACAGATTGTTCTTTTCCTTAAAACCTTATTTGCTACATCCCACAAGTGCTAGGAGCGTTGTAGCGTAGGTTTTCCAGGATAAAACATGCTACGATTCTTTGTTTAAGCACGTAAACAAAGAACCCGGCAAACAAAGCAAAGAACAAGAACACTGGTTGGTAAAGAAGAGAGTAGAAGCAGAGTTTTGAGAAGCTAAAGCTTACTGGAATTCCTTTGGTTTTGTACTGTGTAAAATGCTTCTGCCCTACCTCTCTTTATATAGGGCTGTTGGAAGGGATAGCATTCAACATGGCCATTAATTGGTATTAAAACCAATTGTGTAACACCTGTAACAGCCACCCACTAACTAGGATTAAACTCAGTTTTAAAATTGGAATTAAACAGTATTAATTCCATAACAGATGAGCCTACCTCTCTTTATATAGGGTTGTTGGAAGGGATAGCATTCAACATGGCCATTAATTGGTATTAAAACCAATTGTGTAACACCTGTAACAGCCACCCACTAACTAGGATTAAACTCAGTTTCAAAATTGGAATTAAACAGTATTAATTCCATAACAGATGAGTTTAATCCGTACAACAGGCTGAACTTTCGGGTTTCAGACCGTTGGGGTGCACCTGTTCAGGACACGAGAGTACAACCCGAGAGTGCATCTCTCGTGTTCACCGTTGCACGAGAGTTGTGCTCTCGGTGCACCACAACCTCTCGTGCTCTCTGTAGCACGAGAGTGGTGATCACGGTTTCGGCCGAACCAAGTGACTATGTCGGTTAGAAAATGATACGAGAGTGGTGCTCTCGGTTTCGACTGAACCAAGTGACTATATCGGTTGGAAAATGATACCGGAGTTTGGCATAACTTAGCCCGCAAATTTTTGGACGACATTCGTGCCCGCACACACGAGCTCGGGTTTGAGAATCAAGCCTTTTTTATCTCATTTCTAGTTGGGGAATTCAATTTGCACTTCGCCCCGCACGAGAGAGCCTCTATGCTATACAATTCTACAAGTTTCAAAAGAGCTCTTGTATATAAGGGGGGCAAATCCACTTTCCAAACCAATGTGGGACAAAGCTCACTTTTTCCCTTCATTTCCCAACTCAAATGGGTCTACTTTGAGAATCAATATCTCATTCACCCATTATCCGTTTTGAGCGTACAATATATTAATCTCTTCGTCTCACTACGAAGAACCCGAATCCACTTTGACCCGACCCAAATCGAAAGTGGACCTCACTGATAATTGTACCACAAAATAACCACTTAATATGTCATTTTATGTCATTTTAAGCTATTTTTTCCAACAATCCCTGCATATGTCGACATTGAAAATGTCATTTCGTGTCTGGTAAGATTTGGAGGCGTTATGTCGAACATAATATTATATATATTGTAGATTTGATGCGATGAATGAAATGATTACTATGATTTAATTAAAATAAAGAAATCATTAGTGTTTAAGTTAGCCATAATCCCTGCGGCGAGATGGGGGGAAAAGAAAGGAAAGAGGAAAAAAGCATTGCATGTGCAATATGCTAGTCAACGTTGATTAGAGTTGTTTTTGTAATTGGCCTTTTGGCCGATAATGACCATGTTAATGAAGAATCTAGCCAGCACTACAGATTTCTTTTTGTTTTCAAACACAAAATCAATTAATTGATAACACACTTTAATCAAATAAATCTCAATCCGGCCTGGAGAGTGATATACGTATTAGGACTATTTATTCTATTAACATTAGAAACCAGTTTGGTTGGCGTGAGTGGTCATGTACTCTCAGCGCTTAAGAGACGTATGGAAAAATGAATCTGGCCCGGGCCTACTCAAGATAAACCTTATGGTCTAACCAAACAAAATTTTTGTTACTAACATTAGAATTCTTTCTTCCTATTATTGTAAATCTACCTTTTATCATTTCCTGACTAATTAAACTAACCCTTGTACTCTTACACATATATCTCTTCTTGTATTTTGTAAATTAGATTGATCAATATAAAATTCTTGTTAGAATTATTGTTCTCATATGGTATCAGAGGCCCCACACGTTCCTGCTCGTGCTTAGGATGCGACACCATGGACTGTCGTCAACATACCAAGAAGAGCAGACTGCTTGGAGATCAACACAACAGTGTTACCCCATGTCGCCCAAACAGTAAGAGACACAACAGTGCCACGCCTTGGACACGACCGTGTCGCCCAACCAGTGTGGGACACAGCCTAGAGATACGACGGCTGTGTTGCCCCCCCCCCCCCCCCCCCTCCCCCCTCCCCCAAAAAATGGGGAAACGGCCATGTTAACCCCGTGTTATGGCCATCTCGCTCATCTAGAATGGGACACGACCGTGACTCCGTGAGACAACTAGAACATGACCGTGTCGACGGTGATCCCCCACCCCTTGGCGGATTTAGCTCCCAAATATCCTCCTTTTTACTGTTGTTCCTTCCGAGCCCGAACGACGTCGACCAACACTCCTAGCTCAACGCACACATCCTATGGTCATTCGCCACATGACTCATAACTCCACAAGTAACAAAGCTTTGATTGCTTGTGTAGATGATTCTAAGCTCACCTGTCACTCCTTGAATGGCGAACAACAATATAATGGACAAAAAATTCAATGCTCTACTACACAACAACACTTGGAGGCTAGTTCTACCTTAATGAGATATGAATGTAATTGGATGCAAGTGGGTGTTGCAAATCAAGAGAAAATATTATAAATCGATTGAACAATTCAAAGCTCAACTTGTTGCAAAAAGTATCAACCATGTTGAAAGAGAAGATTACTTTGATACTTTCAACCCAACGGTCAAACCAACTATAGTAAAACTTCTCTTATCTCTTGCCACAACAAAAAAATTGGTATGTCCGACAGCTTGATGTTCACAATGTCTTCATGAATGTTTGCCTAAGTGAAAATGTTATTATGAAGCAACCACCAGGGTACATTGACAACAATTTTCCTAACGTTTGCAAACTACAAAAGTCTCTTTATGGTTTGAAACAAGCACCTCGTGTGTGGTTCAAACATCATCATGATTTTCTACTCTCAATCGAATTCAAGGCTTCGAAAATTGATATATCTTTTATTCAGTTGCTAACACTCATATTTATTATTTATTAATCTATGTTAATGATATTCAAATAATGGGCAGCAACAAAAACCTCTTGACTTCTATAACAAACATGCTTGCTAATATATAACTTCAAATTTAGAGATCTAGGATTACCAAACTTCTGATCTTTTTGGGAATAGAGATGGTTCACAGCAAAAAAGGGCGATGATCTTGTCACAAAGAAGATACATGCTTGAAATACTCAAAAGGTCAGGAATGGAACATTGCAAACCAATCTCAACTCCAACTCCAATCAACAACAAGCTAAGAATCTCAACTCCAACTCCAGTCAACAACAAGCTAAGTGCAACAAAGTAATCTCAATCATATGAAAAGCACACATAGTACCACAGTCTAGTTAAAGTTCTTCAATAACTAACCATCACTCGTATGCGGGATTTTTGGACTTTTAGTTTTTGTGGACTTTTTCACTTTCGTCAATTACTTCTCTGGTAAAATTCAACTTCAATTCCTTACTTAGTCAATTTATTTAGTTCTTAGAACCCTAGAATTCAATTTCCAATTTCAATTACAATTCTAATTCAAGTTCTAATTAGATTCATGTTCATTTACATTTTGAAAGCAAGGATTGAAACTTGGATTTACAATTTCATCTCATAATGGATAAGTCGATCAATTCCAATTTCATTTTATTGCAAGTTTGTTTATTGTCTTGCTATTTTGATTTCTTTGATTTCCTAATTTGTGATTGTTATGGATTGTTTTTTTTTTATCTTGAACCTATTGTCATTTCTAACATAATCATGTGTGAGTAATTCTCTTAGGAGGGAGATAGGGATGTAGGTTAGGTTTTTGGATATGTGACCTTGAATTGGTTGAGTAAGCTAAGGGAGATGATACATGACTTTGGTGATGTTAATCAACATGAGTGAGTTCTGATTAGGAAGTGATTACCTAATCTTGACTCAAGGGGTTGATTAACCTCATTTCACATGTGAGAAAAAGGGAGTATGAGATGTCAAGACTAAGGTGTTTGATAAAATGTCTCTTATGAGTCATGAGAATGTCCTTAAGTGTTCTAAGAGTGTGGAATGATCTTGAGAAAAACCCTTCTCCCCGATTAAATGACATCTATCATCAAGTCAATTGACTATTTCTTTTATTCCGGGTTCAGTTATGTTGATTATTATATATATTGTAGATTTGATGTGATGAATGAAATGATTACTATGATTTAATTAAAATAAAGAAATCATTTGTGTTTAAGTTAGTCATAATCCATGCGGCAAGATGTGCGCCAAACGAGCAAAAATGCCGTAGCTTTGGATTCATTTCTTTCCTGCAGAGCCTACAAAAAAAACTATAATTCGTAAAAGAGAAAACCTATAAAAAATTATGCTTCCCATTAATATAAAAATCACCCTTTAATTTTTTGATCTAAAAAAAAAAACTCCTAAAAAAGCTACTAATATCTTGCTCTATTAATAATAACAAGAAAATGGGAGGGATTTTTTAATGAGTAAAATGATTGATGAGTTATGGAACGAGCTGAGAACAAACAAAGACTAGGTCGTAGCCTTATAGCGTAGTCCCCCAACCTATATTCCTTATGGCTGAAGCATAATGAGTGCAACTTGTTGCCTCATCACTTAGTACTACCAAACTACCAATGAATATAGGAAATAATTCACTCACTTTACAGAAGTTTTATGGATTGGTCTGCTAGAATCTCTTACTGTGTCATTATTGGTTATTTTATAGTTTCTATGCAAAGAACCTATAATAAATATATTATGCATGAATACACAATAATTATAACCGGGCTTGACTTGTTTCAAAAGTGAGCTGATCGAGCCAAATGACTCGACCTAGGAACAACTTTATGTATTGACAAACGTGACATTTGTCATGGGCATAGTATAATTGACAATAATATCATTTTTATTGGGTTTGAAGAAAGTTTGGATAGAGCTATAATTATAATGTATAATGATACATCTTAATCGTATTGTAATAATATTTATAGGGCGTTTGGTTGGAGATGTGGAATTACGTGAAAAAAGAATTGCAATTCAATGGAAGATGAATTACTGGGAATAAAGTGAGAATTTAAATTCCAGTGTTTGGTTTACAGGAATAGAATTACTGGAAATTTCAATTTCAATGTTTGATATACATGGGAATTGAAAGGGAATAAGTAGTATAAAGTCAAAAATGTCCATTGTTGTTGTTAGACATTAATTTTAGGTTAAAAAAGGAATGAATAATTTTGACTCATCACTATTTTTTTCTTCCTAAATTCCCAGGAATTAAAATTCCACGAGGGACATGGGATTTTAATTTCATGAAAATGGGAGAATTGCAATTTACAATTCCATGGAATTGCAATTCCTTTCAATCAAATAAGAGAATTTTATGGTCTTTGAAATTATGTGGGAATTAAGTGGAATGGAATTTAAATTCTCTTCAACCAAACGCTCGGTAAAGAAATAAGTGAATGTATTATAATTGTGTTACGAGATATGGAGGTTGATTCTTTGTCTATATATAAGGCCCTTCTTACTTATCGATATGTACAATATTTGATCTTCTTCGTAGCAATAATATTCTCATTCTAATTTTTGTTTTAATTTTATGTTACTTTTAAATCCTTAAAATCTTACTAATTTGGTATTAGTAATTTCATGGCAATTTATATCGTGCACCACGGCGCACATAGTAATGTACGCCCAGGCACAAAATGCGCGCGTTTCAATTGTTGACGTCACTCCGTCCGTCCAAACGGCCCAAACCCCATTACGTGTATTCAGTTAAAAGTTTCTGTGTATTGTGTTATGAGTTTCTGTGTATTCAGTTAAGAGTTTCTGTGTATTCAGTTAAGAGTTTTTGTGTATTCAGTTAAGAGTTTTTGTGTATTATGTATCATGTTATATTATGTGTATTCAGTTATGAGTTTCTGTGTATTCTGTTATGAGTTTATGTGTATTCGAAACAGAATTTTTTTTTTTTTACAATGCACCAAAACGATGTCGTTTTGGATAGGACAGGGGCGCACAATCACACAATACATTGTGCGCCCTGTGCACAATATAATGACTCATTCGATTTATGTTGGACCAAAGTATTAGGGCCAAAAAAAAAATTGAAGAAAAAACGCAATATTATAATTTAGCAATCGGGAAACAATGAGGAATAGCAGAATGCCTAATAACAAAGTGACCAAACCGAGAATATGTCGTCCTAGCCTAACTAGAGTGTGGGCAAGCACATTTGCTGATCTTTGGATAAAACGATTAGACAATAAATTGAAGTGCCTAGCCAGATTACAACAATTGTCGATAACGAAACCTGCATAAAAGAAATCCGGAGCCATATATGGAGTTAAGGAATTAGCACACATTTAAACAATCCATTTCTATAGTAACTCGTTGCCCGCCTTCGTTTTTGTTAGGGCCAGCAAATTAGGTTTACTAATTGCAAAATTTCTATAACTTTTAGGTCGTGTATGCAACTGCAAGGGTCGATCTCCCAGATCTCCCATTAAAATAAAAGGAAAAAAGAAAAGTAGGTTGCTGAAAAGTCTACATCCGAAATATGAACATGAGACAGTTCACGTTCACTAGGTTTAATTTGCACATAGGTAGGAGCATTATGTAACATGGGTGTCATAGTCATTGTGTCCTCCAATCTTAATACATCTAGCTGACCATTTCCTTTTTAGGGATTTCCAGAGAACCTTTTTTAGGTTTTATCAAGTACGTATAGTACTACTATGTATGATGCAATACCATGACTAATGAGTAATGACTAATCTACGACTACGAGCTTAATCACATGTTGCCAAGCACCTTGTGTTTAGATAGTACTTTTATGGCTCTCTTTGAAGGAAGGTCACAAAATCAAACTCCGATAGTAGGGTATTGACTCTTTGAGCTGCTCTAGTTTAGAGAAAGTATAGAACAAATATACATTGTGATAGAGTCAATAGTATTTAAAAAAAAAAAAAAACCTTAGTCACATGCTTCATTATATTCTTCCCCTCTACTAACTGGATTAGTGTTCATGAAAAACAGCGTTTTAGCTCTCTAGGTTCAAAGACACACATACTCTATATCGTACTCCTTAATAAGCAAAGACGTGATTTTACTAAAATTAGTCTCACATTTCCAATCCACATCAATCCTTATGCCATGGAACTGGGTTCACAATGTACTATGAGTCATGATGTATGTGTATGCGTTTTATGTTTTTTTTTTTTTTTGACTTGTGTTATGAAGTTATGTACCTTAACAATATGAATTTTTTACTAAAAATAAATTAGTAATTGTCTTATGTTATGAATTTATGTGTATTGTATTGTGAAGTTATGTGCCTATAACACAAATTATGTACCTAAATTAGATTTAAAAAATAAATAAATATATAAAATGTGTATATGTCTTGTATTGTGATTTTTTGTGTCTTATGTTATAAAATTCTATACCTGACAAATAAAAATTCTATACCTCATCGTTTTGATCCAAGGTCCATAATGCTATAGGTACCCAAATTAACGGATTATCGGTTTATATATCATCGACGATATCATTGATAACTTGCATTAGATTAATAAATTGTCCATTAAAGAAAACTAAAGAAAGAAGGAACCAAAATTAAGCCATTTTTTGTGAAATTTTGTGAATATTTCTTGATTGGTAATTTGAAAATGAAAGTACGAAGTACACCAATAATGAAGTCTGAAGTCACCGGCCATTTGTGTGTTATATTGAATATAATATATGAATAAATAAATTTGTAATTTTAATACTTATTTTTTATCAAGAACCTTATGATCGGTCCATTGGTACCAAATTGTTTTCTTATATATGTAGGAGGTTGGGAGTTCGAGTCTCAGTAAAAGTAACTATTAACTTTTTATTTCTTCAGTAAGTTGAGAAAGTAGTTATCAACAGATACCATATTGTAATAGAGTTAGCCGTATTCAGAAAAAAAAATTTACTTATTTTTTAGATGATAAGAGAATCATGAACTCGTAATTATAGGAACACTAATTATTTTTTAGATGACAAGAGAATCGTGAACTCATAATTATAGCAACAATAATTATGCTCTATTCATTATGAATCAAATTTAAAATCTTGTGATTATCAAGACAATTGTCATACTAACTTAAGTGGAGTTATCTCCATTAATTTAGAATACATTATTCATTTATCACAAAATCTACAAATTAACTATAAGTGCAGACAGTGCAGTAGAGCACGCACATCATTCAATTATCACAAACATAAACAAACTATAATTTACTCTAACTTAGAGATTCACTCTTTGCCAAGCACCTAGCTCAGGTGGCACTCGGGTTGGATTCCTATTTTGAAAGGTTGTAAGTTTGAGCCTCAGTGGAGGTGTTATTGGCTCTTTGTACTTCAGTAGATTGAGAAAGTAGCTATGAACAGATACTACATTGTAATAGAGTCAGTAGCATTCAAAACTTTTTCCCCTGAATTATATACTTATAATATTTCCCCCCTGAATTATTCAGGTGGCAGTTTTCTCCCCTGAAATGTTAAATAGACATATTTACCCTTTCATTTATTTTTCTTCTCCAACAAATTATGGCCAGAATTTGGTTCAAACCGAACAGACACTTTAGCAACCAAACCGAAATATTCAGATTACAATTTAGAACCGTAACCCGATATTTAGAGTTTTTTAAAATCGTGAACTGGAACGGCCGATTCATGTTTTGAACTAAAAAAATAAAATACATTTATTGTTGAATTTAGACTACTTAAAAAAATTAAATAAAGTTTGAACCGGCAATTCAAATTGGATCTGGAACCGTGAACCAGTTCAAAATCAAAACCAAATCGCGGTCATATATACTTATATGTGAGAATCAAAATAAATGTAAAAAATAACATACACTATTTGTAAATATTATAATTCTAATTTTAAGCTAACGCTAGTAGTTCTTCCAATTCGAACCGCCAGTTCATGGTTCAGAATCCAGTTTTTTCAATTCATGATTTTAATAAATTGAAATCCAAATATTGGGTTCTGGATCTGAATCATAACCGGAAATTTTCAATTTGATTGATAAAGTGTCCGATTTAGTTCGAACCGAACCGTGGTCATCCCTACGTATAAGCAATCATTTGTTGGAGAAGAAAAATAAATTAAATGTTTACTTTAATAGTAGAAATGTCAATTTAATATATATCAGGGGGAAAACCGCCACTTTTAGAATAATTGAGGGGGCTAATATACTTACATGAATAATTCAGAGGAAAAATATGTTATAAACATATAATTTAGAGGGAAAAATTGTCATTTTCCCTTTATAAATTGTAATGAAAATAAAATGTTTACAAATCCTACAATAATTTGGGGGAAAAATGTAGTTTCATGTAAGAAATTGCTAGTTCTAGAAGTTTTATATTATATTTTACTAGTATTTTTTATGCGTGATGTGCAAAAATTGATACCAAATATTAATACTCTATATTAAAATCTTAGATTTATTTAAATTTTAAATATCTATATTATTGTATAATAATAATAATAATAATAATAATAATAATAATAATAATAATAATAATAATAATAATAATTTAAACCATTTTTATAAATTTGATAATTACATTTTAGAAAATAACTTATATAGTACTCCAATATATAATGTCTATTATATTATTACAATTGAAGAAAAAAAGAAAATATATGGTGGATGCATTTGGATAGTAACAATAGTTGGAAAAGATAACAGAAGTTATAACGATAGAAGTATTTTTGACTAAAATATTATATAATACAACTCTTATAGCATAATGTATATTAAAAACAAAAGTAACGAAAAAAAAACGGACATAAATATATGATATAACATTCATTCACACTTATTATTTTTTAGTTAGATTAGATATCTAAGATGTCCGGTCCCGTCAATTAAATCAATTTGAAAAGAAAATGTAAATATTGTCTCAAGATTTTTTGAAACAATGTGATACGAGATTACGAGTTCCTTAATTAGTGAATATATTTACCAATTGATTATAGGGTGAAGTGTCAAATAAATAGCACCATGAACCAATAGCGAAATGTCATGTTGCACCCTAATTTTACATAAGTGATAATTTGATGCACAAACTAAAAAATTTTGTCCGCCTACAACTTTTTGTAGGTTGCCTTCAAGTTATAGGTAATAACTTGTTGATGTGAAGGTAATTTGGTATGACATGGCATCCATTTCATCATTTTGCTTGAATAAACAAAGCCTAATTTTCTAAAATATCCAAATTGCCCCAAATTCATACATTCTTCATCCAGAATTCTCATCGCAAGAAATTCTTCATCCCATGATGTTTGCTTCTTCCCTCCACCTTCATCAAAACCCCAAAAAAAAAAAAAAAAAAAAAAAAAATTGTCGTACGCAACCATGGCTTCGTTGTTCTCTCTGTCTCTCCCTCTCTTTCTCTTTCTCTCTGAGATGTCAAAACCCCTCGAAAATTCCACAATATCGTTAGTGCTATGCCGGTGCCGCCGGTGTTCCGGCCACTGCAATATCGCCGGATTCTAGAAATTCCACAAAATATTGAGAGGAAAAACGACGAAGAATACACAAAACTTGAATTGAAGCAAGTAAATCCTAAAACACAATCTGGAAATTTTGAATTGAAGCAGGTGAGGCCGGTGGTGGAAGATGTTCGTGATTGGTGGAAATTTTGATGAAATTAGGGCTAAGTTCAAGAAGATGTTCGCAATTGGTGGTGCGACTCACATTGGAGTGCTAGATGCTCGCCATATTTTTGTTAAATTCATAGAGGAACAGGGAGGATGGGTTTGGCAGCCTTGGCAGTGATAGGGTGGTGAAATTTGTGCGGTGGAGTGGTCAACGGTGAGGCAGAGGAGGGTGTCCAGAGTGGAATAGAGGGCGGTGGAGGTTGGGGATGGAGTCGAGGCAGTGGTCAACGGCGAAACGAAGGAGGGTATCGAAGTGAAAGAGAAGCCGGTGGAGGTTGGGGATGGTGTAGATGCAGTGGTCGATGGAAACTGGGAAGGAAGAAGAGTTAGATATTGAACTTTTGATTATTTAAGAAATAACTCAAAACTTTTCTAAAATTTCAATTTGGGACACATTAATAAAAACAAAATCCACGTCAAATAAATATCGGCGCCATGTCATCAGGGATACCCGAAAACCTACAAAAAGTTTTAGGCGGACAAAATTTTTTAGTTTGTGCATCGAATTATCACTTATGTAAGATTAGAGTGCGGCATGACATTTCGCTATTGGTTCATGGTGTTATTTGACAGTTCAACCTTGATTATATGATTAGAAGAGATATAAACTTTCCAAAAGCAACTCAAAGTCAATCTCCAAGTACATTATTTATGCGTGAAATATATATATATATATATATATATATATATATATATAGAGAGAGAGAGAGAACTAGCTAGCTAGCTAATAATGTTGTCAGGCTACATATTGAATATAATAATGTTGTAATACCATTAGAATTAGATATCTTCTTTATTGTTATAGGTTAGTACAATTACATTGTATTTTCACATTAGTATACTTCTAAGTCAGTTGATTAGTTTAACACAAGTTTTCAGATAACAGTAAGCTTAGCAATAGAGTTCTCGGCAAACATATATCATATAACTCCTCCTTGTTTTAAGGACAAAGAGTCAATACTTCCATACTGAGGACCTAAGACCTCTCATTTAAGGAGCAACTGCTATTCTGCTCGATCACAAGGCCTCCTTTTTTCTTTTCAGCTTATGTTACTATTCCTTTTTCTTCTCTACTTCCTTCTCCCTCTTGCGTTGATTAGCAAGCATGAAATTTGTATCATTAAGGAATTCTCCCTTCTTATAAGTCCAAATTTTCACCCAGGGAAGAAGCTAGGTTGTACATAGTATATCTAGCTTTCAACATGCACCCATTTGCCAATTGCCATCCTTGAACTTCTTGTATATGTGGTTATGGCTCTCTAGTATTTTTTTTTTTATTACCAAACATTAGAAATTCGAAAAATAATTTTGAGAAATTATTTTTTAAATTTCCAAAACCACCCTTAATAAACATTACATCCATCCCATCCATTTATTTTATATCTCAAATTTTGTTGTTTATAGGCAGCCCTCCATATCCAGCAATTATATCGTGGACCATGGTTCACAAAAATACAAAGCTTTGTGGATCATAGAGGTCCAAAAACAGCGTCATTTCTTTAAGTAAAGAAACGGCTGTCGTTACAGTTTAACGAAGTCCGTATTTTTGGTGTGTTAATTACAAAATGAAACTACAGTGTATCTAAAATAAAATTGTATCACATATTGTTTTTATATTCTCAAATAAACTGTAATCGAATTGAAATGAAACTGCACTATATATAAAATGAAATTGAACAACAATTTCACATATTTGAATGTATATTATCCAATGAAACTGTAGTTATATATTGAAATGATACTGTAGTTGTGTTGTAATGAAACTATACTGTATATAAAATGAAACTGAATAACAATTTCACATATTTGAGTGTTTAATGTCAAATGAAAGTGCAGTTATATCAAAATGAAATTGAAATGAAACTGCAACATATCTACTTTATGCGAAACGGCACTACGATGCTGTTTTAGACCATGGTCCATAATGCTTTGTGGACCGCACGCAGTCCACGGTATAATTTGCCCTTGATATCAAACTTGATTCAGACCAAAGTCCACTTAACGTAAGCGCAAACCAAACTGAACCTTGTCTAATCCAAACGCACTTATAAGCCTTGTTAGATTTGAGTTTTCCCTGCATGGTATAGTGTCTGTTTTCATTATTCTAATTAAGGTACCCTAAAACTGGAAATTTGTGTTGGAACCCTAATATTTTGCTCCAGAGTTACATAGACACAAATATATAATCTTACAAATGGTGTAGGAGACATTTTGGTCCAAGAGTCCTTTTGAAAAAGCATCGACATTAGAGGAAGAAGAACTAGTCCAACACTGAAATTGGGTAATTCCTATTCCTATAAGGTCTCCACATATCAGCATACATCTTCAATGGCTGCGGCAATGCTCTCTTCCATTTCTCCAAATCTGGCAACTTACCCGCAAAAGCTAGCGTGCTATCCTCCACTCTGCGATTCCCAAGGCTCATCACGAACAGAGAATCCGGAAAAGCTCCCTGCATTGCCTCTAGCGTCTCTTCCATTATCTCCCCGCCGTCTCTCCTCATATCCTCCGGCTCCACGCAGCTCCCTCCCACGTTCGCCATTATCAACCCGCCCTTCCTGAGCTTCCGCTTCAGATTCTTCCACGTCTCCGCGCTCTGCAGCTCAGGAATCACGCACCCTTTGCTGAACAGGTCTACCAGGAGGCCTGAGAACCCGTCTCGGATCTGGGCGTCGAGCGCGTTGCCGACGTGCACGTAGAGGCGGTGTGGGTGTTTCTTTTCTAGCTTGTCGAGTTTGAAGTAGGTTCTGGCGACGGAGATGACGGACGGGTCGAGCTCCCAGCCGTGCACGACGGCGTTCGGGTAGGACTCGAGGATGAGGCGCGCGGCGGAGCCGGCTCCGAAGCCGAGGATTCCGACCGGGCCTGGGGGTAGAACGGGGGGGAGAGTAGCGAGGACGTCGTAGTAGGCGGCGGTGGTGGACTTTAGGAGATAGGAGATGCTGTGGATGTTCCCCGGCGCGTCGAGAAGGAGGAGTCGGGAGCCGGCCAAGGGGTGGTCGGCGTTCCGGGAGACCTCGAGGACCCGGATGTAATTGTGGCGAGATTTGTATTTGGCCAGAATTTTCACCTCGTCGAATGGGATGCCGTCGTCTTCTTGCTGCGCTCTGGGATTTGGGTTTTGGGTTTTGCAGGATTTGAATCTGGATGTTGAATTCGGGTAGGGTTTGAAGGTGGGGATGATCGGAGAAGCGAATCGGGTGGGGAAGAAGGGGAAAACGGGGCGTTGGGTTGAAGATGAAGCAAGGCCATGGTGGATTGATAAATTCATGGAATTGGCTCAAGATGCGGTAGAATAGATTGGTAGTCACTTGAAGTTGCTTAATTCCTTCATTTCAATGGGCCAATCACCAATGGACCGTGTCGTTCAATGCAAACTTTCCATGGGCCTCCGAGCCTTGTTCATGCAAAAATCATTTGTATTCATCATTGTTTTATGTATATATACAAATTAGAGGCTTCTTATGGCTCGTATTTTGGCAGACTTTTTAGTCCGTTCTCATTAAAATGGTGGGTTTTGACGGTCCGTCTAGTATGTATACATTATAAATATTAGTGTATAATATATACTTTATTTTATATAATTATATATATATATATATATATATATATATATATATATATATATATATATATATATATATATTAATATATGTTAATTTATTTATTTATATTGAAAAAATGAATTAGTAAGTAGTACATTGTATAAATTATTTGTTATTTTCTTATACATTCACATATTATGTATTTGATTATTTATTAGGACTTATTATTATATTAGTGATTATTGTGTTCAACAAATTATCAATTCATTAATATATGTTTAAACTATTCAAAATATTTTAGTATACACTTATTAACTTTTTCATATTAGTTTTTATTTAAATTTAAAACTTTTTAAATTTGGCGGGCCCCCACCATGGGCCCGCAGACCTAAGACGGGGCGGGACGAGCTGACCTATTTTAGGCCTATATTTTAGCAGACTTTTAGCCCAACCCCACCATATGACGAGCCCGGACAGGGCCTACCCCGCCGACCCGTTTCGACAGTTCTAATACAAATCAATAATTGTTTCACTAACAACATTCAAAGCAGAACATGATGGGATAATGCCGAGACCAAGGATAAAGGTCATAAATGAATATTTATAATATTTTTCATTGGCCATTATCTTACTACACTCTCGTGTCTTGTTAAAAACCTTGTTAGAAATATCAATGAGAAAAAGTTAAAAACTTTGCTAGAAAATTTCAATGAGAAAAACATAATCGAGGAGAAGAGTATACGATGTATGTGAAATCATGCGTTACATCGGTTGTTTCATTAAAGACCTTAGCCTAAGAAAACTTCAATGAAAAAAAAAAAAAAAAAAAAAAAAAAAAAAAAAAAAAAAAAAAAAAAACTAAGGGAAAAAGAGTACAACCATAAGCCTTCAGCGCATAAGCCTTCTGGATTTTCAAGATCTTTCTATTCAAGAGCACCTAGACGTTATCTCTCCCCCTAAAGATAACAACCTTCCAAGCCTGCAAATCTCAATTTTGTGAATATATTTCTCAAAAATGGATGTAGGAGAAACTTAATAAACAATTTTTTCATATTGTTACTAGAGCGAACTTTCTCAACAAGGATTTTATTACTTTTCTGAAGTTCATATAGATAAAAAGAACTTATGTGAAATGTATCATGTAAGATCTTCCTTAAAATACCCACTACTCATTAGTAGGGGTATCGTCTCTACTCCCTATACCACACGAGCTATGGATATGGTGAATCAATGACCTCAACCGTACACATTCTCTTGAAACCTCATATAAAGCAATGATCTCTGAGTGATTGAACGAGGTAGCAACTAGGGTCTGTTTAACAGACCTCCAAGATATAGTTGTATCTCCACAAAGGAAAACATAACCAGTCTAAGATTTAACATATGGGTATCGAACATATAGCTAGCATATGAGCAACCTGTCAATGTATTGTCTCGAACTCTCGATTACTCTCAAAATAAAGACCAAGGTCTTTTGTACCTTGGAGATGTCTAAGGATATGTTTTACTCCATTCCAATGTCTTCTAGTAGGAGAAGCACTAAACCTAGCCAGCGAATTCACTAAGAAAGCAATATTAGGTCTAGTGCAATTAAAAAACATCTCTTCCTGTATTTTGCAAGTTGGATGATCAATAATAAAATTCTTCACATGATTATTGTTCTCATCTGGTATTAGTAGATCAAACAATCCATGGCTGCAAACCCTGCCAACACCGCTACTGCCACCACAGCGTCTTCGTCTCGCACCATCTCAGATATTGTCTCTCCACCCCCTAAGCCCGATAAATACCCTACATACAACTCATCACTTTATCTACATTAAACTTACTTCATCAAACTACCTACTCTGGAAAACGCAACTTGTTTCCTTTCTCTGTGGTCAAAATCTCAATGGATACGCTAATGGCGCATTACCGTGTCTTGCTTCGTTTGTACAGCCTCTGGATGGGTGTTCTATTGTACCCAATCCTACGGTAAAAAAATTGGGTCCGTCAAGATTCTTCTATCTTGTCATGCTCATCTTGTCTATGTCCAATGAGGTTATGTATGTTGTAGTGGCCTAGTGGGACATACCACAACCCGAGTTTTATGGTAGACTATTGAAACCACATTTGGGTCATTCTCTTGGGCACGATATCTAAGTCTCCTTAGTCAGTTGCAATCTTTGCACCAAGAAGATTCCACCACGAGTGAGTATCTTGGCAAAACCAAGGTCTTAATTGGATTTCTCACTAAAGCCGGTCCACTAATTGGTTTGGATGAACATAATTTATATATGTTCAAAGGCCTCCGCCTTGAGTACCATGCAATGGTCTCCTCATTGACCACCAGGCAACCTGTGATGATTGATCAACTCAACAACTATCTCATCACGCTTCAGTTCATCTACGTGGATGACGTTTCTTTAACTGCTCCCCAAAAACCACCATCAACACTTGTTGTCCAACGGGGGATATCCACTGCCTCACAATTGAAACGCACTGCTAATCAACCTCGAAGGCGTGGTCGTGGCAATAGAGGAGGCCCGAGTCGTGGACATGGTCGTGACTACATTCCAAAGTGTCAAATTTACAACAACCTTAGTGCTGCCCATTTGTGTGCAAATCATGTGTTTCATACTCCAACCAAACATGTTGAAATATACTATCATTTTGTTCATGACAAAGTAGCATTAAATGAATACAAGTAACTACATCTCTACAAAAATCATATGACAGACATCTTCACCAAAGCCAATAACCACAACAAGGTTCAATGATCTAAGGGACAAGCTCAATGTTCTCTATTGAAAATCATAAGCTTGAAGGGGCATATTAAAACGTTGTATTCTACTTACACTAGAATTCATTCTCCCTATTTCTATATTATTGTAAATCTACCTTTTATCATTCTTGACCTGACTAGAACTCTTTGTATCCTTATAAATACATCTATCCTCGTATTTTGTAAATTGAATTGATCAATAATAAAATTCTTCCCAAAATTATTATTCTCATCCACACAACTTGAAGGCTTCATCCAATCCACCTTTCTTGAAATCTTCAAACGCCTTTGGCTTATTACTATCAAAGCATCCATTGTTGAAAATGTGGAGAAATTCTTCGAATCCGACTATGGCTTGGTAAAGTATCTCTTGCAACTCAGCCTCAACAGCATGTCCAAGGTTGGGAATACAATGGGCTTTGACAATCTCTCTTACCAAGTTGTCAATTCCTTCTTATGTTAATACTTTCTTTGTCTCTCCAACTCCGAAAAAGATACCTGTAACACCCCGTGTTACGACCCCTAAACCAAATTAATTAATTAACTACTCACCCTCAAAAGGGAATTAAAATTCATTAATTAGCTAAAGAGGGGTCCACCATAGTCCATGGACCCTTATCCATAAAATCAATCCCCTAGTCCTATAGGAAATAGAATTAGCAAACCCATATCACTTAGACCCTAATTAGGACTCTTAAATATATAAATAGGGACATAGGAGGCACCTATACCTTACACCACAATAATCTCTCACCACACAAGAAGTTCCAAGAATTCCCTTAGGAGAAATCAAGAAAGAAGAAATCTTAAAGAAAGACCCTTCATAGCCAGGGAAATTAATTAAGGCTAAGAGGTAACCCATGTCTCAACAAAACCTATTTTCTTCGCTATAATCTCCTTCTTTGGCCTCCCTCTATATTCTAGTGTCTTGATGAATTCTTCTATGTTAATTGTGTTATGTTCTTGATGATTGATAAAATGATCTATGTGCATTCTTGATAATCTTGACGATCTTGATGTTGAAAAGAAGTTCTTGATATTGATGTGATAATCCTTGACAAATCTTGATATTTATTGATGTTAAAGATAAAATATGATCTTGATGATTTGGGTGGGATTAGAGCCCTAGGATGGATTGAGAATTTGTATTGTAATGTTCTTGATATATATTGGGTGGGAATTCGCATGTTCGGGTGTTGTTTATGTTTAGAAGTCGTGATAGGATGAGTTATACATGATTCTTGCTTTTGATCCATTAATTGACTACGTAGTGTCGTTAATTGCGTTTAAAAGTGTCTAAGCATGGTTTCGGGTTCCACAAAGGATCCCTGGACGAATTTGTGATGAAAGAGTCAGTGGGGGGTAGGTGGGGGTAGGGGTACCCGCCACCTACCCGCTGCCCGAAGATCACCGCCGGGCAGCGGGCAGGCGTCCGCCCGCCAGCAACCCGCTGCCGGGCAGTGATCTCCGGCGGGCAGCCGGCGGGTGACCCCCACCCACCGGCTACCCGCTGGTCCGTACCCCACCCCGAGTTTTTGGCTTCCCCGTTTGATGTTCCCCGCTCCCCCATGGTGTCCCAACGGACCCCGTTTGTCGTGCTTGAGTCTAGTTTGATATTTCGGGTACCATTCGTAGGATAAATGAGTCTTAGGAATTGCATGCTAGTGGAATTGGTAACCCGTCGACCTAGGTGGAAGTTGTATGAACCCTTAGGACTATTCTTAGTATGTGAATGACCACACGTAAGTTTATTTATATATCTTTCCCCTCCCAATATGCTATTACGTGTTCCTATGTGTTATGTGTTGCATGATCCCCCATTTTGGTTACAGACCAATTGGGTGACTCCTGGACTGAGGTTCGGAAGTCGGCTGAAGGCCGAATAGATTGTTCCCGGACTAAAGGTTCGGAAGTGGCTGAAGGCCAAATGGATTGTTCCTGAGCTAAGGCTCAGAAATTGGCTGAAGGCCGAATTGATTCACTTCTTGGGCTGCGGTCCACATGGGCCTCGGTGCTATGACCCACCGACCTGGACGCGCCAGGCGGTGTGTAGGGCCAATAAGCCGAGGAAGGCTGTAGTCCACCAACCTAAGTAATCAGGCGGTGTGTAGGGCTACGACTGGCTGCGATCCACCGAGTGATGGGACAGCGGTGTGTAGGGCCGTATCCGAGGATCTTTGCCCACCGACTGAGTCTAGCTCAGCGGTGTGTCGGGCTTGATCCGCTACGGTCTACCGACTGTACGCATTAACGGTGTGTAGGGTCGTAAGTCCCCCCTTGTAAAGGGGATCACGGTCCACCGACTGTGCGCGTCAGCGGTGTGTCGGATCATGGTCCGACGTTGAGTTCGTCAGCGGTCCTCTATGGGTTGGTTGCGATCAACTCCCTTCATGCTGCGGTATGGGGTAGGGTGCTGCGGGGCCGTGTTAATGCTATACGCATTAACCCTCATGTTCGGGACATGCGATTGGTCCCGTGGCGCCAGAGCAGCGTGATTGAGTGTCACAAATGATGATTGAATGATGATTAGAATGATGATTAAATGATGACATGATTGATGTGGACGTAGACTGTGACCTTAGTTGCGTATTCTTTATGATGATTCTACTTAACTGTTATCATTAATTATTGTGCTTACCCCTATTTGCTGAGTCCATTCCTGGTTTTAAAATTAGTGTCTCTTAAGTGCATATCTTCCTGGTTCAAAATGATTTTCGTATATCTATATATATCTATCTATAAAATATTTCAACGCGTTGGAGTGGGTTACCAGCATCTCTCGCTAAACAGATATATTTGGCTTTCAGGCACAGAGGAGTAGACACCGGAGCGCGCTAGAGATCTGAAGCGTAGTGTAGTTAGTTTCCCCTTTTCGGCCTGCGTGTCATGCTTATGTACTGACTTTACTTTGGGGATTTTAGTTAGTTGCCTGTGCACCTGAGCTCCCTAACTCAGGTGTGGCATAGCACCCCGTACTCCTATGTTTACTTTTGGGACTTAATGAGAAATTACCTTTGTTATATAAGTTTTAAAAGTTTCAAAATTTCGGGGTGTTACAATACCCTATGCTTGCCAATTCTTTTCCCTATCTACAGAATTTCCACACTGCCACTGCTTCCTCCTCCTCTACTCAGTCTCCTTAACTTTTAGGGTTCTTCATCTCCTCTGCTCACTTTCCTCAGCTTGAAAAGGGATTCAAAGGGATGGCTTCCCCCATTATGGGTTTATTTCTGCTCACTTCCCCCTTTTTAACATCATCCCCTACAAACATGTGGACGAGCAAGTTGAGTTTGGCAGTTGTGTTATTGTGCCTCCTCTGATTTTCCTTCTCATAGACAATTAAGTCCTTGGAGAATTTAGATACAGTCTTCTCAACGCTAGTTGATCTGAGGAAGTGGGTCAACTTAGTTGAGTGTTTGTATCGGTCAGTCAACACTCTCTTTAAAGATTGGGATTATTATTCCAACATATACTATTATATATATTTTAGGATCGAAGTCTTTGATTTTAATAAAAATAAAAGAATAAAAATTTAAATTAAATTTGAACAAACTTTTTACATAAACTTCAAACGTGTTTTAATCAAAAGTCATAAAATTGATATAAAAGTTTTATTATATTTAAAGACGAAATTAATATGATAATAACTTCTTTTCCTTTTTCTTTTTTGAATTAAACTCGCGGTGGAGATGCAGAACACATGAGTTTTAAAACAAGCCTCGATTAGAAATACATCAAGATTGAATACCGGCCTGTTGATCTTTTAAGGAAGAAATTGACAAAGAAACTAACACACGAAAATGTGGACATGTGGTCCAAACCTCATAACAACATTTATGAATTAAATACTTGTTTCCAAAGATAGGGTGATGTTCAATTTCTATCACGAACATTGAGAGTTTTGGTTTGAGTTTGACTCTTTATATATATATATATATATATATATATATATATATATATATATATATATTAAAAAACTATATAATTTGGTGTTAAATTTTGAAACTAAATTAACTTAGTTTAATTTTTTGTGGTTGTAATCATATCATACTGTTTAAGATATGATTCAGCAAAGTCGAAAACTTAGGTTATTAGAAAAGAATTTAAGGTTGCAAGATGGAAGGATTTAGAAGCATTAGTTAATGAAGACGCCATGATCCAATCAAGTGACGACGAAACTTGGCCCTACTTTCAACTTGCCAACGGAACGCTTCAAAAATTCCATGATGATCATTATAGTCATTATTGTGCAAAATGAATACATCCATTACTGCTTATTAAATCGATCAAATAATACATGAACTTAACTTAATGGTTCAATAGATAATATTTAGGAGAAAAGACCAAGGTTTGAATTTTGGTGGCGATAGTGTGGGGATTATATTCAAATTAGACAGATCCTTTGTACACACCAGCATTTGACCATGTCTGAACTATTGAATCACCGTGATTTACCTCATTTCAAATGCTGGGTTGGAGATTCAATCTTTGGGACTTTTTTTTCTTTAAAAAGCTTAATATATTATAAAATTAAGCATTATGTATTTCCAAAAGTAGATATGCAACCAGATACAAAAATGATTAAACATATACAATTCAAGCACAAAATATGCAATAATAATAATAATAATAATAAATAAATAAATAAATAAATAAATAAAAATAAAATAAAATAAAATTCCTTTTGAAAATTATGACATGGGTACCCTATGTATAAAAGGACATTTTTCAATGACAAAAAACTATTGTATAGTACCTACTATAATAATTAGAAAAGGATAGTGATACTGCTGTAAAAGACTATTATTATTTTATTTACAAATGCAACATCTTTTTGAATTTTTTTAATAATAGTAAGCATAATAATTTTTTAATATCATATAATTTTTCACGCATACGATATTTTTTAATTAGCTTCAAATTTAAAAAGGTACTTTTGACAATATCATATTAGATCATACATAAAGACACAATTAGTCTTACAAATTAGTTGGCAAAACATTATTATGATTTAAATTATGTCCTCTTTCTCAAAATAAAAATAAAAATTATGTCCTTTATATATTAGTTTGAGTCATCAGTCATCACCTCGATGAATTAACCCTATCTTGCATGCAAATCTTGTGAGGGTAATTGGCAATGTTTCGTGTAAATATGTAATCATTTCATATTTCATTCCCTGCTAGTAACTAATATATATATATATATATATATATATATATATATATATATATATATATATATATCAGGGTTGTAAAAATCCCGCCTAGGCACCGAGTAATCGGCGCCTAGGCGCTAGGGGCCCCTTGGCCGTGGCGATTTTCCCCCTAGGCTCCCGCCTAGGAAACCGGCCGCCTAGGCACCCGCCTAGCGCCTAATTCGGCCGCCTACGCCGAGTTAACTCGTCAATTTCTGTCGAAGTTAGCCGAGTTAACCCGACCGACTCGACTCGATCTTGTTAATTTTTT
The DNA here is from genome assembly GCF_001879475.1 of Ipomoea nil. Classification (NCBI taxonomy): domain Eukaryota; kingdom Viridiplantae; phylum Streptophyta; class Magnoliopsida; order Solanales; family Convolvulaceae; genus Ipomoea; species Ipomoea nil. Next base: position 60,767 of record NW_017617415.1, read on the forward strand.
CCATTTATATGACATATATATATATATATATATATATATATATATATATATATATATATATATATATATATATATATATATATATATAATATGACATATATGCACCTACACACTTGCACTATTTTTCTTTTTTTAGTTAGCCGCCTAGGCCGCTTAGGTCCCGCCTAGGCCGTCTAGGCGCTAGGCGCTACTATACCGCCCGACTAGCGCCTTGCGCCAATTGCAACCATGATATATATATATATATATATATATATATATATATATATATATATATATATATATATATATATATATATATATATATATATATATATATATGGATGCACTCAAGTACGAATAAGTGCCCAGGAAGGAATATGCGATTGAATCAGCGCGCGACACGTGTCCAGATCTAATAACTTAAAAAAATACGGTGGCATTTTCGTAAATAATTAAACATCAAAGTGCAAGTAAAATCACTTACAAGTGCACCTACTTTCACCTATAAGTGCATGTAATTTTGCCTTGTTAGCACTCACTTCCCGCAAACATTCATGCATCTGGGTGTGCTTATAACTATAGGTGCAACTATTTATAACTATAGGTGCAACTATTTATAACTATAGGTGCAACTATTTATAACTATAGGTGTAACTACTTATAACTATAGGTGCACCTACTTTCACCTATAAGTGCATGTAATTTTGCTTTGTTAACATTCATTTATCTGAGTTCAGCGGGTAGTAATACCCCTGAAAACCACCCGCAAACATTCATGCACCTAGGTGCAACTACTTATAACTATGTGTGCAACTACTTAGAACTATATGTGCAACTACTTATAACTATAGGTGCACTTAGTATTGATGCTTAGTGTAAATTTTTACTTGCACCTATAATACATTTTACAGGCACTTGTAATACATTTTACTTGCACTTCGATGTTCAATTATTTACGAAAATGTCACCTCGCACTTTTTAAAAAAAAATCAGTGTTTCTCATCTATTAGATCTGGACACGTGGACGGACAGAATCCATTCCTATTTCGCGCCTGGGCGAAGCATTCGCACCTGAGTGCGATTCTATATATATATATATATATATATATATATATATATATATATATATATATATATATATATATATATATATATATATATATATGGTTGAGTTCAGATGAGGACAACAATATATAGAGGACTGTGAGGACAAATAATGGGCACACAACAAATTACTATCATGCACACAAGAATACATGTAAGCATCAGGTTTCGAACCCAGGCTCCATTAATTAACAAATGTATGCACGCGACATACAAACTGTGGTACACGACATACAGACTAATGGCACACACTATATCTGTCCTCACAGTCCTCTATAATATACTTGTCCTCATTTGAACGCAAGTCTATATATATATATATATATATATATATATATATATATATATATATATATATATATATATATATAATAAGCCCTCAAACTTTACCTAAAAAGTCAATTAATAAGCCCCTAAATTTTTTAAAGTAGCAATTGAACCCATCAACATTGAATTTTGGTGCAATGAAGTCCAATAACCGATTAGTGACCTGCTATCACAGGTCACTAGGGTTTTGGTCAACATTCGGCCAACTCCGGTGACATTTCCGACAACATACGGGTTCGTTAACGGGTCGACACGAACACGATAAGGCTAAACACGGACACGACACGTTAAGGTTAACGGGTTCAAATTTTTAACACGAACACGAATACAATTTTTTAACGGGCTAAACGAGTTGACACGATAGACATGTTTTGTTAACAGGTTTCGGGTCGTGTTGATACGATATGACACGAAACCCGTTTAAACCCACTAAACCTATTAATATATTAAAATAAAAAACTAAAATTTAAAATTAAGTTATATAAAAAAGAAATAAAACCTAAATATCAACCCATCAAACAAACTAAAAAAATATTCAATTTATAACATTTATAAAATGATAAAATGACATTCAAAAATTATAATTAAAGAAGTCCAGGCTAGTTTTTAGAATAAAATTGAACGCAATAAAAATTCAAATTTCAGATTGTTGAACATCAATAATTGGGGTAGGATCTTGGCTTAATGTAGTAAATTTATTCTTAGTCATGTTCATGATATCTTTTATAATCTCATTCATGACAATTTTTTTTTTTGGTGAATAATCTCATTCATGACAATGGTTCTTACCTAAATGACAATAATTCTTAACGGGTTATAAACATGCATGTTTGTGTAAACGAGTTAAACGGGTTGACCTGTTAAGACACAAAATATAATGGGTCTTTAACGGGTCAACCCGTTAATGACTCGGGACACATTAAGACTAAACACTAACCCGTTATTTTCGTGTTCGATTTCATGTCGTGTCCATAATTACCAGCTCTACGTGGACTTTATTGGAGCTTTTCAATTAAGTAATTTAATTATATTGCACTATTTATTAAACTTAAGTGACTAATTTGACTTTTTTTTCTTTCTTTCTTTATATTTGCATAATCATCAACTCATATTTTAATAATACAATGTTAGACTTGACCCCTTCAAACTTTGCTTTTAAAACGTGTGTAAATCCTCTTAAATGGAGATAAAGATTGTGTATAAGTATGGGTATCTATGAGTGAAATATTACAGATCAGATGATTTAATGCATTGACTAATTAAGTTGGGTTTAACCCACCCTTTCCAATGACCATTACATTACACGCAACAACCGTGTGCACAATGTATGGTGTACACGATTGAAAAAACGACGTCGTTTTGACTAAAAACGTGCGTCCCACTTAAAAAAAAAAAATCAAGTTTGATTCTCGGCAATAGCATTTTTTTTGCATAATTTGAATTATATATCCACAAATTCATAAGTATATATCCACAAATTCATAACTATATATCAAGATTGAATGAATAACACAAAATCTAGAATGAATGAACTAAATATATATCCACAATGAATGAACTTAATACTGTTGAAAGAAATCGAAATTGATTTTTTTTTTTAAATGGGATGCGCGTTTTTAGTCAAAACGACGTCGTTTTGCAACCGTGTGCACCATAGCATAACTATTGTACACATTACATATCTTAAAACTCAATCAAATCCAATTAAAAAGCGCAGCGCCACCAAATTTGCGTATGGGCATAGTAACAACCACTTGAGTGTCTTACCTCTTCATTCATTCTCTCTTAGCTTTTATTCCAAGTTTATGGTTCGTTCTGCATTTCTTCCAATAATCATGAGATAAACTCGCTTAAGCTAGTTTCAATTTGTTTTCTTTATGTTTTTTTGTCCTTCAATTCTGATATAATAATAATAATCCTCTCAGCCATATATATATATATATATATATATATATATATATATATATATATATATATATATATATATATATATATATATATATATATATATATATATAAACTAGCTTTTGCTTAGCTTATTGATTGATTAGCGTTGTTGGGTGTATATAGATGGGACGCCATTCTTCGGGTATGGTGAAGCAGAAGCTAAGGAAAGGTTTGTGGTCGCCGGAGGAAGATGAGAAGCTGTACAATTACGTCAGGAAATTCGGCGTCGGATGTTGGAGCTCTGTTGCTAAACATGCTGGTAACCATTATTATATTTATTATATTATCCCTTCCACTCACTACTATCTCACGCTTTTAATTTCCAATTACATGATCAGTGTGATCGAGTATGGTGGAGTTATATCACCTGTAAAAACAAAAAACATAGCTGCATCTAGCTCAACGAATACTTGATTCACATATAAGCATAATCAGCTAATTTAAAAACTTTTACTTTTTCAGCTTCTAGTTTATAGTTTTTCAGTTTTCAACTACTTTTCAAGTTTCAATTAATTTTTCAATTAGGTTTGCTAAACATAGTCATAGTGAACCTTAATGGAGTGTTTGGTTGGCATGAATTGCATTGGCATTGAATTACAAGTTAATGAAATGATAAACTACATTGTTTGGTTGGAGGGAATTACAATTCTCTCAATTCATTGAATTGCAATTCATGGGTCCCCCTATGAATTGCAATTCAATGAATTCATCCATACAATGAAAAGGGGAAAGGAAGGAAATGACATATTTGTCTTTTGAATGTTATTATTAATAGAGAAAATGGTCAAATAGTCCCTTAAACTTTACCCCAAAGGCCAATTAGGTCCCTAAAGTTTAAAAAAGTGCAATTAAACCCTCAAGCATGTCAAATTGGGTCAATGATGCCCAAAAATCGATAAATGACATGTTATTATAGGTCATTTCAATTCCAGCGACGGATTTTGGCGACCAGCGACGAATTCCGGCCACCGACGACAATTTCCGATCGTCTTCCACTAAAGAAGACGACCAGACGGTCGTCTTCTCCAAGAGAGGACGATCAGATCTGGTCGTCTTCTCCAATGGATAAGGCGACTGTCCGGTGGTCTTCTCCAATGGAAGACGACCGGACGGCCGGAAATTGTCGTCGGTCTCCGGAATTCGTCGCCGCAATTGAAATGACTTGTAATAACAAGTCATTTACCGATTTTTGAGCTTCATTGACCCAATTTGACATGTTTGAGGGTTTAATTGCACTTTTTTTAAAGTTTAGGGGCCTAAGACCATCTCCAACCCAAAACACCAAATTTTACACCAAAAGGAATATTCGCAAGCATATTCTTACACCAAATATTTTTCATCTCCAACCCATTTACACCAAATTTTATTCCTACACTAAAATAATTTATATTCTCATAAATTAAAAGTTTATATTTATACTTTTATTATTTTAATATAACATATAATTGTAATTTAATAAATTAAACTTTAATTATGTTTTTTATGTAATCTTATTTTTAATTAAATTATATTCAATATTAGTCTTGTTTTAATCGTCGAGATCTTTCAAATGATATAATTTTTTTAAAATAATATACAATTTATTTTTAAATATTTAACAAAATATGTAAATATATAAAAACCAAAAAGGATACAAAAGGAATTTAAAAAAAAAAAAAAAAAAAAAAAAAAAAAAAAAAAGGGGCATAATAGGAAGAAAAAATTAATCCTGAAAATAGCGTGGATGAACAGTGCCACGCCATATATGGCGCGGCACTGTTCATCAACACCAAATTAGTTGGTGTTTTACCGTTCCGTTGGAGAGCTTTTTTTTGCTGCTTTACGGCAAAATTTTTGGCAATTTAAGGGTTTGCCGTCTCCTTGGAGATGGTCTAATTAACCTTTGGGGTAAAGTTTAGGGGCTTATTTGACCCTTTTCTCTTATTAATATTATTACATAAGGGTATTTTAGTCTTTATATCACTTCTCTCATTTCCATTATTTCTTCCCACCAAACAATGTAATTATAATTCCCACTTTATTCTCAGCTTATTCTTTTCCCACCGAATTACAATTCTTTTCCCCCTTCATTCCTTCCTTCCAACCAAACACCCTGTAAATTCATATGTTCTGAATGCGTACGTAGGACAACATATTCAATAGGTATAGATTTAGTCAGTGATGGACATTATTACGGTTCATAGTGGCCCTATTTGGTAAAATAGTTTGCCTATAGATAAATTTTAATTTATTTATCACTATTAGTTCTTTGACGGGTTAAAAAGTCAATATAAGTGTTTGGTTAATTAACTTTTTGTAATTCCAAAATGCTAAAATTCAAAAAACCACTCAAAGCAACTTTTCAATTAGCTTTTAGATAAAAGAAATTATACTAAAGAGCTATCAGCTAACAGTTAATTTACCAAACACATTTCTACAATAAACTAATGTTATCAACTAGTTATACTCTCTATTTAACCCAATCAGCTAACAGCTAACAGTCACTTACCTAACCAGGCCGGTGTGCATTTTGATAGTTACTAAAATTTATCATGTATTCGAATTATGCAATTGTAGAATTTCGCATTAAATTGCAGAACGGGAATTCTTAATTCTAAAAGTCCACGGCAAAACCAAAATAAATAAAATATAAAATAGTATTAAAAAAAAAAAAAAAAAAAACAGGCTATGTTTGGAAACCTAAAAAATGATTTCTGAAAATTATTTTTTGGGTTTTTGGTGTTTGGCTACACTTAAAAAAATCCAATCAACGGAAAACATTTTCTGTTGACAGGGGAAAATGTGCTCATTTTGACAAAAAGACTTCCGCCACATTCAACGCATGGTCGTTTTCGGCAGAAACTAGACCTCTGATTTCCGTCAGAAACTCCAGTGATTTTTTATTATTATTATTTTTTTTTTTTGTTTTAAGTTTTTGGTAATATCCAGAAACCCCATTGATGTTTTTTTTTTAAAGGTTCTGGAGGAAACCTCTTTTTTTTTTTTTTTTTTTTGAGTTTCAAACCTAGTGGTAATATAAAAAGTATTTTTATATTTTAAAAAATAATTAAAATATTTAATTATATAGTTCTACTCATTTTTCAGAAAATGAATAAAACAAATCAAAATAGTTTTTCAGATGCAACCAAACACTAAAAAAGAAAAATATTTTTAAAAAATGACTCATTTTTCAGAAATCATTTTCTACTTTCTAAACGGACCCTAAAAGTACGTACATGTTCGCCCGAGAATTACCATCTGCAAACTTAAATCAAGTATGAGTATCCTTTGTTGCATGCAATTACTATTTTTGATCGTATGAAACTTAAATCCAGACTAAACTACACTACTCCGTAGCTTGTTAAAAAAAAAAAAAAAAAAAAAAAAAAAAAAAAAAAAAAAAAAAACGAAAATTTTGTGTTGCATTACGGACAGAAGAGATGGGGATCAATTAATTCAAGATTCAAAGTAGATTTAATTGCTTTGTTTAATGAGTCGTGCTAAATTTTCTAGCAAAAATTATTATTACATGAGATTTAGGTTGTGTTTGGTAAATGGTTGTTAACTGTTAGCTGTTAACTGATTGGGTTAATTAAAATGTATAATTAGTTGATAATATTAATTGATTGTATAAAGGTATTTGGTAAATTAGTTGTTAGCTAATAACTGTTTGGTATAATAATAATAATAATAATAATAATAATAATAATAATAATAATAATAATAATAATAATAATTCAAAGAGCCAATCGAAAAAGTTGCTTTGAGCACCTTTTTGAATTTTAGCATTTTGAAGTTATAAAAAGGTAATTAACCAAACACTTATATTGATTTTTAACCAATTCAAACAATTAATAGTGGTCAAATAAGTCAAAATTGGCTGATAAACTAACTATTTTACCAAACATGGCCTTACTATCCGAATAGTTATGCCACGGATCGGGGTCCACCTTGCAAGGTAAATTTGGGTTATATTCACAATTTTTGAACTCTATATTCACAAATTTAGAAATGCATATTCACAACCAATGATTATAAATATTCAATTCTATAATTGAGAATATAGAGTTCTGTAACTGTGAATATAGCGTTCAAAAATTGTGAATATAGAGTTCAAAAATTGTGAATATAGAGTTATGCAATTGTGAATATTGAGTTTTGTAATTTTGTGTATTGAGATCTAAAATTGTAAATATGCACTTCTAAAATTGTGAATATAGAATTCAAAAATTGTGAATATAACCCGAATCCACCTTGCAAGCTGGACACGGGTCCACGGCATAATTTGCCTTAGTATCTCTTATTATTATACTTTAGATATCTTTTTGAATTTAGGATCCCTTTAAAAATTAAAAAAAAAATTCTAAAAAATGGATCATTTTCTAAAAAATCAATTCACTTTTTGGATTATGGGCTAGGTCAGGCTGAGTCAAGATTTTTATTGTTTGGTCCAACCTGATCAAACCACATATTTTAACTGGAATAGCACAATCCAATTTAAATAATAACTAGATAAACTACAGGTCAACTCGCTCATTTGACACCAAAGAAAGAAAGAGAATTGAGTATGAGATAAGAATCTATAAAATATCTTCCGTGTAAAAAAGTTGAAAAATATTTTTCACCAAAATGAGTCATTTTTTCTTTGACCGGAATGAGTATTTTCTTTTTCTTTCATTACAAAATCTAGAAAATAACTTCCAAAGACCCTTAATAATTATTCCGGCCAGTTGATGATCTCAAACAAGAAACAAAGTCTAAAGGACAGTGAATGTAAATCTTTCCAAAATACTAAATGGTATAATAGATTTATTAAATTAATTTTTCAACAAAGCACCAACGTGTTATATTGATATCTTAACTAATTAGTTTTGAAGATTTCTAGAGATTATAAAACGCAAACGAAGTTTATGTCTCATTCTAAGTTTGTAAAATGTTTTTTTTTTAAGAGTAAGTTTGTAAAATGTTAATTACACACAAGTTTTGTGATTCGGTTTGAAATTAAAATTAGTTCGAAAAGTACCAAAAGATAAGTGCAATGCGCGCTAGAAAGTAAATAGAGTAAGGATACATAAATATAGATTTTATATATAGTGTAATTATTCAAATTTCTTATTTTCTTTTTCAATTAGAAAAAACTTCATTTTATACAGTTTCTCCTATCAAATACAATAATGAATTGAAATTAGTCTTTGGCGCTTTGATTAGCTTTTTCACAAGTTTCACCAAACTTGTTATTTTAGCTCTTTCTACTTCACTAAGTAGAGTTTCTCTCTCTCTCTCTCTCTTTTGTACCCCTTAAGATTGTTTGACCGACCCTTCAACTTGTTCACTCAAGATCTTGATAAATCATACCGTCAAAGCTTGACTGAGTATATTTGAACTTTGAAGATTTGCTTGATATAATCTTTTTGAGCACTTGTATAATTCTATAATTGTAAGATTACTCAAGTTTCAATTTAAGGTTTTTACTCTCTTCTTTGAAATACCTTCCGCTCCATTTATACTTGAATTTTGTATTTGTCCGTTAGAGGGTAGACAAATTCCAATTTTCTTTTTAGTTATGAATATTAATATTAACTATTGGACATTGGTATGTTGCAAATTATTCTAACATGCATTAAGAGCAACTACATGAGTGAAGAGTGGTTTTTGTTTTTGTCAATTTTTGTGCGGTCATAGCTTATATGAAGGAAAGAGAACAAACAAGAGAGAAAATTGAGTTAGTCCGATAAAAACAAATTTTTTTGTGAGGTACATGGGCAGAAAACAAAATTAATAAAAAATAAAAACAAAAACGCAACTTCCTGGTGCGCATTTAGCTCACCAGGAACGTGCAGTGCACACACTAACTAGGTGCGTAAATTTAATTTTTTTTCTTTTTTTCTTTTTTTTTTTTCTTTTTGTCTCCTCTCCCTAGTTGGCTGGGTAAAAATTTTAAAAAATAAATAAATAAATAAAATAAAATAAAAAATTCTATTGAGATTGCTCTGAAGTCTGACCATCATTTATGGCATTGCCACCTCTCTCTCCAATCACTAGCTCTCGTATCACTGGCCTCCAATCTCCATCTCTAACGTGGCCGCCACCATCTCTCTAATTTTATTAATTCATATTATATTTAGTTTATGGTATTATAATTTATTTAGTTATTAATGATTGTTATCTCTTAAGTAATTAACATTAGTATATTGAATTTTGAGATTATAATTTATTACGGCCATGTTTGGTAAATGGCTGTTAGCTGATTGAGTTAATTAGACGGTATAACTAGATGATAACATTAGATGATTGTAGAAACGTGTTTGATAAATTAGCTGCCAGCTGATAACTGTTTGTTATAATTTCTTTTCTCAAAAAGCTAATTGAAAGTGTTGATTTGAGTAGTTTTTTGAATTTTAGCATTTTGGAGTACAAAAAGCTAATTAACCAAACACTTATATTGATTTTTAAACTAAGTCAAACAACTAATGATGGTCAGATAAGTCAAAATTGACTTATAGGCTAACTATTTTACCCAGGGCCAACATTATTTTTCTCAAAAATTGAACTTTTAAAATGAAGTTGGAAAAAGAAAATTTAGAGAATTAGAAAGCTAGATAAATGAAAATATTGATAAACCCATGTAGTGACTTTAGCAGAGAAATTAAATTAGCATTATATTTTCTTTTTTTCAAATATGTATGAGACATTGTATATTAATTTCTTTTGTCATTTTGCGATGATATATATATACATGCAGGTTTGCAAAGATGTGGGAAGAGTTGCAGATTAAGATGGATAAATTACCTAAGACCGGATCTCAAAAGAGGACTGTTCTCACCAGAAGAGGAGGATATCATACTAGGTCTTCATGAAGTCTTGGGAAACAAGTAATTTAATCTATATCCATAAATATTAGGAAATTATTTTTAATAAAAAATAATAATAGAATATACTAACGGTCTATAATATATGGCAAAAACTTATGTATGTGGAAGTGTCCGTGAGACTGGTTGGATCGAGTCAAAATAAAAATATAATACTAATCAAGAATATATTTTTTAACATAAATATTACATTTTTATCTTGACCCGACTCATCTCCACGAAATCACTGAATATATAATATGGATAAGGATAATTATTTTCCATATATATTTAATATTTTTGAGAATGGCATGCATGCAGGTGGGCACAAATTGCAGCAAGACTACCAGGGAGAACAGATAACGAGATAAAGAATTTCTGGAATTCATGTCTGAAGAAGAAGCTGATAAAGCGAGGGATTGATCCAAACACCCACAAGCCGATCATAACACAAACAATCAACACTTCATCATCATCATCAAAGAGTTGCGCAGAAGATCACAATAATAATTCTTCAACCATTATCCCCAAACCCACACTCCCATTAAACTTCTCCGAATTCGAGCAAGCCCTTCGCCCAGAACCTCAAGCCTTCGATCCTCTCTTCCTCTACAATTCAGAGCAGTATTGTCATGGGTTCAGTACATTACTGCCAAGTTTAGAGAATTTTGAGAATATGAGCAGCAGCAGCAACATCATGGTTAATAATAATAATGGAGCAACGTTTCCAAATTGGGAAACTTGCGAGAACAACAACAACACGGCGGATTATTCTGTGTCGGCGGCTCATCATCAGTTCCCATTCAGTGCCAAAAGTGAGGGGTGTTCATGGCTGCAAGAAGGTCTTCATCATCGTCACAGCCCAGATCATGATTTCTCTGAATATTCATTGCCTGCTTTGCCTCAAGATTTGAGTGGGGAGGAAAATAATCTTGAATTCTTCATGTCTTGCACCAAATTTAATCTGTAAACTATCTGTATTTTTTGGAGTTTCTTTTTTTTTTTTTTTTTTTTCATTTTCATGGGATCTTCGCACGAGCTTAGTTCACTGTTTCAGGAGACAGTGGAAGAAGAAGCTTGTATGCAGACAAACATATAGAGGTGCAGTGTTTAAGATCATGGATGGGAACTTTGAGGGAGTTGATGAGGTAGCAGTGAGAATTCTTTATATATATACTTCAATTATTATAATTATTGTGCTAGATTTAATTTGTCAAAATTTGTATTCTTTCGATCTGGGAAGATCAGAGTTGGATTGAGATTAATAAAATATTTTACAATTCCAAACATTATTAGTCCAAGCTACTTTTTATTTTACAAAAATTTATGTGAGATTAAATTGTTTTAGGTAAGAGGGATCTTAAATATGTAATTTTTTTTAAGTAAAAATGTTCCTAATATATTTTTCTATAAGCTAAGTCATCACAAGTATAACATTTTATTCTCATTGGATTACTTTGCTTACTTGTTCTTTCAAAAGTAGTATGAGTAAAAATGTACTCCGTAATACTTAATGATCATGAACGAGTAAAATGTTTAAAGGGGTGAATAGATTTTTAAAACATTTTCAAAAGTGTAGTTAGGGTATAAAATTTAACTAAAAGTATAGTAATATAATTAATTTTATGCGATAAAAACAAAAGACTAGGGTGTCCATTCTTACCAAACTCTACGGAATTGCAATTCCATGATTTGGTTGAAAGAAATTGCAATTCTACAGAATTATTACAATTCCCTCCCATCATGAAATTACAATTATTAGGGATCTCGATAAGAATTTTGCAATTCTACACTTTGTTAGGAATTGATAACTGATTTATAACTATACAAATCCAACTAGGCATGTGCACCTATATCCTTTTTTTTATATAGAAAAGTGAGTAAGAGTTTTGTATCCAACAACGAAAATGCGTACTAGTACTAACCATGATCAAGTCATAAAATGTGTTGATGAATCAATTAACTAATCTATACTATATATAAAAACAAAATTCTGAAATTTTAACTTCCCGCCCAATTCCTAAAAAATCTCTCTTCCTAATAAAATATATTAAATTCTACTTTCCCAATTCGTACAATAATTCTGCGTTAAAATTCTATTCTAATATTATAAAATAGTGTGATACAATCTATACTATATATAAAAACAAAATCCTGAAATTTTAACTTCCCGCCCAATTCCTAAAAAATCTCTCTTCCTAATAAAATATATTGATTTCTACTTTCCCATTCGTACAATAATTCTGCGTTAAAATTCTACTCTAATATTATAAAATAGTGTCATACAATCTATATCTATACTATATATAATAAAAATAAAATCCTGAAATTTTAACTTCCCGTCCAATTCCTAAAAAATATCTCTTTCCTAATAAAATATATTGATTTCTACTTTCCCATTCGTACAATAATTCTGCGTTAAAATTCTATTCTAATATTATAAAATAGTGTGATACAATCTATACTATATATAAAAACAACATCCTGAAATTTTAACTTTCCGCCCAATTCCTAAAAAATCTCTTTTCCTAATAAAATATATTGAATTCTACTTTCCCATTCGTACAATAATTCTGCGTTAAAATTCTATTCTAATATTATAAAATAGTGTAATACAATCTATACTATATATAAAAACAAAAGTTCGGCAAGGCATAACTTTTTTCTCCGTTGTCCATTTTGTACAAATGTTTTTTTGAAATCGTGTATTTTTTCGAGATCTATCCACCGCAAACTGCCGTAGGCGGTTTGGCCCACCAATTTCTAAAAAAAATACTTTATTAAAGAGTTTCTAAGAAAAAACTATGAGAACCTTATGTTTTATTAATGAATTTTAAAATTTTTTAATTAAACAATTGTCCCGTGCATTATTTAATAATCTTTCTTTATAATTGGTCAAATTATTTAATTATGGTAAATTTGGAAATAATTAATGATGGTAATAGAAATCCTAGAAGAATATAGAATTGAACAATATTTAATTATTGTTATATTATTATTTTGACTCACGGTATTTCTGTCTTTTCATGTTCTAATCCTTGTATTTCTCCATCCATTGGTCACTGCTACATCTATTTCTTCAAACTGAGGTTATCCGCTTCAGTCCTTTCTAACATTAAGAAACTATCTTCACCCAACTAACAATCACGAATTTTACATTTGACATCAATCTCAAGATAATGGAAACAAGTGCAGTTGGAATAGAAAGGGCGTTAGTCCATGCCTGTGGAAATTTTGTCGAGCATACAACATAACTAGCAAAGTCAGGAATATCACCCAACCCCTCCCTTAACCTTTCTGCATAAACTATAATAGGTATGCCCCTACTATTTGCCTCCTGCACTACAATCAAAGCAGTCTCATGCAGCCTTCAATCTAAGTAGACAATATTTACTCCAAGCGCTGAAGACAATTTTGATTTGGGTATGTAGACCCTCAGATATCATGGGTGGATATCCTGGAGTGAAAATGCACGTGCGAGTTTTTTTTTTTTTTTTTTATTGTCAACAATGACATATGTGAATGGTGAGTTTCCTCCTTTGGACACCACCATAAAAGATGTATCAACACCATCCCTTTCAAGCTCATCAAGTATTCTTTCGCCATGCGAGTCATCAGCAACCTTAGATATGATCCTTGGATTAAGACCAAGACGAATTTTATCATCCGGGTTTTATCAAAGCATTGCCAGTGTTACCACCTCCTTGAACCTCAAAGCTGGTGCTCCGAATTTTATCATCCGGGTTGGGGAATGAAGCTACAGCAGCCAGGAAGTCAACACCGGCCATTCCAACACCTCAGACAATGCGATTTTTGGGGAGCGGCGGATTCCACATTTTCAGCTTGAAACTTCAATGAATTTCAGGTAGAATAACAGAGTTTTTGAGGTTGTGCACCAAGTAGTTGTGGTCAGAGAGAGAGAGAGAGAGAGAGATGGGAAGGATATTTGTGGTCAATATGGAAGGGTTACAGGTGCAAATTCTACATCACGCCATCTACAACTACAAATGCTATTTACCATAGGAGGGTTCGCCGACCTGCTGCCCTCTCTGCTTCGCCGGAACCAAAAACCACCGGTGAAGGCCCCAACCTCGCCGGATCTGTTGCTGCACCGCCAGATCTGCCTTACTGGTCCGTCGCCGGAAGGAGTTACTGCCTCGTATGCTCGCCGCCGTACCTACAACTCGCCTGAGAAGAACCTCGCTGCTACTCACTACCGACGGTTACTACTTAGCCGCCAAGCCTCGCCATCTCGCCTCACAGGAGTCACAGCAGCGCTGGTCTAAACAAGATTAGAAGAATAAGACATAAAAAGACATAAAAGCCCTTCTAATTCACGGTCAACAAACGGCTTCATTGACGGAGGATCAAAACTGACCAACGACCAATAACAGTGTCTACTAAGTGACAATTTTTATTATGGAGGATGAAAAGTGTCAATGCCTCAATAAGTCTAGGACCAAAAATGGCATTAACTCCGGAATACAATACAAGAATATTTAATTATGATTATATCGTTATTGTGCCTCACGACCATTATATACTAACAGTACTTGAAAAGAAACTAATAATAATAATAATATAAGTGGTAATAATAATATCTAAAAGTAATTAAGTGTTAATAATAATAGTAAGAATATTAACGTAAGAGTTGTAACATAGAATAAATTAATAACTATAGTCTAGGATTAAATTTGGAATTGTCAGGAAAAATAAACGACCTTTGGTGAAATTAACTCTTAAATAATTATATATCGATTTAAATATTCTTAATATATTACAACAATTCCATTCCGTGCATCGCACGGGTGAGAATACTAGTTAAATTAAAATAAATTAAAAGACTAATCAATAACCAAGATAAGTAAGGATAATCTAAAACAAAATTGAGGAAATCAACTAGTGAATAAAGGGTACTTGAAACTATGAATTCTCCTAGAACGTCTAAATTAAAACCTCAAAGATTTCATTAAAGAATTGTGAGTTCTATTGAATAATTTGACTCAAACACAAAGGACTATTGTCATCCGGCCTATCTCTAGCGTTACAATTCGATCACTCGATCCTTTCAATCATGTGGGATCTACACAAACAAAAGATATTTTTATCACAAAATATATGCACCAAACATGAATTTAATAAGTCGGCAATTATTAATTAAAGAACACATACAGTTGAATCAAAGGATAAACAATTATATTAAGACAAGAAAACAATTAAGAACAAAGACTCATCCTATGGTTCATCATAAATTCAAGTACTACAAAAGTTTAGCATCTAAACATTGAGGCAAAAAATTAAAGAAATCAAATAAATGATAGAAGAATTCAAGAACATAGAAAAATTCTTTTATTCCATGAAGAAATCTTGTGTCCAAGCTTTCCCGATGTATAAAGATGTCTACCAAAGTGTGGTTGAAGTCCCCAAAAGTGTCTTGGATCGTTTCCTTGATGTCTTTGGTTGAAAAGTCCCTCAAAGGGCTAAGAGTGTTGCTTAAATAGATCTGTGATAGTCGACACACCCTATGACACCATCGCCACCACCATCACCACCGCCACTGACGTCGCCACTAGCACCACCAACACTACCGCCGCCACCGCTACCACCACCACCATCGCCACCGCCACCACCACCGACGTCGCCACTAGCACCACCAACACCACCACCGCCACCGCCACCATAGCTACCGCCGCCACCGCTACCACCACCCTCATCGCCGCCGCCACCGCCACATATTTTTATAAGGGTATTTATGTCTTTTAAAACATATATCATTTCTATTCCTTAAACCAACCAAACACTGTAATATAATTTCTATTGTCTATTCCTTCCGCGAACCAAACAATATAATACAATTCCTATTCTATTTCTTGCATATTCCATTCCTTATGGAATAGCATTCCTATTACCTCAAAATTCATTCCGTGAACTAAACATGTTGTAAGTGTTGCATATTGAAAGTGATCATCACTTGTCATTTATCATTTTTCTTGGGCACCCAAATTTTACTCCAATGTTTATTCTCTCATTCAAATTTTTTATATAGATATTTTTCTCAATATCTACATGATGAAGATAACTTAATATTGCTTGTCATGTCAAGGAGTAAAAATGAAAGAATAAAGATTTGGAGTCCTTTGACCTTATTTTCTTTGAACAATCAAACACAAAAAAAATCTGAAAATTAAATGACAAAACAACCCTAAAAGTATTACATTTTTCTATAAAACTATTACACTTTCTTTTTATAAATAACAAATACTTTATTCCTAATTAGTATTACATCTTCGTAAAACTATTTTTTCTGTTTGGTTGATTTTAGACAATCAACCAAACATATGAGTTCAAATCCTTGACAATATAATCTTTATTCACTTGGAATTTAAACGAGAGAAAAAAAAAAAAAATCAACACGAAATAGACAAATAGTGAAGGAATAGGGTGGTTTTATAATGTGAAAATTGCATTTTTCCAATATAAAAGTATGCAATTATGAGTATATATATTTCCTTTCAATTCCCTCACTAATCCATACAATTACTAAGCCTGAATTCCATACATATTACATACAATGTGGTGTTCAACTCTTTCCGACCAACTCTTCAAACATGTTTTCATGCCCATCCTCTTTACCTCTCTGTTTTGTTCCTTATCTTTCTCAAAACTTGGCAACACTACTGATCACCAAGCCCTACTATCATTCAAAGCTGGAATACAGCTAGACCCCCTTCATATCACCACAGGGTGGAATGAGTCCATGGCTCCATGCATTTCTGCAGTTGGGCAGGAATAGTTTGCGGCCTAAAACACAGACAACGAGTGGTCGGAATTCATCTTCCCTCTACCAAACTGAATGGTCAGTTATCGCCCGCCATTGGCAACCTCAGTTTTCTCAGGCTTCTTGACCTCAAAAACAACAGCTTTACAGGGAAAATCCCTGAAGAGATAGGTCGATTATCAAGACTGAGAATTTTAAGCCTGGTGAACAATTCATTTTCTGGTGAAATGATTTGGAGGGTGAGGTTCCAACCAAAGGAATCTTCGAAAACCAGAATGCACCCGAAAGTCCCACAAAGCCATACTCAAGTTAGTGATTTGTATCTCTGTTGGGGCTTTCTTTTGCACATTTCTGGCAGCTTTTCTGTTTATCTACAGACAAAGGAAGAAACCCTCTTCGCCACCAGAGACTTCGGGGACAGATAATATCCCTAGAATGCCTTATAGAGCTCTGCGCAAAGCAACCAATGGCTTCTCAGAAGAAAACTTGATTGGTTCTGGAAAATTTAGCTCGGTTTAGAAAGGCATTTCAGATGAAACCGAGACAGCTATTGCTGTTAAGGTCCTAAAGCTTCAGGTTAAAGGAGCTTCAAAGAATTTTATAGCAGAGTGCACAGCATTGAGGCAAATCAGGCATCGGAACCTAGTGAAGGTTTTAACTTCTTGTTCAAGCATCGACTATCATGGCAATGATTTCAAGGCCATTGTCTACAAATACATGGAAAATAGTAGCTTGGAGAAATGGTTACATCGACACGAAAACAAAGTTGTCGATGAAAATCATGTTCCTAGAAGACTAAGCATGTTCCAAAGATTGAACATTGCGATTGATGTGGCTTGTGGGCTCGAGTATCTCCATCACGGCTTTGGAACGCCTCTAAACGGCTTTGGAACGCCTCTGATAGACTGATACATTGTGATTTGAAACCGAGCAATACTCTTAGACAACAATTTTGTTGCGCACTTGAGTGACTTTGGGATTGGCAAGGTTCCTTGTAAACCAAGTAACCTCTACACAATATTCAAGTGAAGCTAGTTCTGCTGGAATAAAAGGAACTACTGGATATGTTGTAAAGAAAGAAAAGTTACAGGAATTACAAGTTTTGCTAGTTTAAGCACATGTTTTTAATTTATAGCTAAATTCCAAAAACTTATTATCAATGGCCTAGTTCACAGTTCCTCCAAAATTTTAAGGTGTAATAATCACATTAACTTTGATTAATCTAGAAATAATGAAAAATTATTCCACAAGCCATCTCCTAAAAGTTCATTCTGGTTCACTCTTACAACTTAGAACTGGCATAAAGATGTCACAATGCTAATATATTAAATTAAATTAAACAAAAAAAAATAATAATAACTACATTTGAACATGAACCAAATGTAGCCAAAGCATTCAATCATTCCTCTCAATAAACTATCAATTAGCATACTGGGCAACAAAGTTAATGGCATGCCTTCTCAAACAAATAAAATCACTGTCACAAAACATGCTAAACAAGTCATTAGTGCAATTTTCATGTGCTTTCTCAGTAACCTGGAAAAAATGCTAAATAGAGACACAAGATGCTAGGAGAAAGCATAGATCAAAAGAACTTGCAGTTCTAATTATGCAAGAAAGCAACAAGATACTTGAAAACCAAAAATACAAAATTTAGATACTTGGAACACCAAAAATTCAAGATTTAGATACTTGAACAACACAAATTCAAGACTTTATAGCCTACCCTGCCACCCAATTCATATGACACAAGACCTATTATTCCAAATAGATACTCAAGAATAGCTAATACAAGAGAATTCCAAGATGGCCTATGCATGCCACAATCCAGAATTCACAATTTGTATTCATGCCATCCTATAGCTTCATAGTTCATACTGCAAAGATAACATGTAACTAAGTAAATGGTCATTAAATTCACTCACCAGCCAAGTCACCCAAGAACCTACAACACAGCAAAAAGTAAAAATACTACAATGGTGAAATGTAAAAATTTCCCTAATCAATCCATTAACCCAGCAATGCATATACTCTCAATGTTTAAAAGTAGGCAGCAATAACATGTATGGGTGTCTATAATCTAACAGAAACAAAGGAAATCCACAGAAAATAGCACAGGGATCTGATAAACAATCTAAAACCTGGAGTCAATCTGTTCAGAGAGGTTCACTACATAACCATCCATAAACAGAACAGAGAATCAATTTTATCAAGAAAAGGACTAAAGAAGATATAAGACAATTTGTTTCTCCATAAACAAATGAGAAAATCACCCACATTGTTACAGAAAAGTCTGCTATAAAAGAAAACTCAAAATATACTGAAGCATAATAGTCTCAATAAGAAATTCAAAATAAACTTTAAGTTCATCAAAATCCATTAACTACTCGATTAAAACAAAAGTAAATAAACCTAAGCCGTGAGAACGACAGCACCACCGGCTTCTTTTATCTTCTTCTCTGCAATTTTCGAGATAAGCTTGGCCTTCACGACCACGGGCTGAGCCGTCGGCAAGACACCCTTACCCAAAACCTTGAAGTATCCGAACTGGGTGACGTCAATCACAGGGGCGGAGTCCTTGCTCTTGGCGGCCTTCTCTTTGACCTCCGTCGGGAGCAGAGACCAGAGCTTATCAATGTTGACGGTAGGGCAGAAGAACTTGTTCCTCAGCTTGTGGAAGTAGCGCATACCCACCTTTCCGAAGTATCCTGGATGGTACTTGTCGAAGAGTATGCGGTGGTGGTGCATACCTCCGGCGTTACCGCGGCCTCCGGGATGCTTCCGGTGCTTGCCGATACGGCCGTGACCGGCGCTCACGTGGCCGCGCTTCTTCCGGTTCTTCTTGAATCGGGTCGTCATCTCTCCAAGCAGTAGTTACGCAGCTGTGTGTGTTGAGAAATTTATACAGGTTGCCAAGAGGGATGCTAGGGTTTGATGGATGCCATGTATAATTACTATTGCACCCTTGGTAAGGTATTTTAATTTTTAAACGCCACCACTACTAAGGTAATTTGGGTTATTTTTTACTTTGTATTATATGTGTTATGTTTTAATTGACTAATAAAAGAAGAGTTAATACTTAAAATGGGCAATTTATATCCTACACCACGGTGCGCGTTGCACTATGCGTCCAGATGCAAAACGATGTCGTTTTATTTTTTTTTTTTTTGAAATTTCCCGCCCCAGTGAATGGCAGTAGTTTTTTCTTTAAAAAAAAAAACTCGCTGTTCAAGAATGTACATAATGTTATACTAGATACACATAATGTTATACATGAATGTACATAATTATATAACAAAATATACATACTCTTTTTAAAAGATAATACACATAATCTAACATAATACATAATAAACATAAACTTTTAACATAATACACATCAACTCTTAACATAATACACACAAATTTTCTGATTCGGATGTACATAATTGTATAAAAAGAATGTACATAATTGTATAAAAAATACGCATAACTGTATGAACCAATACACATAACGTTGTGAACAAATACACATAACGTTGTGCACAAATACACATAATCTCAGCAACTTCCTACCGCGCCTCCCAACACTACCCCAAAACGACGTCGTTTTGGGAGGCGTGCGGCGCACAGTGCTATGTACGCCGTGGTGTAGGATATAACGATTGGCTAAAATGGTCCTTAACTATAATGGTTTTTTTTAATTTTGTCCTAAACGACTTTGGTGACTTAATGTAGTTCCAGAGTTTTGTGTTTTTACTCAATTTAGTCTCAGACTTTTGTGTTTTTCTCAATTTAATCTCTCGTTTGTTATTCCATCCATTTGTTGAAAATAAATAAATAGGCAATTCAGTAATTTTAATATTGGCATCTCTTTACTCATAGACATGTGAAGTGCAAAATTTCTCTTTTTTTACGAATTACTCCCAGAATCACTACTAAACCTGCGAATATAAAATTTGATTTGTAGGCCTGAGAGTAATTCTGGGTGTAATTCGTACAAAAAAAGGGATTTATCACTTCGAAGGTTGAAAGTAAAGAGATGTCAGTATTGATATTATTGAATTGTCCATTTATTTAACATCAATTTGACAGAATAACGAACAGATGACTAAATTGAGCGAAACACAAAAGTCTGGGACTATATTAGGTCACTAAAGTCATTTATGACAAAATTGAGAAAAACTACTATAGTTGAGGACAATTTTAGGTATTAACTCAATAAAAGAATATAGGTTGTGATTTTTATTCATTCTTTTTTCTATATTTAACAAAAATAGTAAATATCAATTTTAGTCCCATGAGTATTAGCAAAATGACAATTTTGATCAACATCTTTAATACCAATTTTCATCCACGACTATTATTTTATTACCAATTTTCATCCACGATTATTATTACTATTGCAAGAGGGATGCTAGAGTTTCACGGATGCCATGTATAATTACTATTACACCCTTGATAACGTATTCTAATTTTTAAACGCCACCACTACTAAGATAATTTAGACCTTCATTTTAACTCCCTGTCCAAAACAGTCATATATTATTAAAGTTTGCGTAATATTATAAAATAGTGTAATACAATTTATAACTACAATGCTATTCCGTCACTACTCCAATTCGTATAAGATAGAATATTTAAATAAAAAAATAAAAAAATAAAGTCTTTGTGTCCCTATATTTTTATTGAGTTTAACATTTAATCAACTAGGTTGGGCCATTAATTAAAAAATTTATGAATTTCTATTATTATTCACACACACACACACACACACACACACACACACACACACACACACACACACACACATATATATATATATATATATATATATATATATATATATATATATATATAATTAATAGACGTATAAGATTTGTTTGATACAATATAGTATATTTGGTTTTATAAAATATTTTAATTTTAATAGTAGTATAGTATCCCTAATTTCTTAGAATCTATATCTATACTTCTATACTATACTATTAATAAAAGTAAAATTCTTCTCTTCAACTTTTCAGCTCAAATTTTTGTTAATATTAATTAATTAATTTATTGGTAAAAGAATTAATAAAGTTTAATTGGTAAGAAATTTTTACATGGAAAGTAACTAATATCTATTAATTGCTAATATTCTTTGTAAATTCTGTGTAAGAAAGGAAATAATTATTTATTAATTATTAGGGAGTATGTAATTTTATAAGGAAATAATTGTTTATTAATAGTATAGATTTACACCAATAATACTAGGGAAAATGGCACTTTTTACCCCTGAGTTATATACTTATAGCACTTTTTCCCCCTCAATTATTTAGGTAAGCACATTAGCCCCCTCAATTATTCTAAAAGTGGTGCTTTTTCCCCCCTGATATATTAAATTGACATTTATACCCTTAAAGTAAACATTTTATTTATTTTACTACTCCAACAAATTATTGCGTATACGTAGGGATGACCACGGTTCGATTTGAATTGAACCGGATACTAAAGCAATCGAATTAATAGTTTACGGTTATAATTCAGATCTAGAACCCAATATTTAAATGTCAATTTATTAAAATTATGTATCAAAAAATTGAATCTTGAACCGTGAACCGGCGGTTCCGGATCTGATTCGCGGTTTTGAACCGTCTTTATTTTAAAATTTTATTTTTTATTTTAAAATAGTCTAAATTCAACAATAAATGTATTTTATTTTTTTTCGGAACATGAACCGTCCGTTCCGGTTCACGATTTTAATAAACTCTAAATATCGAATTTCGATTCTAAATTGTAATTGGAATATTCCGGTTTGGTTGCTATAGTGTTTGTTTAGTTTGAACCAAATTATGGTCATAATTTGTTGGAGAAAAAAATAAATTAAATATTTAGTTTAAGGGTAAATATGTCCATTTAATATTTCAGGGGGAAAAACAGCCACTTCAATAACTTAGGGGGAAAAAATGCTATAGGTATATAACTCAGGGGGAAAAAGTGCAATTTTCCCATAATACTAATATAAAATTACGTTATTTACACCAATAAGTCTACACACGCAGAATTTATTTCCTATTCATTCGAATAGTAATTTTGCGTAAAGATAGATTATTTTTTAATAGGTAAACACTTCGTTATGCTAAACGTATAATTGTAAACTTCTAACGTATTTCTGTGTCTGTAGACTCCTATTTACACCATATTGTTGGACATGAACTTCATCCTAAACACAAATTGAATGCAATCACGTTTAGACCATGATATAAATTGCCCAGGGCATAACTAGGCCACAATTACCTTGCTATGATTACCCACACATCCACTCTACGCACCTATGCAATTGCGCCCTTGAAATGGAAGCAATGAAAGTAAAATGAGAAAATTTACAAATAGACCATTAAATTATTTGGAGATAGAAATTAAGTCATCGAATTTGAATAAGCTCCAAATTCATCCAAGAACATTGGAAAAAAAAGAGCAATTAACATTTTTAGGGCATCCTCAATAACAATGGATTTTTCGCGGTCTTTTAGGTGCTAACTAGGAGAGAGATGATGGAGAAAAAAAAAAGAGAAGAAAAAGAAAAAGCAAAAAAAAATGAAATCTGCCCAAAAAAATAAAAATAAAAAACTGTAAAAGCTGTGTTTTACGCGCCCAGTAGGCGCGTGCTATCACGCGCCTACTGGGCGCGATAATTGCGCCTGACGCGCAAAGATGCGCTGCATTATTATTTTTCTCACCAATTGAGGGCCCACAAAAATCTATGTATGGCAGGAGAAAAATACCATTCAAAATCCAACCCCCACATTTGTTAAAAACTCAACATTTCATTTTTACTGTTCCAAAATCCTTGTAAAAGTATCTATTGGGGATGCCCTTAGCAGGTTAACAAGCCAAAAAACTAGCTTGTTCAAAGGAGAGATTAGAATTCGAATAAGAAATAGGATTTTCCTATTTCATTTTGACTCTTGCTCAATTCAGGAAGATGGTCAAATGCTTAGTAGGATAATAATATAATAAAATATATACATGATATCTCAATCAGCGCAAACGTGTTGTTAACCTACTACAAATGTTAATTGCTCTTTTTTTTCGGGTTCAATGAATAATTTAGAGCTTATTCGAGTTCAATGACTTAATTGTTATACTCCAAATAGTTCAATGGCATATTTGTACCTTTTTTCAAAAAGTAAAATGCAACGGCCAATCTTAGGAAGAGGGGATGTCATGTCAACTAATTGTGTCCATCTTAGATCATCCATAATGGTGGAGTTTTTTTGTGATCTTTGAAGGGTTTTTGTAAGTATGATTAGAAAAGATAATATGGGAGGGGAGAGAAAAAAAAAACAAAATTGATTTAAATAAATAAATAAATATATATATATATATATATATATATATATATATATATATTACAGCTCTGTCGCGCCAGCGGGCGCGTGCAACGCAAGCGCCTGTGTAGCTATTTGCTATGCACGAAACGCGCACAGCAGGTCCTAATTTTGCAATGGTTTGCACTGTTCCAATAACCCTCCCTTGCAGGCCAACCTATTTCTTCTCTCTCTCCACCACCAAAGCAAACACTGCTCCAATAACCTCTTATTATTCACTGATATTGATGCTCTTCGTGAAATTACTTATTACTTACGGAGTATAATATAATGGTTCATCCATGAGACCATGACATAGCTTTGTATTAATGTTTTTCATTTTCTTATTTCTTAACTTCGAATTTCGTCTTATTTGGCAACTTACAATCCAACAACAATTAAGGTATCGTTTACATCATTTCTCTGTTTTTTCATTTCCAGTTTTCTATTTATCTATTTCTCCAGTTTTCCTTCTCCATTTCTACAATTTTCCATTTCTCTAGTTTTCTAATTTTCATTCCATGTTCCTCCAGTTTTTCATTTCTCTAATTTTCTGATTTCATTAAATACAATCATCACATATATCATTTGTGCATTTCTACAACAACAACAACAACAAAAAATATGTGTGCATAAGGATGAAGAAAAATGAAAAAAATAAAAATAAAAATAGTAATGGTAATGGTAATAGAGAAGAACGAAACTTACGAAAGAAAGCAAAGAGAAAATGAAATGGAAAAAGTCAGATGTGCACAACAGGAATCAAACCGCAGACCTCGCACATCAAGTACTATTCACGCGTGTTATCTCCCATTTCTCCATTCGGAGAATAAACTCAAACACCAATTCTTCAAAAGTATACATAAAGTTAGAAAATTGAAAAGAGTTAGGCAATTAGAGAGATAATTTTAGTAAATAAGTTTTCCATTTTCTATTCTTCCACCTCTTTAATGGTCTGTTTCATAAAATCCTCCATTTTGATGAACGACCCCCAAAGCTCTTAATGGTATGGTGTTGATGTTGTACGCAATGGTTAAGTTAAACAAAGAATGATACAGTTTCTTACCTCATATTTTTTAACTATATTCAAATGACAAGATTTCACTCAAATTATTTACAATATTTTTGTTTAATATCAAATTTAATACTAATCTATAATTTATATATTAAAAAATTACATCAAAATTTTTATTATAAACACGAAAAAAGTCAAATTTAAAATGACTTTAAAATTTTATTAACAAGTTAAATAAACAAAGAAAAATTAATTTGATCATAAATAACAAATTGGACATGTGTCAAGTAGTTGCAACTCTAGAGCCTCTAACTCTCTTCTCCTAAATGGAAGGTTACAGGTTCGGACCCCCCGAAAAGAGCTAAGAGTATTGACTCTTTGTGATTCAATAGATTGAGAAAGTATGTATAAACAGATACTACATTATAATAGAGTCACTAGTACAAAAAAATAGAACAATGTAAATTAGAATAGATGAAATATCATTCATTAGTTCGCTAAATCCTTTCAGCAAACCAAACTCTACCTTTTTCAAGGTTAATAAACAGCAATTGGATTGCATTCTACTAGAAATACAGTTTAGAAAACAAATATATAAGCTTTCAGGAGGAGTAATTCAGTTTCTGGGTAAGCTATTTCTAGTACTGCACAAGACTAGGGGATCTCTGAACTATCATGAATGTGCTATTTCTAGTGTGAACAACACATCTATGGAGGATCAGTATAATACTACCAATGTCTTTTCGCTCCAAGTGGAACTGTATTAGATCCCGAAATCGACCCACGGTTTCCAAAGCCTCCCCGCCCTCTAGAGCGGAAGTTGTTTCCTGAAGCTCAGAAAAATCAAATTCAATCTATCAGCACCATTTCTCGTCGGTATTATAACTGGCAAACATTGGCTGTAAGGCACTAACCGCAACTATATATATATATATAACACATACCTCCAGAGCTGAAACCACCGGGGCATGCCAATGCTGACAACTGAGGGGGAACAATTTGACCTGCTTGCTGAAGGATCTTAACAAGTTCTCTGGCAAACTTTGCATTTCCATGGGTAAAAAATGTAAATGCAGTTCCCTTGGCACCCGCCCGACCAGTTCTTCCTATCCTATGAACATAATCCTCAAGACAAGTAGGAAAATCATAATTGATTACACATTTTATGTCCTTCACATCTACAAAAGAATAACAATCATCAGATCAAGAACACACTGAAAAAAAATAAAATGATCACACATACACTCGCAACTTGCTACCTTATCCCTGCACTAATAAGATCTTAGTGATTGTGTGTAAGATAATACAGTCCTAATATATTGTGCCCACCTTAACTTTGCAGGGATAAGGAGCAGCTCCACCACCACAACTCCAAAAATGAAATAATGAATCATTAAATAATCTTGTGAGTCAACCGGGCTGTCACGACAATCAGCTTGTTAACTGTGGATGGGCAGCATTAACCTCAAGCATATTCTTTAGAAATTAGAATCTTAGAACCAATAACTGGAACCATACCATTTCTGGTCCAAAAGTCAAGGATGCCAAAAAAAAAAACCCAATTTGTATAAACATAGTCCACCGGTAAACCTCTTGGTACAACACAGAAAGAACAGTTAATATAACCTATCATATTGCCTTGTTTAATAACCATACACACATACCCCCCTCCTAAATCAGAAATCTGATACTCCATTACAATTTAAAAAATAAAATTAAATTAAATTAAAAGATTGACGAAACATGAGATCTAACATTTTCCTAAAATGAGATGAACATATTCACCCCACCACATTTTATGCCAATTTCTGTTTATTTTTATTTCTAAATTCTAATCTTTTGATAATCCCAAGTTTGGATTGACATCCTCTAATGCATGAAAGCACAATACATTCTCAATAGATAAGTAACACTCTTTCCACTGGACTAGCTAATTTCAGTAGCCTTACAACCAAGCACTAGTACCCATTGAGGTCATCTCAATTATAGAGTTGATAGTCAATGTGCAAGGCTCCTGCACCACACAGTTTCTTCCAAAGGAATATATGTGCAATTCAAGGGTCCTCTTGAACATACAGTCTTTAGAAATTTTGAAAAGCTTGATTGTCAAGAATTTAATTAATGCAGATTGAAGCTAACTGTCAGGGAAACATAAAAAGATTGAAAAGGTCTCATGATATTCAATTAAAAATACCACTGTGAAGTCGGACATAATCACTACATTTGCTACTTTACGCTCATGTTATCTTATTAGCTTCCATTTTGACCATGAGAAACCAATTGCCCATATACCACTTTTAACTATGCAATCATATGCATGTAGTGTTTGTATAATGATAATAATACATAGAAAACTGTTAATCATGAGAAGCCAATCTCCCATACAAAAATACCCAATGGTTGACTAAAACTTCTAAGAATTCATTCCATCAGAACTCCAACTAAAAGGATGGAATGGAGAACTAAATATAACCACCCATTCAACTGAAACCAAGTCCGTTAACTGAACAAGAATAAAATTTTATCCAAATTCCTGTTAGTCAAGTACCCATTTCCAGTTAATCCTGGGAGTTAATAAATTTCACACTATCTACAGGCAAATAAATCTTAAGAAACCAAACATTTCTAATGGGTCAATGCATCATGTCTATCACTTGCATGCACAAGCACTCTGTGCTACCGGTTAACATGTTTCAAGGAACACTTTTGAATCCCCAAATTACTGTTAAAATGATGACTCGGGAATAATATGTGAGTGTTGTGATGGCTGTTCTAAATCCTACATCACTTTAATGCAAAGAATGCATCCAGCTTGCAGTTGACCATTTCCTAGTTCTCATATTTTTTTAGAAGATAAATAAATTCCCAAGACTTTGTGAATCCTCCTCAAAGTCACAATAATAGAAATTAGGCCCTTGGTAATATGCAGTAACATGAAGCAACAGTCAATGATGTTGAAAAGTGAGTCAAGTGTGTCATTAATCAAAGTGTATAGCATCTAGCATCAAACAAATACCTAGCATGCAACCTATCAAAATAAAAGCATCTAGCATGGAGTTCTTACTTCTTCCTGCCCTACTCTCAAGCAAATTAATTAAGTCTCAGATAACTGAGTTCTAAACAATAGACCCTTAAAAACTATTACATTTGTGAAGAAGAGATATTAGTAAGAAGCTTGTGTATCCATGTTAGTCACTTGCACGCATCAGATGTATCCAGCATGCAATAGACTATATCCATAGCCTGATATTTTTAAGTTTGTTCTTAGAATAAAACTACAATTTTCAGCATTTTTCAACTCTTTCAAAAGCATGTTTCTATGTGTTAGTGTCTAATGAGAGACATGCACCTGTGTCAATGCAATCTAGATTCTACTCGTGCAAACAAATTAGTAGTGGTTAGCACATACTAGGCATAGACGCATAGTCCCAACTATTTTTACCCAAACCACAGATTATATTCTCAGGAAAGTGGACAGCAGCCGGAGACTCTTCTAAGTATTAGTGTTAAAGACCTAGGATCAGAGAGCAGAAATTCCTAAGTCTAAGCATTCACAACCCTACCAAGACCGCGTGCAGCAACATCAGTGGCAATCATTACGGGACTTCTACCACTTTTGAATTCAGACAGTACCCAGACCCTTTCGTCCTGGTTTTTATTGCCATGAATGGATAAAGCTGGCCATCCATCCATTCTTAGTTGCCTTGTGATCTGATCACATCCTTTCTTTGTCTCCACAAATATCAGAATTCTGCTTCCATCCATCACTTCTTTCAAAAGTCCAGTCAACCTTGCAAGTGCAACGGGAAATCAACTTTTGAATGAAAAGAATCATGAAGGGTTATATAGCAGATTAACAGAACAGTCTTATCATTTCCCAAAGGGATAATGCCATAATAGTTAAATGTGCTCCTGTACTTGTCACAATAATGCAATTGGACACCTAAACTCAAAAACATACAATTGGCTCCTTGAGCATTCAAAATTCATACAATTAGCCAGTTGCCTCAAATTATCCTGTTGACATGGTATTTGAAATTGAAAAGCTGGATTTTCCCTTTATAATTTAGCTGACATGGATATTCTCCTTTGCGCTGAGTAAACTTAGAATGTAAATTAAATTGCCTACCCTAAATTCCCACTACCCATCAAGTGCCAGTGGTCAAAGCTTATCACATCCACAGCCATCTGTTTCACCTTTCTTTCACCATGGTCAAAGCTTCAACTGTACCCCTCTTCACTTCTCACTACTCATCTAAAGCTTTGCCATGTGCAATAATGGCTTCTAAAAACGTGGTTGGATTTGTTGGCATGGATGATATCAGCTAGGAATTGGCATCTTCTCTTCACAATTCTAGCTATTCCATCCAAGCATTTGAGGTATGGGTTTTTACTTTCTAGTGATTTAAAATTTAAAATAAATAAAATTCTCCCTCATAGTTAACGCTAAAGAAATGGAATTCTCTGGGAGCTTCAAGGCTGAAGAAGAATGGCTTGATTGCTCCTCACGTTCTTAAGCGATTTGCTTTCAAGAAAGAATGGTTTCTTTTTTTGTTTGCTTTTTATTCTTGATTTTTATTGCAAAGGACATAGAAGACTCTGCAAGTAGAAGATGGAGAACCATCATCATCATCAACACATTAGCTACTTAATCCACATAATATCCCAAACCATTCATTGTTGAATCATTACAGGAGGCAACCAGCTAATTGGAGCAATGGCATGACTTTTTGAGATTCAAGGAGTCAATTCTATTTCTATATATTTTTAGCTTAGGAGCCCAATTGCATTAACGTAACAAGTACGAGGGTCTATTTGGCCCTCTTCCCTTTCTCAAAAAATAAGGGCACAACCTTGAGGTTATTAGATAATACCTGTTGTACTTCTCCGAATCTGTAACAACTTCAACAATTTGCCTTATAGATTGATTTGCTTTCAAATTTGGAGACCCAATGATTACCTGAAAGTTTAAGGCATTAACCAAAAGTAAAATACACCTTCGTCTCTCAGACTTTGACAAGATACAGATGCACTTGCACACTACAATATATGCAAACATGAAACAAGGGGTCAAAAACCTTGTAAGGATTGTGTAGAAACTGCCTTGCCAATCGTTCTACCTCCTTTGGCCATGTTGCACTCCAATACAGTGTTTGTCTATCTGGTCGAATCTGCATTGATCAGATAAAACTCTCAATTTCAAGCAAGTCAAGCTATAAACAAAATAATTGCTGCATAAACCAAAATGCATATAGAGAAAACAAAAGAAAAACTGCATTGTGATGATTCTTACATATAGATAGAACCCCTAAACTTTGAAAAGTTGGTTTTAACTCCCCAAACTTTCCATTATACAGGGGAAAACACATACCATTAACATTGGGATTTAGTCCCTCAACATTGTAACACCACAAATCATTTTGCTAAGTAGACTCAGCATTTTGGTGGGAATTGTGAAAAAACAAAGAGGGGAATTAGTGGCCACAAAGTTTGGGAACTAAGTTAACCCCAAGGTTAACAGAATGGATTTTCTCTATTTAGGTGGTCAACCTACATTAAGCCTTTGAACAATATTAATTAAATATTAGCTTTCAGTTTATGTACCAGGAATGACTCAAATAGTACATAGTACATAAATGATAAAATTATTAAACATAGTACTTGAAAAATAAAAATAAAAATAAAATAATTGAAGTATAAAGTATTATCCATGCCTGGGAAACAATTTTTCTGATTTGAGGCTCAAACCCCATATCCAACATCCGATCAGCCTCATCCAAAACAAGATAAGTCACCCTTTTCAAGTTCGTATGTTGAGATTCTAGCATATCTATCAGCCGACCAGGAGTAGCAATGACAATTTCAACTCCTGTCATACAATAAAGTTTCAAACATTTTCACCCATCTTATTCCATAAAACTTTTAGGACTGAGGAAAATATATACGGAGTAATAATTAAATAAATGACTTATAGGTGAATGCATACCTCTTTTAAGATCGCGTATTTGAGGTCCTTTTGGAGCACCTCCATAAATGCATGTGATTCTTATATTTGCTTGTGATCCAAATTTAACAGCTTCTTCTTGGATCTGAACAGCTAATTCTCTTGTAGGAGCTAATACTAGCACAATGGGACCATCACCTTGCACTATATTTTATTTTATTTTTTTGTTAAAAAACATGAATGATAACCCAAGGAAAGGTAATGCTCAGCCTAAAAGAAGTAACAGAAGATGGAAAAAGTACTAACCCAATCGTGGTTGTGCACTGACGTGAACCAAAGCAGGCAGTAGATACGCCAAAGTTTTTCCAGAACCTGTTTCTGCAATGCCAATCAGATCTCTGCCCTTTAAGGCCATTGGCCATCCTTGTGATTGGATGGCTGTGGGTTCAACAAAGCCCAATCTTGTGATAACCTCAAGGCAATACGCTATAAAACAAAAGTAATTAAACAAAATACTTCATAGAATGCTAATACAATTAAAATTGAGAAATAAACAGTCAGAGCAAATGTATTACCAGGAAAGTTTGCCTCATGGAACATTCGAATTGGCTTTGGGATATCCGTGCCCTCAACTGTAACCTCACGCCTTGCACGATATAGTGCAACCTCGTGCTCAGTCATTGCCATCACTGATGGACTCTCAGAGTAGAAGTTCTTCTCAAAGCGAACCAAGTTTCCAAAATCTTGTTTTGGAAGGGAAATGTTATCCAAATCATCTCGCCCCCTGCCATGTGCCCCATGCCTACCTGTGCCACCACTTCGCCCTCCATCATATCCAGATCTCCCACCTCCACGTCCACCGTGTCCTCTATCAAACCCCCTCCCACTAGCCCTACCCCCTCGGCTCAAATCAAATCCCCGCCCAGCACCACCTCGATCCTCATTCCCACCAGTCTGGAAAGAAGGGAACCCTGAATAACGTGGCGGAGCCACCACAGGACCTCCATAAGGAGTTGGGGCACCACGGCTATTACTTAAGGCAGCTCCACCGGCTATATGCGGTGGCCCTATCAGATCACTAAAAATCAAGAAACACAAAATTCATAAACATCCACTGCGAAAGTTTTAAGCTTCATAGCAGATTAAAGAGATCTGTACACTTATAACTCTATTCAAGCGCATAAACAAATTCTATATACGTAATACGAATATGATGTGCCTAACACAAATGGGACGTACCTTCTGCGTTGACGATAGGAATTGGAGTCAGCGTATCTGGAATCGTAATTAGGGTTGTACATTGTAGTGGCAACCTAGCAGGGTAGATGGATTGGAGTTAGGGTTTCCAAATTGTAGACACGAGAACGATTTTCCCTCCTTAGAGTCTCCTCGGCTTGCTCTATTGAACTCGTCAATGTAGATTGTCACGATTTTTAGATTACGTATTCGTTTCTTTCTATTTATAGATAATAATACTAACACAAAATGTGTAAATGGGAGATTTCTTCAATGGCGACTTTCAAGATTTAAGATTCTTCTCAAAATGGGTTTTTAGCCCCTATATGGCTATATCTCTTCTTAAAAATAATAATTAAAAAGTAAACATATTTTAATAATAAGTTATAAAATAAAAATGAAAAGAAAAATAATTATATGTGATCATTGTGATGGGCTTGAGCCTAAGAACAATTGGGACAAAAAAAGTAAAAATCCGACGATAGTTTATTGGGTTTAGAGAATAAACGGAGTCCATGGACAAGGCAAATTGGCAAATTATTGTATGGATCATGGACCATAATAAAAAGTACATTTTTAATATACTAAAAGTACATTATTTTTGTATTGAATGTATATTATATAATATAATGTACACTCAGAATAAAAATAATGTATATTCCATGTATACAATATACATTATTTTTGTACTGAATGTACACTATTCTATAATAAACAAAATATGGTCCACACAACTTGTGTGGACCATGGCCCACACAATAATGATTGAGGCAAATTATGATGTGCATCCATATGCACCATGGTGCATACGGATGCACCATGGTGCATACGGATGCAAAAACGACGTCGTTTTATTAAAAACGCGCGTCTCCCCTTAAAAAAAAAAAATTTCAGGTTCGATTCCCAGCAACAATATATGAACTAAAATTCCAGAATCGATGAACTAAAATTCTAGAATCTATAAATTAAAATTCCAGAATCTATGAACTAAAATTCCAGAATCTATGAATTAAAATTCCAGGATCTAATCTTTCAGAATCGATGAACTAAAATTCCAGAATCTATGAACTAAAATTCTAGAATCTAATCTATGAACTAAAAATTCCAGAATGAATGAACTAAAATTTCAGAATGAATAAACTAAAATTCCAAAATCTATGAACTAAAATTTCAGAATCGATGAACTACAATTCCAGAATCGATGAACTATAATTTCAGAATCAATGAACTAAAATTCCATAATCTATGAACTAAAATTTCAGAATGAATGAACAACATAATGTTGTTGCTGGGAATCGAACCTGATTTTTTTTTAAAGGGGAGACGCGTGTTTTTAATAAAACGACGTCGTTTTTGCATACGGGTGCACATGGCAAATTATGCTGTGCATCCGTATGCACCAAGCATGGTGCATACGGATGCAAAAACGACGTCGTTTTTATAAAACGCGCGTCTCCCCTTAAAAAAAAAAAAAAAAAAAGGTTCGAAACTATAATTCCATAATCGATGAACTATAATTCCATAATCGATGAACTATAATTCCATAATTGATGAACTATAATTCCATAATCTAATCTATGAACTAAAATTTTCAGAATGAATGAACTAAAATTCCATAATCTATGAACTAAAATTTCATAATCGATGAACTATAATTCCAGAATGAACTAATTTCACTTTTGGTCCCACGACTTTAGAGTTTCTATCATTTTTGGTGCACAACTTTAAATTTTTTCAATTTTGGTGTCTAACTTTGTTATTTTTATCAATTTTGGTCATTTCGATCAAATTGACTGTGAAATATTGCTGGATTTTACATTTTAGGGGCAAAATCGTCATCCCAAGAAAAGATATTCAATATCTAAACAAAAGAAAAATCATGTTAAGAGAAATATAAGAGTTTGGCAATCGTCGATGCTATAAATCTCATAGATCTGTGTCTAGTTTCTGTCCGTCTTTCCAATTATTCTCATCGATCAAACACTTATAGATATGATTTTAGAGTGATTTTGTTTAGATATTGAAGATGTTTCATTGGGATGACGATTTTACCCCTAAAAATATAAAATCCGGCAATATTTCGTCGTCAATTTGGTTGAAAGGACCAAAATTGATAAAAACAACAAAGTTAGGCACCAAAATTGAAAATTTTTAAAGTTGTGCACCAAAAGTGATAGATCCACTAAAGTCGTGGGACCAAAAGTGAAATTAATTCATTCCAGAATCGATGAACTATAGTTCCATAATCGATGAACTATAATTCCATAATCAATGAACTAAAATTCCATAATGAATGAACAAAATAATGTTGTTACTAGGAATCGAACCTGAATTTTTTTTAAAGGGAATACGCGCGTTTTTAATAAAACGACGTCGTTTTTGCATCTGTATGCACCATGCATGGTGCATACAGATGCACATCATAACTATTTGGTGCACATCATAACTACTCCATGGACAATTGGGACAAAGAGTAGAGATCCAAAAGTGAATTGGGCCAAGCCCAATCTACTATTTTTTGAAAATAAGATAAATTCATTAACTTAAATTAGATAACAATGCATTACAAATGATAAGAGGACGGTTATAGAACCATTCCGAGGAGTCAGACAAAGATCTAGAGTGCCTAGCTAACAAGTGGGCTGCCTAGTTCGCTGATCTCTTAACAAACATAACAAACACATCACTGAAATCATCTAACATGTGTTTAATATCATTAATGATCAAGTGCAAAGAAGAAAGACCGCTCGTCGCTTTTATGGCCTGGACAGTTTGCAGGGAGTCAGATTCGACCTGCATATTATCAAAGTTGTGTGCTTTTAGCCAGCTTACAGCCTCACAAATGGCGACTGCTTCAGCCTCCCTGGGAGTGGAATTACCTCTCCATTGAGTTCCACGAGCTACAATAAAGTTTCCATCATCGTCTCTAATCACGCACCCAAGGCCCATAGCTGCTCTGTTGCTATTAATCGCCGCATCAACATTCATCTTCATCATACCCCGCTGCGGGTATGTCCACTTGTTCGATGGGTTGGGACCAGTTTGATTTGAGGCCTAAGTAAATTTTTTGACCTCTTCTCATTCCCCTAAAAAAAGCTCTTGGCCATTCTAATGAGTTGAAGTTCATGAAGATTGATTGAGTTATTCCAAACCTTATCATTCCCCTGCTTCCAAATTTCCTAGCAACCCAGCACCAACAGTGAGAGATTCCCTTTATCAAGACTAGAAATATTGTGATTCACCCAAGCAGGGAAGGAGAGGTCTCTTGGGTCACCGAGATGCAAGCCTGAAAGCCTCTAGCAAGATCTAGCAAAGGCACAATCCACCAACATATGAAAGATGGATTCATTAGCAATGTTGCACATAGGGCATAACTCATCACAATCCACCATTTTCCTGCGAAGAAGATCTTTGGTTGGTAAGCTGTTCGTGCAGGCCCGCCAGAAAAAGACTTTAGTTGTTGGAGGGATTTTTAATTGCCAAACAGCTACCCAAGGTTTGGTATCTGCTTCTTGTAAGTTGCCTCTGATTGCATTGTAACAGCTTTTCACGGTGAAGCATCCATCATCTTCTGCTGACCAAATGATTTTATCTTGTCTCTGCTGCAAAGCTAATGGAATGTTTAAGATGAGTTTGACATCTTTCGGGGAGAACATGATTCTGATAATATCTTCGCCCCATCTAGCCCAATCTACTATAATCATCAAGAATGTACAAAATACATGCGATAAGATCAAATGATAACAAAGAATTGTAATAATCCATGTAGATACCTGCCATGTATTATCAACGTGGATTGGTGTCGAATTTCACCAGTCGACTTCAAGGCTCCCCATCGAACTAAGCATTAGTGAATCCCTTCACACAAGGGCAAAAACTTGTGTGAGACCGTCTCATGGGTTTCAATCCGTGGGACGGGTCGGATCTTTGATTAATAAGGTCAATGATCTGATTCATTAATCAAATACTTGATCCATTAACCAAAGATCTAACCCGTCTCACCGATTGAGACCCGTGAGACGGTCTCACACAAGTTTTTGTCCTCGTGTGAAGGAATTCACGAACGCTTAGTTCGATGAGGAGCCTTGAAGTCGACTGGTGAAATTCGACACCAATCCACGTTGATAATACATGGCGGATATCTACATGGATTAGTACAACTCTTTGTAATCATTTTATCTTGGAAGTGTTACCCTCAATACCAGTGTTACCATCACAAGAGTTGTTTTTACGCCTTCAAGTCTTATGAAAAACGTGGAATGAATTACAAGTCTTGAACCAATTATTGTTTTCAACTACGAATAGATATACAATCTCAATTTATTGCTCTAGAAATAAAATGTAACAATTATGTCAAAGATTTAATCCAAGTTCCCTTTTTTTTTCTCTATGAATATGTGTGTTTTATATACAAAGTTGAGATTAACCGCTTGCATACTATATATATATTGGGAAATATTATGTGACAAACTCGCATTGAACTACAAAATGAGCTTTAAAAGATTTTCGAATAATTTACATTGAGTACACAAATAATATATTTTTAATATATTAAAAATGTACATTGTATTGAGAGAAAGTACATTATTTTTACGGTATATTAAAATATACTCTTTTATATATGATACACACAACACTATGTGACTTATAATCCACATAATAATTTGCGCTTACATTTTTATCCACTCCAGTCTCATCTCATGCCAACTTTTCTCCCGTTGCATAACCATAACGCCTACCACCATCAATTCGTTTTCTATCTATTTCCTGAGACAATGGAGTTAAAAAAAGAGCTTATAATATCGAATTATCCGACATCAAGTTGCTCCCTTATATCGAAAGTTGTGGATTCGAATTTCACTGGATGCGATATTGATTTTTTGTGCTTCATTGAAAAAAGTAGTTATGAACAGATACTGTATTGTAATAAAGTCAGTAGTATTCAAAAAAAAAAAAATCGAATTATCCGGCCACACCATATTCTGCCATTAACCTTTTTTATTGGATTTTTAATCATTAGTATTGGGTTTGATTTTTCTATCATTAGTATTGAGATTTAAGTATCTTAATGTTTAAGAATCATGATAGTCACAGTGTGGAGTTTCACCCTCTTGTAGGGATAATTCTTTGTGGGTACTAGGTACTGACCTTCCCGTTTAACGGATTGAATCACTAGTTGATTTTATGACTTTTGGATGATATTCAGTTACAATATTTTTTGTGAAAATGATCGTACGGTAAAATACTAAGGGTGTGTTTGGAAACCCAGAAAATGATTTCTGGAAATCATTTTTCGGGTTTTTGGTGTTTGGCTAGGCAAGGAAAATAGGAGTCAAAGGAAAATAACCCAAAGTCAATGGAAAATCACCTCACTTTTCCGGAAAATGATTTCCTCTATTTTTTGGGGGAAGTCATTTTCCATCTTCATTCAACGCAACACTTGCCATCTCCACGCCTCCATCAACGCAAGAACA
Source organism: Ipomoea nil (assembly GCF_001879475.1). Taxonomy (NCBI): domain Eukaryota; kingdom Viridiplantae; phylum Streptophyta; class Magnoliopsida; order Solanales; family Convolvulaceae; genus Ipomoea; species Ipomoea nil. The sequence goes on from NW_017617415.1 coordinate 98,729, forward strand.
AGCTCCACCAACAAATCCATCACCAGAAAAATTCTACCGAAAACCTCCTCATCACTGGTTTATGCATCGAAACCAAAGGCTCTGGTTTCCGACCTCTCCGACTGCGGAAACAATAGGTTTCCGCATCGGAAACCAGTTCTCTGGGTTTTCGGCTCGCAGCCGGAAACCAAATCCACTGATTTCCGGCTGTGGACGGAAACTAGTTATATCTGGGAATTTTTTTTCTCTTTCTAAGTATTTTTTTTATTATTATTTGTGAAATCAATTCCTCTAATTTGTGTAGAAATGGAAGTTATTGTTTTAGGTTCATGTGCTTATTTGTTTTGATTGAATTACTCTATTTTTATGAATTGCAAGTCAAGGAAGAAGAAGAAGAAGTAGTAGAAGAAGGGTATAAAATTTAAAAAATAAATTTATCAAATGATATAAAAAGTAAAAAGTAATTGAAGAAATAAAATTAATTGAAGTATACAATTTTGATCATTTTTCTATTCATTTTTTGAAAAATGAACCAAACACCAAAAGACAGTTTTCCGTTGTACAGCCAAACATAGGAAAGGAAAATGACTTTTAGAAAATGACTCATTTTTCAGAAGTCATTTTCCTGCTTTCCAATCGGACCCTAAAAGCGGCACTACTTGCCTAAGGAATTTCGCATTTCTTGCACCTAAGCTCTAGTTTTATACGATTTAATTTACTCTTCTTTTTTTTTTTCCGCTTTGACTCAGATCTCATATTGTATATGTTCAAACAAGAATTTCAACAATAATTTTGATTCAAACTAATTAAATTTATTACTAATTAGTGAAACTACATTTATTAAAAGGAAAATGACAATTATAGTGCCCCTACATCTACTACTCACAAATTTTCCATCTCTATGTGCCTTTACAAACTTACTTGTAAGTGGTAGATGTATGAACACCTAACGTTATCTTTATTAAAGTTCATTCCACTTTTGATTCGTTCAAACCAAATTCCTCGTAAGTAACAATTTTAGAGTGTATATATATAATAATGAGGTGTCACATATAGTTCTCAAAATTTTTACAAGTACGGAGTATTTAAATCAAATGTGATGAATATTAGGACATTCTCAATAATAGAGATTTTAGTGTGGTTTTTTAGGTGCCAAGTAGGAGAGACGAGGAGGAAAAAGAAAAAAGAAAAAAAAGTAAAAAAAATAAAATGAAAAGAGATTTTCAATGCAAGAAAAATAATAATCAATTGTTATCTTTATCTTTGCATTGGGATCACAAAAATCTCATTCTTTGCATGAGGATCTCTAGCAGTCTCTCACTTGATTTTCTTTCATCCATGGTGGTAATTTTTTTTAATTAAAAACTATGAACAATCCCCCTAATGGGGATGCTCTTACTCCATATAAACTAAATTAAATATTTAATTAACCCAATATGGTAGCTTAAGTGACAAATAAGCTCTCTTTGTAAAAAGAATTTTAAGATAACCCAAATTCAATTCCTTTTGGATCAGTTTTTGTGCCTTAGAACGAATCGGGTAGACCTGAACCACATTGTGGTTTACACTAAAATTAAATAATTACTGGTAAGTTGTTGTATTTGTACTACAACTCACGCAACTCTCTAAATTTTAACAAGTATTTAAATCAAATGCAATGAGCATTACCCCTTATTATACTGAATATGTACTTTTAATAAAGTTGTACACGCCAAAAATATTGTGTTGAAGCGATATAACTGTGGCTCTCTTAAATGAGATGTTACAGATTTCTATATGTATGGATAGATACATTGTAACAAAGTCAATAGTAACACATATTGGTTGGTAAAAGCCCATTGTTAGTAAGTAAAAGTATTTCTGATTAACTTTTCAATCAAAATCGTGATTTAAAAAACACTTAAAATCTCAACCAAGTTAGTGGACCAACATAACTACTTTGGACAAAAATACTGACCAAATGTGGAGATTATGCATAAAGTGAGCATATTCTTTATGCACATCGACATTTGGTCTTGTATGTTGAGTCATTGAGTTATTACCGTGATTTACATTCTTCTACATGCTCTGTAGAATCGGAGTGTTAGAGGTCTTTGGGATTGAGTATTCAAATTTTGGGAAAAGAAATACAGACCAACACCAAATCTTGGATGGAAAATCATTTTTTTTTCTCTGGCTTTCACTTAGTTAATGGCGACGTTAGTGAAATGCATATGTTGGCAACCACAATTTTGAGACGTGAGCAGAAGACTCATAACCGTCCGTTTGTCTTTTCAACTTCATTCTAACTATTTTCAAGGGACATTATTCCAAGAATTATGACACTAATTACAATTTGCATTACCTCTCTATTTACTCCCATAATTTCAAACCTTAATCCAACGGTAAAAAATTAAAAATCATAAATGCTATCTTTTCTTGGCCTCTTTTTAAGCCTCCCCACTCACTTCTCCTTTCACTCATTCCCCGTTCTCATAATCTCATTCATACCCCCAACATCCTAGTTCCTACAATTGGCAAATAGTACAGTTCCCAGGTTTAATTTCTTTCAAAGATTGTATTGTCAGCTTTTCTCAGTGATGGAGTCCCATTCCCAGTCCCACATTGTTCTATTTGGTTCCCTCTTGGTGTTTCTTATGGGATTTACTAGCTCCTCCCAAGCTTATACTTTCAACGTTGGTGGCAATGATGGTTGGGTTTTGCAACCTTGTGATGGCTTAAACCGTTGGGCCGGAGAAAATCGCTTCCAAGTCAATGATACAATTAGTACGTTTTTTCAGTACTACTGGCTCTGTATACCATTAGTTCATTAGTTGTTCAGTCTTCAATGATTATCGTTTGTGTTTGTTTATAATGTTTTTGTTTATCGTTTATAATGTTTGTGGGCAGTTTTCAAGTACAAGAAAGGAGAAGATTCTGTTCTTGTAGTTCACAAAAGGGACTACTATCACTGCAACAAGACAAGCCCTATCCACAACCTAACCGATGGGCATTCAAGGATCACGTTTACCAGGCCGGGTGAATTCTTCTTCATAAGTGGTCAAGCTGATAACTGCGACAAGGGCGAGAAGATGGTCATTGTTGTGCTGTCTCCCAGGCCGCCGCCGAGCTCCTCTTCTCCGGCGCCGGCGCCGGTGCTGCTGCCGCCGGCCCCCAACAAGTCTGCTGCTCCGACATCGCTGGTTACTGGCTCGGTTGGGATGTTATGGGGATTTGCCTTAGTGGTGATTGGCTTGGTTTAAGGGTTTTTTGGGTTGGATATGAATTAAAGGGTTGTAGAATGTTGGAATTTGGAAATGTATTAATTTTATGCGTTAATTTTGAATCGAATTTTAATTTGTTACTAGGACTATTATATTACTTCAGTGTTTATTACAATTAATGTTGGTAAGTTACAATATAAATATAGTTTAATGTCAATAACTAATTAATAAATTCGGAGTAGTTAAATACTTAAATTCGACCACTTTTAATCCTGTAATTAATATTGTGACAGTTCAATATGTTTTATTGTTTTTATTCACGATTTTTTTAATGTTGAGAAATATAATAATTTCTTCAGATGGATATGTAGAATTGAAGGAAAATATATTGAACAAATAGTATAATATCTAGATGGAACTGTATTGTATAATTAAAATTTTAAAGAACAAATAATACAGAACTGTATTGTATAATTAAAATTCTAAAGAACAAATAATACAGAACTGTATTGTATAATTAAAATTCTAAAGAACGAATAATACAAAATATTTTAATAATTTTTAATCTTATTTGCCAACCATCTAAGCACTTTGTTACTTGGCATGCTTTTCCCTTCGGATTTTACTACGAAATTTTTAGAAAAACAATACACCAAATTATTTTCAAAAGCGAAAATCTCAAAAACAAAATCTTTCAGAAAGACACCAATTTAAAATCACCATTGGAATTTAGACCATGAATACATAGGGAAGGAACATTTAATTTGTCAATCCCTATGAAGATAATGAATTTTCGATAAATGTTTTAAAAGACAATTTTATACTCCATAACCAAATTTTGAAAACAGATTTTTTGAAAAAAGAAAACAGAAGTAATAGAAAATATATTATTTGAGTTTTATAATGAAGAAGAACACACATACATACATACATAAAGAGAGAGTTCATTGGGAACAATATATATAAAGAGAGAGTAGTATGAATTTTGTGAAAAATTGAACTTAACATGTACGGAGTATTATTTTTCCAGTTCTTATAGTACAATTATTTATATAAATAAACTAAATACATTAAGTAAGAAAATTATAAAATGGTCCAAACTTGGTCAAGTGGGACAACCATATGGTGAAGCTTACGAATTAGGAAGACATCCCTTTAAGCCAACTTTTTTGATTTGGTTTTTTTTTTTTTTTTTTTTTTTTTTTTTTTTTTGATTAATCAATGGAATTCAGCCTATTGTTCACCCAAACCAAGTGGCCAAAAATCACAGAGAAACCAACATAACTTTTAATCTATAGTGAAATTGTACTAATTTAACTTGTAATGATCCACATTGCTACATGAACATATAATAATAGTAGCCATATAATGTGCTATTAACTAGGAGCTTGGGCCGTGAAGGATTGACAAGAAGCAATATAATGACATTGTTTGATAAAAGCAATATAATGGCCTTTCCTTTCAAAAAAAAAAAGCAATATAATGGCCTTAGGGCATCCCATTAAGGGGTTGTGCACAAGTTTTAAGAAATAAAAGATGAGTTGGAAGAAAGAGATTAAGGTCTTGCTATGGTCCGGCGGGTCAGGATCGTGTTGGGAGGTCCACTCCTCTCGCAGGATTAGTATGTTCCATTTTCAGAAACTAGATATCAGCGTGTTCAGTTAAATATGGAGATTTTGCAGAGATGGTGGGGTGTGGAGATTTTGCAGAGATGGTGGGGTGTGCAGGGACGGAGCCAAAGGGGGGGCAGCTGCCCCCCTCACCCCATATATAATTTTTGTATGTATATATGTATATATAGTACATGTGTTAGTATTAGTAAAATAAAATTATTTAATGTTAACATGAGTTAATTTAGATGAATTGGTTGAGCAAATGTTGAGCTATAATAATATAAAGGATAATATAAAGGATAAAGGATAAGGGTTCAAATCTTAATATTAACATAATTTTATAGTTGGCTTCAATAGTATTTTTCTGACTCATTCCCTATGGTTTCAACATAGTCACGTTTTTAATAGCTTTTTAATATTTAATACACACACATATATATAACATTCTTTTATATAAATAATGAGATGTGACCATGTGGTTTCAACACCGTCATGTTTTTAATAGCTTTTTAATATTTAATACACACATATATATAACATTCTTTTATATTAATAGTGAGATGTGTTTTTTTTTTAAATTATCTCTTTTGATTTAATTTTTCGTCTTTACTGAAAAAAATTTCTGAATCCGTCCCAATTTCTTCCCCCCCCCCCCCCCCCCAACCGAATTTATGGCTCCGTCCCTGGGGGTGTGGAGATTTTGCAGAGATGGTTGTTCCCATTATGGGGAAGAGAGCTGCGCCTCACGCGTGTGAGGCGCAACTCTAAGAGAAATGTATTTTTTTTCAGCTTTTGATTTTGGTTTTTTATTTTTCCTTTTCTTTTTTCTCTCTTTACCCATTTCTCTTTCATAATCACACTTAAAGAAACTCCTCAAAAAACTACACCAAAATCCTCACTATTGAGGATACTCTTATAATGGCTCATCATTTTTTTTTTAAAGTATAAGGGCGCTTTGAGGAAAGAACATTTTTTTTTCCAAAATGTCAAAGTGTAAACACTGCTAAGAGCCTAAGAGTAGTGTTTACATTCTTAGTGATTTGGAGCAAACCTCTGCTCCAAATAGATGAGTTACCAACCATGACTTTTGACGTTTTGACTTGACAGATCCGAGTATCCGACATTTACCAAACACCACCAATGACTAAAGTGAGCGCTTTAGAAGAATTATATTATTCTAGGCTTGCTAATTTATTTCTCCGGTGGCTGATTACTTTTTCTAGTGGGTCAAGAACTAACAGAACAAAATTTAATCATTTATGGTGGACCATGGTCCAAAAACATCATCGTTTTTTTTTAAGTAAAAAGAAATGGAAATGGCAACCATTACTAATCACGTGTTAATGATGCGATCAGAATAAAATGAAAATACAATATATCTAAAATGAAACTGAATAATAAGTCTCATATATTGAGGGTATATTGTTAAATGAAACGGTAGTTATATCAAAATGATATTTTAGTTGTGCTTTAATGAAACTATAGTATATCTAAAATGAAACTGAATAACATGTTTCATTAAATGTATATTGTCAAATGAAACTGTACTTGAATTAAAATGATACTTTAGTTGTGCTGTAATGAAACTACAGTATGTATAAAATGAAACTGAATAACACATCTCATATATTACTTTTATATTGTTAAATGAAATTGTATGTATATCAAAATGATACTTTAGTTATACTGTAATGAATCTACATTATATATAAAATGAAACCAAATAATAGGTTTCACATATTTGATTAAATATTGTTAAATAAAATCGTAGTTGAATTAGAATTATATTTTAGTGGTGTAATAAAACTATAGTATGTATAAATTGAAGCATGTGCTCCATCTCAACTAAAAGCCTAAGGTGATAGTTGGATTGCACATTAATGGCTATATGCTCAACACGCCCCCTCACGTGTGCGGTGGGTTCCAAGCAACACGTGGACCGTAGTCGCTTCGAACCCATGACCTGCGGTCTGGCTCTGATACCAAACTGAAGCATGTGCTCCATCTCAACTAACCTATGGTCTGGCTCTGATACCAAACTAAGGCATGTGCTCCATCTCAACTAAAAGCCTAAGCAGATAGTTGGATTGCACATTAATGGTTATATGCTCAACAATATAAAATAAAATTCAATAACAGGTCTCACATATTGAGTGTATAATGTCAAATAAAACTATAATTAAATCAAAATGATATTTTAATTGTGCTGTAGATTGAATACGCCATAAAAAAATTAGTTGATTGAAATGGCCAAACGTGTGTTGTTTCATTTCATTAAATGAAATGGTATCATTTTGAACCATGATCCACAATAAAATTTGCTGAATTTAATTTCATAGGCAAGGAATGGAGCGTTATGCTGTGCATCGGTATGCACCATGCATGGTGCATATGGATGCAAAAACGACGTCGTTTTGGCGTCTAACTTTAAAAAAAAATTCAGAATTGCATAACTACACATTCATAATTTCACTACACTTCCATAATTTCATAACTATACATCCAGAATTGCATAACTACACTTCCAGAATTGCATAACTACACATCCATAACTTCATAACTACACATCCATAATTGCATAACTATACTTTCAAAATTGCATAACTACACTTCCAGAATTTCATAACTAAAAAATCCAAAATAAATGAACTAAAAATAAATAACATAATGTTGTTGCTGAGAATCAAAACTGTTTTTTTTTTTTTTTTTTTTTTTTAGAGTAAGACGTACGTTTTATGCAAAACGACGTCGTTTTTTGCATCCGTAATGCACCATGCATGGTGCATACAGATGGACAACATAATTTGCCGCAAGGAATTATATTGCTACATGGATCGAGTTCCAAGTTACGGAGTATAATTTACCGTTAAAATTGAAGCATTTAACCAAACGGTCCAATATCAATCGTTATATCCTACACCACGGCGCACATAGCACTGTGCGCCGCGCGCCTCTCAAAACGACGTTGTTTTGGGGTAGTGTTGGAAGGCGCGGCAGGAAGTTGCTGAGATTATGTGTATTTGTTCACAACGTTATGTGTATTTATTCACAACGTTATGTGTATTGGTTCATACAGTTATGTATATTTTTTATACAATTATGTACATTCTTTTTATACAATTATGTACATCCGAATCAGAAAATTCGTGTGTATTATGTTAAGAGTTGATGTGTATTATGTTAAAAGTTTATGTTTATTATGTATTATGTTAGATTATGTGTATTATCTTTTAAAAAGAGTATGTATATTTTGTTATATAATTATGTACATTCATGTATAACATTATGTGTATTCTAGTATAACATTATGTACATTCTTGAACAGCGGATTATTTTTTTTAAGAAAAAACTACTGCCATTCACTGGGACGGGAAATTTCAAAAAAAAAATAATTAAAACGACGTCGTTTTGCATCTGGGCGCATAGTGCAACGCGCGCCGTGGCGTATGATATAAATTGCCGTCCAATATTTGTTCGGCCTTCTGGGCCGAAGAAAAAGTCCGTAATAAGAGAGCCATCGGTTCATTTAAAAGTTACTCGTAAAACGCAAAAATGATCCGAGAAATTCAAAGCATTTTGAAAAGAGTTTCGAGGCGGATTCAAAGGGAAGGATAGAATGTTGCAGTTTCCGGCATTCATGCTACAGTACCCTTGGTCTACTGAGACAATTCCGACGTCGTATCTTCTTCCTGCCCAGTGGCCCCATCCCCAGAGCGATGAGCTCCTCCTTGCCATGGAGGAGTCAGATTTTGAAGAAAAGGTTTATACTCTTAATCGCTATTTGTATTTTTAGCTTTTAGGTTTAAAAAATAGTACTACTGTATTTCGTTGTCTTTACACGTAGATTATTATTTCCGGAATTTGTGAATTGATTCTATGTTCCTGCTTTTGAAAACTTGGATTACAGTGATAGAACTTAAGAAATTTGAAAATTTGTTAGTTGCCTCACGTTTGAAGGAAATATGTATTAATTCTTCTTATTTCGTTTTTATTTGCACTGAAAATGAGAATTGATTGCGAAATTAAAATGATTAATTGGAAAATGGTTTTTGACTATTTGGTGAAATTTAAGATTTATGTATTATAATTATTTGAAGTATTACTTTTGCATCCTCTAGTTTCAATTTGACCAAATTTATTTTGTGACTGACAGAAGCAGAACTTCTCTACGTTTATTCCCACTATTAGGGTTTTGTTAAAGGAGTCCAATGTTGTCTGTTTTGTGAAAATCAAATGAGTAAATGTGAAAGTCTTATAAACAGCATTAGTCATTTAGTTTTCAAAAAATGGATATTGCTAGTTGGTGGGGATTACTAGCTTTTTGAAGTGGTTTTGATGTGGAATTACTTAGTATGTTGCTAGGTTATTGTAGACGTTTTGTTGGTTTGACTAATTCTTTTTGTTATACTTGGAGCTAACAATTAACTGAAACATGAAGTTGTTTTGTATGGGGAATACTTTGGATTTTGACTGCCAGTTTATGCAGCTATGTTATGCATTCATGCAAGCAAGTGAGTAAAAGTTAGCATCATGTATCATGTTACACTAATAATGGAGTTCGTTTTTACATATATTATAACTCTGAAAATAAGACTTCTATGCTGACTTTTATTCTTGATTATTGGTTTCTGAATTAACCCGAATACAGAAGAGAAAAAAGTTCGGATATTGGATATGATGGGTGTGTGGAGCTTTTGTTGAATTTTCCATGAGTTGGAGGGTGGGGTGGGTGGGGGTGCATGGACAGATAGGCTAGGATTGAAAGGAGAAGGTCAGTTTTAAAGTCTTGGTTGTGTGGTGGTAGGTGCATAACTGCATTGTGGTCAATTAGGTGAAGAATGAAAGAGCAAAATGGCGAGGGAGAGAGGCAAAGTAACAGCTTTGGTGGTGAGAAAGGGAAAGTGGCTGTAGATGGTAACACAGTGTAAGGACGTGGAGGGAGGAATGTGGGGTTTGGGAAGAGATGCTTTTGACAAGTCAAGAGAGTAAGACATAGAAGTTGAATCCTCTGGTTTCAAATAGGAAAAGAATGAGAAGGTTTTAGGAGACAATTTAATATATAAAGTGTTAATCTGATGGGTGCAATGAATGGATAGGCATACCATTCTTTGTTCATCAGTTAGTATCAACGGTTCTTTGACAAGTTGCTGTTCAAATTCATAGGCTAGTGGGATTTATCAGCACTAGGTAACTAGTGTTGTTGCCTAATCCTTGTACCTAAATTGGTTATAAATGCAAAATCTGAAGTTGCATGAGAAGCATTAGCATACTAGTAGGTAAAGCTACTTGTTGCCTCCTTATTTGGAATGTATGGACATTGATTTTTTATGTGGAGGCACATAGGAAAGACATATCTATTCAGTTTAGTATAATATAGTTGTAATGTTGTATCTTCATCTTTCTTTCCATCTTTATCTCCCTAGTCCCTAGTTTACCCACTTATTTCATGTTGTTCACTTTTCATCTCCTTGCTTAAGAGTTTTAGCCACCAAAAGAAAAAGAATTTTTATAATGTTTAAAAGTGTGCCAGAACTCGGAACCCACTGTTTCCCTCCCTAAGTATTAAAAAAAAAGTGTGTCAGAACTCGGAACCCACTGTTTCCCACCCTAAGTATCCAGTGGTTGGAAGGTTTTAAGGTGATCAGCATACTATTTTTTATTTTTTATTTTTTTGAAAGGTGCATACTATTTTTTTGGATACATAAATTTACACAATATTGACATTGCCCAACTCGGGCTATGAAGGAGTTTATGTTTCGAAGTTTGTTGCTCTTATTTGTTCATAGAGGCAAATGTGTTTTACAATAGAGTGTTGTTATTATCATCATCATCATCTTTGGTCTGGTCTTTTTCCTTTCATTTATGATGATTTATTTCATTTTATTTTATATATAATTGCAGTGCAGTGAGATCGGAAAGATTAACAGCAACTTAACTGTGATCGGGAAGACCAATGTAGTTGATAACGATAAAGAAGATTTTGACAATGAAGCCGAGGATGACGATGTTGATAATGGAGAAGAGTCTGAAGGTGATGACTTCGATCAGGAAACCGGTTGACTGCCATAAAACGTCGTAAGTTTCATCCAACGCAACTATGCTTTAGACTGCTCTGCTTCTTTGAGTTCTTTCCAACGCTTATGCACTCTCAGCTGACTTTGTAATTCTGCATTTGGTGCCAATACTTTATTGATTAAAAACCAAATCTTTGTATCATGTAACAATTACTTCAAAATTTTAAGTGACAATGGACATATTCGAGCTCTTGAATCAACACTCAGCTCGTTCTCAAATTATACCCAGGCCAATCGAGTATTAGAAATCATAAGAAATTCTGTCTCGATTACTCTTACTCTTAAGCAACTTTTATGTTGTGCAATGGCAGTTCATGAGTGTTGAAGAATAAGTCGATAAAATAAAATAAAATAAAATAAATGAAAGCAGGATTTGAATTTCTTAAAAAATAATCTTAAATGGTCAATAACGAAATGCAAATTGTGTGTGCTACACTTTCCTTAAAATTTATTCGCCACCTTTCAAGGGTACGTGCTAGGAGTGTACATTACTCGCTACCTTTTAAGGGTGCGTGCTAAGAGTGTACATTGTTGCATCAGTCTCGAGTCATGTTTTTAGTGAACTTTGTACAAAGTGAGCGCTTTGTAATTTTATATCAAAGTGTTGGCAACATTGTTTAGAAGGATGACAACATGAGAGAGCATATATGTTTATATAATTCGAACACAATAATACAAATAAAATAGATAATACAAATATCTCCCAAAAAAATAGATAATTTGGTAATTTCTCCTTCACACATGCTTTATAATTTATTCATGGGTAAGAAATTCCAATATCTCACTCGTTATGTTTGCCCTAAAAGACCTAATTGCTCATGCCATATAACTAGCAGATGTTTGTTGCCGGACTCATTCATTCCTATTCTTAGGACTCAGAAACAGCACTTTCAAGCAATCCCTCATGTTAGTCCATAGTTTCATACAAGCATCAAAACATTACAAAGTAGCACGATACACAAGATAAATTGAAATTGGCAGAAAATTTCTGAAATTTGACCTGGATTTCAGGACTTTCTGGGAAAAAACGGTAACTCATTTTGACACAAAATTTACCAAATAAGAAGTACATCGAGTCTAGATTATGAACAAAAATTTTCAGGCCAATCCAAGGTCTAGAAGTATTTTTCTCGAAAATTTTTCCAACGCGCCATACAGAAAAATAACTGGCAGCATACTGCCAAAACTTTATAGAATTTTTCTGGAACAACCAAAGCATATTTTTAACAAAATCTTTTTACAGACATTAAATACCACAAGTCTAGCTTATCCATAAAAAAATTCAAACCAAAATAAGTTCAAAAGGTATTTTTCACGAATTTAATTTTTAAGCTGCGCCAATCAGAATTTTTCAGGTATGCCTCAAATTTTATGCAAATAAATTTAACACTTAAGGGGTGCATTGTAACCAAGAACTTATAATTGAAACTAACCCAAAATTAGCCATGACTAATGCATTAGTGAATAATGGTTTCAATTATTCAGCTAGCTAGGACAGTCCTAGATCTTCCTCATAGAACATGTATGAAATATCATTCAAAATCTATCTTTGAAAATAGTGGTGCAGCAAAGAAGAATACAATATACTCGTAGTGTGATCTATTAAGAACATAATTCATTGCAAGTTCGTAAGCAAAAGAAGCATCTCAAATAGGTCAATGCTAAGGCAAATTCTTATCATACCATCATACATTATTTGCCTTTTTCACAAACAAATGCTTATTTTAGTTCTGAAAATCAATTAAACAATTCATTTTTTCCACCATGTCAAAAAACATAATTGGCTTATTATTTTACCTAAAAAGAATTGATAGATGTATACAGTAAAAGCAATAAAAACTTTAAACACAAAAAAGCTCATATATACCAAATTAGACTTACTTTTACACAAGTGACTCAAACATGACAATTTTAGTCTTTAAACAGATATTGCAATCTCAGTTGAAATAATCATATGTGATATGCCTTTAGACTTACATGTATATGTTATAGATTTTCATTTTGGCAACGATTATGATTTATAATGACAGATAACGCATTAAACATTAATCCACAACCTAATAGATCATGTATATATGATAGCTTTAACTTTCCGGTCATAGAGTTAATGGAGATTCAACCCAAAAAAGTTATTAAGAGCAAAGCATCATAAACATATGTGATTTAGGTATAATTTTTTTTTTTTAAAAAATAATTACTGATTTACCGTTCACTAGGGTGTATTGAGCGTGCTAATAACGTGTTGAATTGCAGGTTTGTCTGCAGGCCTCTAACTTGTGAAGAACAGTAATAAAGAATAATAATAGCAAGAAGAAGAAGAATAAAGAACAAAAAAAGTCAAGCACATTGTGCTCAGATGGCATGTAGTGATCTCTCTCATGTGAGAAGTCATGAGATTGAGCCTTAGTGGAAGCGTTGTTGACTCTGTGTGCTTCATTAACAAATTTGCTATGTTATTTTTTAATCTCACGCAGTGAACTGAGACAATACCAATTAAGATCCGTCATCTTCTTCTTCTTCTTCTTTTTTTTTTTTTTGAAGAGGTTGTTTTCGTTTGGACTTCCCATGTGAACGCGCTCACACACATATATATAAGTTTAGGATCCAAAAATTTGGAGACTCTATGTCCTTGACCCACATGGTCAGTATCAGTACTGTTCTATATTACCTTGGTAATATAAAATACTTTAAATCAAATGCTCCCTAAAAGTAAACGAACTATTTCAATAACAATTTATTTCAACAATCTTAGTTTTTAAAAAATAATTGTAATTAATCCAATTATGTAAACAAAAATCTCACAACCAATCACATCTAAAGCAACCATAATAGAATTATTGGAGTGAATTTTTTCCTTTGGGTGGGTAAGGGGTACAATGTTGTGCAACCATGTGCACTATGTATGGTGTACACGATTACAAAAACGGCGTCGTTTCGTTTTATTTTTTTAAAAAAATATTTTCAATTGTCATTAGTTACGTAAACATATGTTTATAATTTTATAATTTCACATTCTGAATGTATAGTTATGAAGTTATGGATGTATAGTTATGCAATTATGAATGTATAGTTATGAAGTTATGGAACTGTAGTTATGCAATTCTGAATGTATAGTTATGAAGTTATGAATGTGTAGTTATGCATGCAATTCTGAATGTATAGTTATGGATGTGTAGTTATGCAATTTTGAATGTATAGTTATATATGAAGTTATTAATGTATAGTTGCAATTCTGAATATATAGTTATGAAGTTATGGATGTGTAGTTATGCAATTCTGAATGTATAATTATGAAGTTATGGATGTGTAGTTATGCAATTTTGAATGTATAGTTATGAAGTTAATGAATTTATAATTATGAAGTTATGGATGTATAGTTCAAATTATGCACAATATAACGCCGTTAACGGTAATCAAAACTGATTTTTTTTTAAAAGTCGGACATCAAAACAATGTCGTTTTTGCAATCGTGTGTATCATGCATGATACACACGGTTTCACAGCATAACAACTCAAGAGGGGGAGGGAGAGAGCAGAGAAGAAAAATGTGGTTGCAGAAAATTTGATTTTTTTTTTTTTTTTTTTTTTGGTGAAACTACACTGAGAGTAAAGAAAAAAAAAAAAAAAACTTAATTAGTAGAAACGTGCACTACATGCACCTACTTAGAGTATATTTATTTTCTCTATTTTTCTTCTTATTTTATTTTCCTTTTTTTTTTTTTTTTTATCTTCATTCTCTCTTTTTATTGGTCAAAAAATTAACACTATTGAGAATGTTGTAATTGAGTCATTTTCTCGAGCCTCTATCTCAATATAACGTGTCACGTAGACTTTGATGCTTACCGTTGCTACCAAGCCAAACAAACCGTTTTTGCGCTTCCCAAGATTATATGCCTTGCCACGTGTCACTTCCCTCTCTCTCCCACGTTTCCTATAGCCTATATAGCTTTAACCAAAGTTTTTTCTTTTGCCTAAAAAAAAGAAATGAGGCTGTTTGTGTATTTGTTGGAGGGAAGAAACTTGGGCGTGAAGGATTCGTACGTGAAATTGCAGCTCGGGAAGTTCAAGTCCAAGACAAGGATTTTGAAGAACACCACAGACCCAGTGTGGAAGGAGGAGTTTGTATTCAGGGCCGGTGAGTTGGGGGAAGAACTGATTCTGTCTGTTTATGAGCATAATGGGGATTCCGGGTTGTTCAATGGGTCGGGGGATTTAGTGGGTCGAGTCAAGATTCCGATTTGGTCTGTTGTTGCAGAGGAGAATCAGAACTTGCCACCCACTTGGTTCTCCCTTCAAAGACCCAAGAATGGTAAATCCATTGACAGAGATGATGGTTAGTTAATTTTTTCCTCTTTCATTTTCTCTAGTTGGTGTATTGGGTTCTACCTGATGAATGAACATTTAGGTGAAGTGGGGGTGAAATTCAGTTTGATCATAGCGAAGGTTCACTTCACTAGGGGCTCACCATCTGCTAATCATATAGGGGGTGTTTGCAATTTGCTAAATAGTTGTTAGCTGTTAGCTGATTGGGTTAGTGAGGTTGAGTAGCTGATAACATTAGCGGATTGTAGAAAGATGTTTGGTAAATTAGTTGTTAGCCGATAGCTGATTACATGAAAACGACTTTTTTAAAAAGTCAATCGAGCTTTTGAATTTTAGCATTTTGGAGTAATAAGCTGTTACAAAAAGCTAATTAATCAAAATACTTATATGGAATGTTTAACCAAGTCAAACCCCTAATAGGGGTCAAATAAGCCAAACTTGGCTGATAAGCTAACTATGTTACCAAACAGTGTCATAATTTGTGTACTAGTTATGGTGATCAACTGTTTGATGTAGAATTAAGGTTTATGGAAGCCATGATGGAGAAAGTCTGGTTTGATGTATCTTGCTCTTATGGTATTGACATAAATGCATTAGATTTGATTATTCCTCCATATAGTTTATTCAGCTATATGTGTATCTTGGTCATAGTTCCTAAATTTAATCTCTGTAATTTATGCATATAATTAGCTGCTAAACTTTTCTACCAACCCAGGGAAAATTCTTCTTACACTTTCCTTGCATGGCAAGGGCCACGATCTATCCACTAATCATGCTTGTTTTGTACAACCAAGTGTTGGAAGCGAAACTTCTAAGGATGTGGATGCGATAAAAGTTTCTTCTCCCAAAAAAGTTTTGGAAGGGAAACAATTGATAAAGTCCATTGCTGGCCATTTAGAGAAGTTGTTTGATAAGAACGAGGAATCATCAAAAAGTAATGAAGAAGGATCAAAGAAAGATAATTCTTCTGAGTTATCCAGCATACCTTCAGATTATGAAGACAATGTACAGGAAACCACGAGGAGTCAAACTCAAAGCTTTTGTGAAGCAATTAAGCTATTGCAGTCTAGAACTGAAGGGAGAGAAATGCCAGAAAATCTGCAGGGGGGAATTCTTTTGGATCAGACATATGCTCTGCCACCAAAGGATTTTAATATGCTTCTTTTCGCTCCTGATTCACAGTTTAGGAGGGAGCTTGCGGAGTTGCAGGGTACTAAAGATGTTCAAGAGGGACCTTGGACTTGGAAATCGGATAACAAGTCATGTTTAACACGGGTGGTGACATACACAAAGGGAGCAACGAAATTGGTTAAGTCTGTTCAAGCCACCGAGGAGCAAACATACCTTAAAGGTGATGGAAAAGAGTTTGCTGTTCTGGTCGATGTTAGTACTCCAGATGTTCCATATGGGAGTACTTTCAAAGTTGAATTGCTATATAATATAATGCCTGGGCCAGGGCTACGTTCTGGAGAAGAGTCCACTCACCTTGTAATATCCTGGGCGGTTAAGTTTTGCAAAAGCACCATGATGAAGACAGTGATCGAGGGAGGAACTCAGCAGGGATTAAAGGACAGTTTTTCGGAGTTTTCAAGATTTCTTGCTCAACACTGTAAAGTAATAACCTCTGCTGAGGTCTTAGATAACGGTCATCTATTGGCGACTTTGCCAAGCGAACATCCTTCGGATTTAGAATTGGCAAGAGAGTACTTCTGCAATTTCACTGTAGTCTCCACCGCTTTTCTAGTTTTATATTTCTCTATACACATTTTATTATCCAGATCAACCCAGCTCCAAGGGTTAGAATTTCACGGTCTTGACTTGCCAGATAGTGTGGGTGAAATTATCACATGTGGAATCCTAGTTCTTCATTTGGAGCAGGTTTATCGCATGATTGCACATTTTGTAGAAGCTAGACTGCGAAGAGGAAGTGATCATGGAGTCAGAGCACATGGTGATGGATGGGTGCTCACCGTGGCTTTAATCGAGGGGACAAACTTAGCTTCTCTAGACCCAACGGGATTTCCAGATCCATTTGTGGTCTTTACCTGCAATGGGAAATCAAGAACGAGCTCTGTCCAGCTCCAAACTCTCGATCCTCAGTGGAATGGTGAGTACTTGTTTTTTATCGGTTTCTGTACTTTTTGCATGGGCTAGTTTAACTTCTCAGTTATTTCTTAGAGATACTGGAGTTTGAACCTGCAGAAGAACCACCCTCAATGTTGGATGTCGAAGTTTTCGATTTCGATGGCCCATTTGATCAAGCTCGCTCACTTGGGCACGCTGAAATCAATTTCTTGAAGCACACTTCGGCAGAATTGGCAGATTTGTGGCTTCCTCTTGGTGGTAAAATTGCTCAATCATCACAGTCAAAGCTGCACTTGAGGATATTCTTGAACAACAATAATGGAGTTGAGACAATCAGAGATAACTTGACAAAGATGGAAAAAGAAGTTGGAAAGAAGGTATAACTAAATCTGAACAGATTCATTGTTGTTTTTGTTGTTATTTCGATTATTAATGAATCATACAAGCAATAGAAAATGTTAAAGCTTCCAAGTTTTGTCATTGGCAGTTGAACCTCCGGTCACCACACAGGAATTCTACATTTCAAAAAACATTCGGATTGCCTCCTGAAGAATTTCTAATCAACGATTTCTCATGCTCGCTTAAACGAAAATTGCCACTGCAGGTGTGATCCAATGCTGATTTCTAGTTGGGTTTTATGCCAATTCGAATATATGACACCTTCTGTAATTGCAGGGGCGGATCTTTCTATCGACTAGAATAGTTGGGTTTTATGCCAATTTGTTTGGACACAAAACCAAGTTTTTCTTCCTTTGGGAAGATATTGAAGAGATTAATGTTCTTCCTCCATCCTTTTCAACCATGGGTAGCCCTTCTCTAGTCATAATTTTGCACAAAGATCGGGGCACTGATGCCAGAAATGGAGCGAAGTCTATAGATGAAGAAGGCAGGCTGCATTTCTGTTTTCATTCTTTTGTATCCTTCGGTGGTGCTAGCAGGTATTTTATTTCCTAATTATTTTATGAGATAAATGATGATTTTCTTTACTTTTTGCTTATGTCAAGGATATTATACTGATATGTGTTAACAGGACAATAATGGCCTTATGGAAAACGAGGGCATGTATACCTGACCAGAAAGCACAAATTGCAGAAGAGCAGCAGTACAAGGATGAGAATAATGTATTGCCTGAAGAAACTGGGTCCTATTTAATCGTTGAAGATGTAAGCATGTCCAAGGTTTATTCTGTTGATCTTCCCATGAATGTAAGTGCACTGTTTTCCGATCATTTCTCTATATATAAACATAAATGTGTAGTCCAACTATTAGTTTAGACTTTTTGTTGCGACGGAGCAACATGCTTCAATTTGGTATCAAAGCTAACCCCATTACCTATTTCGAATCTCCACACCGTGTCACCTGATAAAAAGAGATTATGGTCCACGTGTTGCTTAAAGTCTGGCCCGCACACGTGAGGGGCGTGTCCTGCGCCACCCGATAAAAAGAGACTATGGTCCACGTGTTGCTTGGATTGCTAAAAAATGATTTGGTGAAGTTTTTTGTCTGTAGAAGTGCTATACTGCTATGTATCCCTTGGGGTTGCAGTGTTATTTGATACTTCCTGCTTTTAATATCGGAATTTACTTGACTTTACAGCATAAATCATTAATGGAGATGTTTAATGGAGGAGACTTGGAACATAAAGTAATGAGCAAATCCGGTTGCCTCAATTACGTGACAAGTTCGTGGGAGCTTATTGAACCCGATGTTTATGAAAGACGCGTCTCTTACAAACTAAACCGCCTTATCTCAATATTTGGAGTTGAAGTTACTAGCACGCAGCGCAAATCTGTACATGCAAATGATGCCGGATGGATTCTGAACGAGATTATGGCCATTCATGGTGTCCCGTTTTCTGACCACTACCAAGTGTGTTTTCTTTCCCAGAAAATGAAAAACTTCTTTTATAGTCCTGTTTGGTAATTGGTAAATGGATTATTGATTCAAATAGGATAAAACGTGTATTCTTCCCCATTCAGGTCCAGCTTAGATACAAGGTGGAGAGCTGTTCTGCGGCTCGCAACTCTTGCAGGTGTGATGTTTATGTTGGTGTAATGTGGCTGAAGAACACGAAACTAGAGGACCGAATAACGAAGAACATTGTTCGAAAATTTAGTCAGCGAGTGAAGGAGATGATAGAGTTCGTTGGAAGAGAGGTTTTTCTGTCTAGCTAGAAGCATTATTGTTGCAAAATGTTGTCATTTTTATGGCATTCTTGCACAGCCTATTCTGGCCTTTCTTACACTGGAGATTAACCCACTTTTGTTTTGTTTTGCTTTTTAGTTACAAATGTTCAGGCTATTCTGGACTTTCTTACACAGGCAAATTATACCATGCGATCATGGTATACCTTGTATTGTAGATTTTGGTCAAAATAATTTTTAGATTATATCACATATTCAATATCTGCAGTTAATTGAGAATAAAGGTTAAATAGATCGTCGAAGTGTTCACAAAGTTATAATTGGGCCGTTGAACTTAAAAATTATAATTAGGTCTCTAAACAATGTAAAATTAAGTAATTAAACTAAAAGTGGTGGATCTTATACTAATTTTTGTCCACATTTTAGTGCCTAATTTTATAACGCTGATTACCTTTCTGTTTAAGACATGTTGAAATCTAAAATTTTAAGAATACTTTTGTCATTTTCAATTTAATCATGAATAAAGAGATTTAAACCTTAAGGTCGATTACAAGAAAATTACGAATTATAATTGATCTTAAGTCTTAACTTTATTTGAAATGAACGAAAATACCTTTAATAATTTCATATTTCGACATGTTTTAAACGAATAGATGATTAACATGATAGATGAAAATTAGTAGAAATTAAATATGTATATCAAAATCATCATTTTACTAATATTTATAGATCAAAATAGATATTTGCTCAATTTGTTGGGCATCCAATAACTACATTAATACTCTACTAGTGATTGAAAAAAAAAAAAAAAAAAGTGGAGCATCTCATCTGCAGGAATTTGGCTGGCGTCTTGGGATTGGTGGTTGGAGCATTCCGATCCGCACGGAGCGGACGTCGAGTATTAAATGCCTTCCACGTTGCGCATAGCCTTTCCACTACTAATCTACTAGAAAGGGAATATTTCATTTAACCCCTGGCCCTTGGTATTTGGTTAACATACAATAACACCTAACCTCTAGTTTATTCTTCTCTCAAAGATTAAATCCTCAACTTCAAAACTCTTCACATAGAGTATTTAGGGCTCGTTTGGTTCACGGAATCTTTGATTACCTTAGGTAATCCTATTACCTGGGATAAGTAATGTGAGATTTTGGGAATGTAAGATTACCTGATGTGTTTGGTTAAAGTTACAGGAATGTAACATTAACTTGTTTGGTTGAAGGGTATATTTTAGAGTATATTACATCAATTACTTAAATGCCCTCATATAAATTGAAAGGTGTAAATTGCAAGTCTTTTTTTTCATAATTCAAAATTTAACAAGATGCTTATAATAATAATAATAATAATAATAATAATAATAATAATAATAATAATTAATAATAATAATAATAATAATAATAATAATAAATGGAATGCTACTGTAAATATGCAATTCAATAATAATAATAATAATAATAATAATAAAAATAATAATAATAATGGAATGCTACTGGAAAGATGCAATTCAATAATTATGATTAATAATAATAATAATAATAATAATAATAATAATAATAATGATGGAATGCTACTGGAAAGATGCAATTCAATAATAATAATAATAATAATAATAATAATAATAATAATAATAATAAAAAAAGATGGAGCGTCTCTCGTCTGATGGAGTTTGATGAATCTTGTGAATAAAAGAAGAATAAACAAGGGCAATTTTGAAATATTGAAAAGTAATCTCACATTACCTAATAAAAATTCGGTAATCAGATTACCTCCAACATTACCATATTTCTGACGTGGCAGTAATGTTGTATTACCTTCCCTCGCAGATGACCTCAACCAAACATGGTAATCTAAGATTACCTTTCTCAGATTACTAGGGTAATCCAAGATTCCGTGAACCAAACGCCCCCTTAGAAATATGTAAATGTCAGTGTACAGAAAGAATATGTTTATTTTAGGCATAATCTTCACATTGTTACCACCAAAATTCAAACATTAATCTCTTCTTTTAAATACTGTCTATCGAACCATTGAGCTAAGCCTGTGCAGGGCGCCATGGCCCTGGGTTTATTCTCAAGAATACTATTCCATAAGAAATGCAATAGACAAGAAATAAAATGTGAATTATATTTTATTGTTTGGTTCGCTAGAATAATAAACTTTAGAAATGTTATTCCAGATTTCTAGTATTTTATTGGTTTAAGAAATAGAAATGAAATATGTGTTTAAAAGAAATAAACATCTCTATACAAAATATATAATATTATATTAATATAATCATATTTTATTGGTGCTAAGGACCTTGTGGTCTAGTGGCACCAATGTGTTTTTCTATGTAGGATGTTGTATAGATTCTTTGTGCGGTTGAAAAAGTAGGTATGAATAGATACTGCAGAAGAATAACATAATGCTACCCTCAACCATACACTATCTTTTTTTTGAAAGTCAACCATACACTATCTTATTTGTTTTTGTTTTTAATACATTAAATTTTCCGCTTACTTACGCTAAATTAATTCCAATAACATTAAAACACATTTTCTTTGTGAATATGTAGCACTACTCATAAATTAATTATACTTAAAATGATTTTCTTTTTTTCATGGATAGAGGAAGTAATTAACAGGAGAGTAACTAAGGTTTATACTTCATAAGTTTATTATCTAAAATAAATAATTTATATCTGTACATAACAATATTTATGAAGGGATGCTGTTGATATTTGAATCTATATTAACAATTGCAGAATTATTATGGGAAAAATGACAATTTGGCCCTCACTTATTCGCCAAATGATTTCAACAATCTTTACACCCTAAAATGTATTCTTGTTGCACTTCATAATTTAGGATGACTTAGGTTTTCCTTCTTTGAATTTGAGATGATTTAAGGGATTGGATAATGAAATTATGTGTTTGATATTATTTCAAATATTCATTTGATAGAAAATTTATCAGATCGAATGATCAAAATTGACAAAAGTTGACACTCAAAGGACAAAAATTAGTCAATTATATTTTAAACTATATTTTACGTCATTTATCAAGCACCTTGTGCTCAGATAACATGTAGTGACCTCTCCCATGTGGAAGGTCATGAGATCGAGCATCAGTGGAGGCGTTGTTGACTCTGTGTCCTTCGTTAGGGACTCTGTGTCCTTCATTAGGTTGAGATGTTGAGGAGTGGAGTCGTTGTTCACTCTGTGTCTTTCATTAGGTTGAGATGAGATGTTGAGGAGTGGAGGCGTTGTTGACTCTGTGTCCTTCATTAGATTGAGATATTGAGGCGTTGTTGACTCTGTGTCTTTCATTAGGTTGAGATGAGATGTTTAGGAGTGGAGGCGTTGTTGACTCTGTGTCCTTCATTAGGTTGAGATGATGAGGCGTTGTTGACTCTGTGTCCTAAAGTAAGAGTCAATAGCATTCAAAAAATATTATTTTACGCCATTTACATAAAATAACTACAAACTTGTTGTAGATACTTCTTTCAAAACTTTCATATAATGAAAATAACTTATCATTGTTTGTCACAATACTACAATAATAAATATTAGAGTTCATATAGTAAAACGCTTTAAATTATATGCAAATTTAGCATGACTTTTACTCATTTTATTACCAAAAATACTCATTAGTGAATCCAATTTTTATTTGAGTACTATTGACTATATTACAATGTAATATTTGTTCATATTTACTTTTTCAATCTATTGAAGCACAAAGAGTCGGTCTAACCTAAAAATGTAAGAGATTTTTTTTTGAGAGCCATAAAAATTATTTGGTACATAAATATGATATAAAAATAAAAAATTATTGAGAACCATAAAAGTTATTATAGGAAAAATAGAAAATTCTCAAATTTGATCGAGAAATACGGTAGTGAAATTCTAGTTGATAAGTAGAGATATAAAGTTTAGAGGTATGTACCCAAAAAAAAAAAAGAAGTTTAGAGGTCTATATGTAATTATTTAAATCAACAGTGGTTAAAGCGAAATATGGAATCTTCTGGCGTTGATATTTTACATTACATGCCCCTTCCGACTTCTGAAAAGCGATTTACACTTCCAACCGAAACCAGACGATCAGCGTTTCACGAAATCACTGCCGGAGAAATGGATCCAAACCCTAATAACTATCCGATTCTCTCCTTCGTAATGTCCAAAGTCCCGAGCATCGTCCCCCGACGCGCTGCCGGAGAGGATGAATTTGACGTCGAGCAACCGAAGCCGAGGTCGCCGCAGGCGCAGGAGCCTTATTTCGAGCTCACCGAGCGGATGCCCCACCTCACCGATCCGAAGGTTGCTGCTGCCATGCGGCTCGCCGTCGCCGACGTATCGCAGGCGCGATCTATGCTCAAATCCCTAGGCGAACAACCGGATCACGAGGCGGTGGACACTGCAAAGATGAAGCTCACGGGGATCGATGCTTCCCTGGCTAAGAAGCTGGAGGAGATTGTGCTGGCGCCGCGGCCGCCGGAGGTGGATCCGCAGGTGTGGAGGTCGAAGCAGGCGGAGAAGGAGGCCGAGTGCAGGAAGGAGGCGGAGAAGGAGAAGGAATTTCACAAGACGGTTATTGCGTTGGAGGACGCGCATAAGTCCTACGCTGTGCTGTTGAAAGAGGCGGAGAAAAGGTTGGAGAAAATTTACGCGGTGGCTCTCGCCGGAGGTGATGTGTCCGCCATAGCGCTGGAAGAATCGGGAGGTAAGGAGCTGGCGGTGAATGAGGAAGTTGTGGCGATTTTGCAGGAGGCATCAGGGAAAGCAATCGAGAAAGTTGATTTATCTGGCAGGCAATTGACGTTGCTGCCTGAAGCTTTTGGGAGAATTCGCTCCTTGGTTGTGCTAAAGTTGTCCAACAATCAGCTTGAGGTAATCTTCAGTTTGGAATTTCTTGTTGACAAAATTATTGCGACTTTATTTCTGATGTGTCTATAGCTCCTTGCAAGTTTTTATGACTTTAAGTTATCCATTGTTGAATTTATAGATATATTGTATTTTTGTAAGGCATGTTAAATTTCATTGATTTGACCAGATGAGTGCATTTTCAGCACATATATATGTTTGCATTTAGTTCATAGTGAAAATGTGGGGTCTATTCTATGCAATAGGCAGTAGCAGAAAATGTGGAAAGCTAATTCTGAAAATATGCTGCAATTTATAAAATTGCATTGTTGTTCTATGTAGTTGTTCAATCTTTCTTGATTGATGATACATAAAAGTTAGAACAGCAGCTGTGTAAATTGTTATCAATGCTTCAAGTTACAAGTTAAAACCAACCAACACTGGCTACTTGTAAAGGAATGAGATTTCCCACATGTAATTCTAGTGTAAAAAAAAACCTATTGTTTGTTGCATGTGGTGATTATTTATTACATTTCTTGGAGAGATCCTTTTTTTACCTTCCCTATGTAATCTTTCTTTATGTTAATTTATTATTTCTTTAAAAATGTATCAATGGAATTCTTTTCCTGACTTTCAAGGTTTTTATATGAATCTTGAAATGTTTATTTGAACACTTTTTCTGACCATTACATAGAGTGCTTAGTGTCAGCATGTTAAGAACTCATATTTTACTATTCTCTGTTTGTTTGGTGCCAGACTAGAGGCAACAAAACTATTAAATGCCCTTCATTTGATAGTGGAGTATTTGGTTTAACTCTAACACATTGACCCTTAAATGTATATACAAGTGTAAAGACAGTATAGTCAATTCTATGAGTTTCATACAGTGAGTAGTGATCCAACATTGAACAATTGATATCTATTAATGTTCAGTGCAGATTGAATTGCCTATGAATTGTTTGTCTTATGGTTAAGTCTTGTTTCAACAATTCAATAGCAATTACTCCTTTGTTGTATACTTTGTTTCTGATGTTTGTCTTGCTTTTTTGATGAAACCAGGCAATTCCTGATTCATTTTCAGGTCTGGAGAACCTCCAAGAACTTTATCTTTCTTATAATATTTTGGAGTCACTTCCAGACTCCATTGGTTTCCTGGTTAATTTGATGATCTTGGATATCTCTAGTAACAAACTAACTGCCTTGCCTGATAGCATCTGCCAATGCAGGTAAACTTGTGTACTTGCAAAAGCTGCTTCCCATCCCTACCCATCAGGATCATGTGCTCTCAATATCTTTCTCTGCATTAATACTGTTGATTTTCATGCTTTTTCTAGATCATTGGTGGAGTTGGATGCAAGCTTCAATCAACTCGCTTACTTGCCAACCAACATTGGGTATGAGCTGGTGAATCTTAAAAAACTTTCTATTTTCTTGAACAAGCTTCGCTCCCTTCCCACATCTGTTGGTGAGATGAGGTCCTTGCGTGTTCTAGATGTGCATTTCAATGAGCTTCGAGGACTTCCACATTCAATTGGAAAGTTGTCACGTCTTGAAATCCTCAACCTAAGCAGTAATTTCAGTGATCTTACCGAACTTCCTGATTCTCTTGGTGATTTGAGCAATCTCAAAGAGATTGATCTGAGCAACAATCAAATCCGTGAATTGCCTTATTCAATTTCCCGACTTGACAATCTTACCAAGCTTAATGTGGATCAGAACCCTCTTGTGATTCCTCCAAAGGAGGTTGTAAATGAAGGAATCCAAGCTGTGAAAGCTTATATGGTTAAAAGACGACTTGACATGTTGATGGAAGAAGAGCGGCAATACACGAAAGAAGATACGGCGGACCAAACACCGAAAAGCATATTATCTCGTAGTGCTACATGGTTCACTAGGGTTGTTTCAAATGTTTCTGAGTCTTTTACTGGCTATTTGGGTGTCAGCGGGAACTCTGATGCTGACCATTACCTCAATCAGCAGTTGTGATTTCAGTGTCCGCGTAAGTTTTCCCTATGTTTTTCTGTCTGCGTCAATGAAGATTGAAGATATGATACATAAAATTGCGGCTGGCTTTTCTTCTTATGTGAAGTGAACAATTCCTTTTTCTTTCTTGTAACCTAGTTGCCAGAAGCTTTCATATAGTTTGTAAGGCCATAAATGAGCTTCCTTCTCAGCTCTTTGGCTTTTGTCATAAGCAAATGCCAACCGAAGGTCCAACTTCCTACAGGATTTGTTTGCTATCAGATTAAACAGCTTATCTTTCTATATTGAAATAGCATATACATTTTTGGAAATTTTTGTTGGTATCGGTGTTGAGTGATTAAGTACTAGGTTAAAACTTTTTGAAAAGTTTTATGTTTGTATGGGGTACTGAGAGGACATTGTCTTTCCAATACTCAATATAAACCTAAAACTTGCTTTCTATTCACTTTGAGATGGAACTGGATACAAGAAATATAAGTGCCAATTGAAACCAAGGGGGTGTATTTTATCTTGATTTAAGTGTTAATTTCAGTAATGGTTCATTGGCCTTTATCAATTTTCAGTTTGACCATACATAGTCCTTTAGGCTTTAATAGTTTAATTATTGATTTTGTTTTAAATTTTGTTAAATATCAATATATAAATGTTAAATTCAAAGGTAATAATGTAAATTTTGGTTATTCACATTTTATATATCAAATTTAAAGGTAATAATGTAAAATTTGGTTATTCACATTTTTACTAATGATGAACTTTTAACGTATTAAGTTTATGAATCCAATTTGCTTATCTCAACAATAAATCAATTTAGTTAGTAGATCATTTATGATTAAATTAAAAATCGATGATAAAAATTTTGTAAATATTAATAGTCAAGGGACTACTTAATTCAAACTTTTAGGAAGTTTTAAAATGCCATGCAATAATATTACTTTTGTAGACAAACTCTTCTCAAATATAAATAGTTAAAATGCCAAGACCTTGTGGTCTAATAGCACCAATGTCGGACTCCCATATAATTGATTGTGAGTTTGAGCCTTAGTAAATGCGATATTGACTTTTTTTGCTTCAGTAGGTTGAGAAAGTAATTATGAACAGATTCTTGGTACTTCGCAATTATAGACAGATTCTTATACTACATTGAAATAGATTCAGTAGCATTCATAAATAAATACTTGAAATTTATTCCTCCATTCTCATATTTATAAACTTATTTTCAACAACTCTAAATGCTTTCTCTCCCTATCTAAACTCTATTTATTTATTTTTCTAAACTCTATAAATCTTATACATATATTTAACATATTCAATCTTGGACCATATGAAAACAATGGGAGCTACATAATTCTCAAATAACAAAAGACAAACTAATTGTAGTATAATACTAAATACCCTCACTTAAAATTTTATATATATATATATATATATATATATATATATATATATATATATATATATATCACAATGATTTTGTTTTCTTTTATTTTTACACAAAATTCATCTTAGGTGAATAACTAACCTTTTTGCAACTCAAAACTAGGACGGTTAATGAACTGAATATAAACGAACGAAAGTTGTTTCTGTTTGATTGTTAAAATTTTTGGAGTTTTTGTGTTCGTTTGTTAAGATTTTTAAAAATCGCGTCCGTGTTTGTTTGTTAAGCGTTCATTAGTGTTTATTAACATTCATGAACATGTTCATTAATGTTTGCGAACACGTCCGTTCATGTTTATGAATGCTTAATAACCAAACACAGACTCATGTTCATGATCACAATTCGTTTGTGAACTAGATAATCTATGTTCACAAACAAGAACCTAACAAACAACAATACAACTATTAATATATATATATGTGTTTAATTACTTGTTTATGAACATGTTCGTCAACACTAAACATTATTAAACGAATAGAAACGAGCTTGTTCACGAGTTCTTAGTAAACGAGCATACAACTGTTCAAACTCTGTTCGTTTATGAACCGAGCTCTAAAAATTGTTCATTTATGTTTGTTTACCTTAATAAATTAACATAAACGAATATTTACTAAACACGAACACAAACAATTTATCCAAAGCTCCGTTCACTAACATCCTTACTCAAAAGAACTAAATTTACCATGCATTTATTTATTTAGAAAATAATTTGGTAATTAAGTTTAAACAGTTGGGCATTTTGGCACAAGATTTCGCGCCTAGAAATTAGAAAATATTAGCATACACAATTACACATTAACACATACAGAAGACGATCATCCGGGTTGTCATATACGATACTCTGTAGGGTTTTTGGTAGAGATAAAAAAAAAAAGCGCGGCTGACGGTTACGCTTCATCTGCGGTAAAATCTTTCAGTTTCTGTTTTATCTTCTCCGTTCCGATCGCTTTGCACGTTGAAGAATTTTTGTAAATCTATGTTTACATTTCTTTGCATCCCGTATTAAAAAAAATAATAATAATTACATATTTGTTGTTTTGCGGTTCATCTGGAACGCTATCTAATCAGAGTGGAGTAATCTGAAGGTTGCTGACTCTCGCTATGGACTCCATTGTCGTCAAGGTTTGGTTTTTGGCTTTTGCCCATCATTCCGTTTTTTCTTCATTTCTTCTAATTCTATTCTTTTCAGTGTATGTGTGGGTTGTTGATTTGGTGTTAGGGTTCTTTTGATCTTTCATACTACTCCGATACGATATTTGCTAGGATAATTCTCATTGTGTTTTTGGGGATTACCCTTTATTCCAATTTTCTTGATTTAAAAAAACAAACTTTTCTAATGCTTTATTTGTTTTAATGATGGTTTGATTTCTTTTTCATTGTGATCCAGGAATTTCGTAACTCTTTTAGAAGTATATTAGTGGGGTTTTGGGTTTCTGTGCTGATATTCATAAAGAGTTTCACATTTTATCTCAGATCAGCTGTTGTGAGATACTGGTATGCCTATTCTAAAATTAACACTCAGATGTTAGGGACTTTTTGGAAGATCATTCTTCATAATTTTAGTTATGGGTATTTTTGGATTTCTTGTGAATACATTCATAAGTAAAATTACATGAACTATGAAGTGCCTGCTTTCCATTCTTTTGCAGGGAAAGAGTGCACTTCTTTAGTTTTAAGTTCTTTTTTGCTTTTTGCTTGTAGAATTATAATTACTTAATTGTTAATATTTGTTCTATATCCTATGCACTCTGCACTTTAGGTCAAGTATGGAGAGACACTGAGGCGTTTCAATGCTCGTGTTGTTGAGGATGAAGTATATGGGCCTTTTGGGAAGCTCGCTCTCGACATAGATCAACTGAGGGAGAAGATACTGGATCTCTTCAAGTTCTCCCCCGATGCTGAAATCAGTCTTACATATATCGATGAGGATGGCGAGGTAGTAACACTGGGGAATAATGAAGATTTGAAAGATGTGGTGTCACAGCAGCTGGATCCCTTGAGAATGACAGTGAAACTGAATGCTGAGAGGAGTGGTAGAGCTTCATCAAAACCCAGTGGTTCTTCTCAGGGAAGAACTGGAAGAGTTAAACAAGAGTGCTATGGATCTTCTTAACAACATTGAATTCTATACTCTTGTTTGGTAATCAACATTATTGCCACCATTGGTTGCCCTCTTCCTCTTTGTCTAAACTGATTCTTGCATATTGGTTTTCTAGGTTTCTAAGACTAGTGAATGAAACCTTCTTTACTTATTTTCTTTAGTATTTTGTTATTTTTTTAATTTTAAATTTGGTTTTTTTTTTTAAATAGCATTTTTAACTTAGTTTCTAAATATTATCAATTTTAATTAATGTTAAACTTATATTATAAAAAATTAAATTGTAAATAACTCCCATTAGTTGAATCTAGAATGGTATGGAAAGAGTATATGCCTTATTGTGATAATGATAATAAGATTTTAACCTGATAAGAACAGATACTACACTTGATTTTAGCCAAAAGGCTGAGAAAGGTATATCAAAGCATTATTTCAAATAAGATTTTAAATTATATTTGTAAAATAAAGTAACTAATTTTTTGTGTATCAAATTAGGAAAAATATTAATTATACTTGTTTATAGGTGATGGAGAACGATCGCGAAAACTCTCTCCTGATCTGCTGAAGATCACGATCTGTTGGTCAGGAGTACGAAGAAGGCCAAGCATGAAGAAGGCAAAGCGGGGTGATGACATGAGCGCATCTCGGAATGCTGATGGCGATCTAGGGGACCAGAGAACAACGAGCGTAGAGGTGGTATGCGAAACACCTGCGGATGCGTTGATGGCGATGGCGGTGGATCTTGAGACTCCACCGGCACCATGCAGCTGGGAGGATACCACACCGCAGCCGGAAATCCCAGTAGCAACAGTCGCCATGCAGCTGGGAGGATACCACACCGCAGCCGGAAATCCCAGTAGCAACAGCCGCCGGGACAAGCGTGGCACGGAGATCATACGCAGAGACCGTGACTGGCCGTATCCAGTCTGTCTATGAGGCGCAAACAGATTCTTCGGATTCAGACTACGATAGCGATGCAACGGAACCAGAGGAGGGTGATGACCCATTGTGCCCCACGATCCGCCTCTCCAAAAACGAGATAAAGGCGATCCGCGCGCCGTGGAAAAACGCTTTGATCATCAAGGTGATGGGACGCCGAGTGGGTTACGCGTACCTCCTGCGCAAGTTGACAACGATCTGAAAGCCAAAGAGCAACATGGAATTGATAGCCATAGCGAACGACTATTTCCTGGTGCGTTTCGGATCAGTCGACGATCTGGAATTCGCAATGTACGAAGGGCCATGGATGGTGCTGGACCACTATTTGATTGTGAAACCATGGGAACTGGACTTCGACCCCTACAACGACACCACGGAGAAGGTACTAGTATGGGTACGTGTTCCTGACTTACCTGCTGAATATTTTGATTTCATCTTTCTCAGGAAATTGGGAAATCTCATCGGTCGGATAATCCGGGTGGATCACGCAACAAGCCTGGTGTCCCGTGGAATGTTTGCAAGATTCTGCGTGGAGCTGGACATGAGAAAGCCACTGGTCTCAAAGTTTACGTATGAAGGGAAAGTTAGACATGTGGCCTACGAGGGTATGCACCTGGTGTGTTTCGCATGCGGATTATACGGCCACACTAAGGAGACATGCCCGGGTCTACGACCATCAGAGGAGGCGATGGCGGAAGTAGCGCCTTTGGTATGGGACGGGAAAGTGGATGGTTGTCTCAAACCTACGAAACATAACCCCAATGTACCGGCAGAGGCTCTAGATCCTAAAGTACCATTTGGCACATGGATGCTCGCGCCTACGAGGAGAGGAAGAGGAGGAGCACGACCTCCGGTTCGCCCGCAACGGAAGGCAGCCGGACAGGGGGGAGGTAGCAGTGCCGCGCTGGTCCAGGCGTCTAAATTCGCGCCTCTAGTGGAGGATGACAACAACGCCAACGCTGAGCAGGAAAGGGTGGAATTTGACGGGAGAGAAGCCGGAGATGATGATCAAAGACAGGGGGATAACATCAACGCCATAGAGGTCAGTTCCACAAGACAAAATGCACCGGTAGCAGCACGGGGCACAGGAGAACGGAGGCCAAATGTAGTGATCAGCGAGACACAAATTGCAAATGAGCCCAGGGGATCCCAGGGAACAAGGTCAAAAATGGGGGAAAACGGTAGTAAAACAAGGCGAGTGCACGGGGAAACGTCTCGACGCGCGGCAGAAGAGGACGAGCACGTAGTGGTGCGAGTCAAGCAGGGTGGGCTATCCATTGTATCGACAAGAATTAATGCTGGTGTTCTGGCAGCAGACATACCGTCCCCGGTCTGGCAGAGTACCAAGGAACACCACACGGACCCGCCACGAAGCTTTGATGCGGAAGGAGACGTCGTGATGGAGCTTGAGGGGGTCATGGAGAATACAGGGGTAGGTGGGCGCGATGGCGTTTCCTAAGCTCCGTTGGCTTCTGGTGTCTTTTCCACGGCTTTGACGTTTTTGTCTCTTGCTCTTGTTTTTCAGTTTTTGTTGTTTGATTTAACGTATGGATTTGGTTTTTTTTTTTTTTTTTTTTTTTTCTGATTTTGTTTTTTATGATCAGTCTCATATGGAATTGCCAGGGTGCTGGAGGAAGGAATTTCCATCGCATCCTAAAAAATCTTCTTCGCACCCACAAGCCTAAGATACTTGGACTTGTGGAGCCGAAGGTGTCGGGAGCACAAGCAGATGCACTCTGTGCAAAGCTGGGTTTTTCGGACTGGATTAGAGTCGAGGCAGTGGGCTTCAGCGGGGGGATATGGGTGCTTTGGATCAAGTCGGTTGAAATTCTGGTCTAGTTCTCTCACTCACAATTTATTCTCATGCAGGTACACGAGTCCGGGGATGAACCGTGGGGCTTGGCGGTCGTCTATGGAAGCCCGACCCATCACTTGAGGAAAAGACTCTGGGATGAACTCAGAATAAGGAAAAGACAGATGCTCCGGGAATGGGTAGCAGTGGGAGACTTCAATGATGTCGCCTGCGCGGAGGAGACGTTAAATTACTCAGTGTCGTCGATTCAGAGGAACGAGGACTTTGTTGATTGGGTCCATGATGAGGGCCTAGTGGATTTGGGCTTCAGTGGGCCCAAGCTGACCTGGATGCGGGGCACCGAAGGCCCGAATGTTAAAGGGGCCCGACTCGACAGGGCACTTTGCAGTGTGGAATGGCGCCAAAGATTCACCGAGGCTGCCGTTCGACATCTTCCACAGATGGGATCGGACCATGCATCGATTCTGCTCCAATCCACCGCCTCACGCGGAGGCCAGGTAAATTTTTGGGCTTCAGTGGGCCCAAGCTGACCTGGATGCGGGGCACCGAAGGCCCGAATGTTAAAGGGGCCCGACTCGACAGGGCACTTTGCAGTGTGGAATGGCGCCAAAGATTCACCGAGGCTGCCGTTCGACATCTTCCACGGATGGGATCGGACCATGCACCGATTCTGCTCCAATCCACCGCCTCACGCGGAGGCCAGGTAAATTTTTGTTTTAAGTTCCAAGCTGCCTGGCTTACTAACAATTCGTTTAGCGATGTGATTAGGCAGGCATGGGACACTAATCGGGGCCTCCAAGACAACATCACGAAAATCCAGAAGGACCTTACTTTATGGAACAGGGAAGTCTTTGGCAGTATCGAGCTGAGGAAGAAGGTGCTCATGGCACGCATCTCCGGGATCCAAACCAGCATGGCGCAGTTTTTTCACCGGGGCCTTCTTAAACTCGAAAAGAAACTACGGCTGGAGTTGGAAGATGTTCTTTACCAGGAGGAACTTATGTGGTATCAACGATCCAGGGAAGACTGGATAGTCTCTAGGGACAAGAACAACAAGTCTTACCACACGGTCACTTTAGTGAAGAAAACACGAAAGAACATCTTGAGCCTGAAAGACGAAGAGGGGACCTGGATAGATGATCCGGACCAGCTGCGGAACCATGTCCAGAATTTCTATATGCGCTTGTTTCAAGATGAGGGGACAAGCACGGGCTCAACCTTCGACCGAGGGATGTTTCCGCACTTAAACCAGGTCGACTGGCGCATTTTCAACAGGAGGGTGACCATGGACGAAGTTCGAAACGCCCTGTTTGACATGAGTCCCATGAAAGCTCCAGGTCCAGATGGACTGCATGCGGCCTTCTTCCAACACGAGTGGCCAATCGTAGGGGAGAGTATTTTTAATATGGTTAAAACGGCTCTAGAAACGGGCAAGCTTCCTGAAGGCAGCAATGCTACACTACTGGTTCTCATCCCAAAAATTGCGATGCCGGAGACCATCAAACAATTCCGACCGATCAGCCTGTGCAATGTCCTTTACAAAGTGGTTACCAAAACAATCACGAACAGGCTTAAAATCATCCTCCCAAAGCTGATTGGCCCGTTTCAGAGCTCTTTCGTCCCAGGGAAGCAGATTTCAGATAATGTGCTCGTGTACCAAGAAGTGATGCACTCTATGAAGACCAAAAAGGGGAAGAAAGGGCTCATGGCAATCAAAATTGACCTGGAAAAAGCGTATGACCGTCTCTCCTGGAATTTTATTAACGACACTCTTGTTGATGCAGGTTTCTCCGAGGCGTGGGCACGTATAATTATGGAATGTGTCCAGACGGCGGATATGCAAATTGTGTGAAACGGAGCACGCTTGAACCCGTTTAGGCCAGGGAGAGGCATCCGTCAGGGGGACGCCATGTCTCCAGCACTGTTCGTTTTATGCATGGAAAAGCTAAGCCAAAGTATATCCCGGGAGGTGGTAAATGGGAACTGGAAAGGGGTGCGTTTGTCGGCATCTGGACCAACCCTATCACATCTCTGCTTCGCTGACGACATGGTCCTCTTCTTAGAAGCCTCTCTAGAACAGGTGTCGACCATTCGGAGATGCCTTGACAACTTCTGCGCCATTTCAGGCCAAAGAGTAAGCCTAGGGAAGTTTTAGGTTTTTTTCTCACGTAATACTGACCCTGTCTTGACAGAGGCAATATCTCGCGAGCTGGACATACCATGCACGACGGATTTGGGCAGATATCTAGGAGTTCAATCCTTGCACGGCCGAGTGACTAAAGCTAACTTTTCGGGTTTGTTTGAACGTGTGACGAGCAGGTTAGAAGGATGGCGTGGGAAGACTCTGAACTTCGTAGGAAGAGTTACCATTGCGAAATCTGTCCTGGGGGCCATCCCAACGTATACTATGCAAACGATGTCTTTGCCGAGGGGTGTTTGCCAGAAGCTCGAGGCCCAAACGAGACGGTTCATATGGGGTGGCGATAGTAGCACAAGGAAGATGAGCCTGGTCAAGTGGGAGACGGTCACCAAGAGTAAAGTTGAAGGAGGCCTGGGTATTAAGCGAAGCCAGGAGTTTAATACAGCATTCATGGCGAAGCTCGGATGGCGTATGAAAAAGGAACGGGACCAGCTCTGGGTTCGCGTTTGCAAGGTAAATATTCAATGGCGCAATCCAGCAGGCACTCGTCTAACGCATGGCGAGGAATCACAGGCGCGAAAGATGTCGTTGATAGCGGCTTAACGAGAGTAGTACGCAACGGCAAAGATACGAGGTTTTGGATGGACACTTGGGTCCAAGGCAGTCGATTGTATGATTATATGAAGCGACCGATACCCCTCCCAGAATTGTACGCCTCGGTGGCAAATTATTGGATCAGGGGTGTGGGGTGGAATTGGCATTTGTTAGAAGGTTTCCTAGACCAGGAGTGGCTTTCGAGAATTCACGCCATTACTTTGATTGAGGACGCTGGGGTGCACGATGACTGGGGATGGCTGGGCGAACCATCTGGGAAATTCTCTGTGCGATCCGCATACAGGGCGCGTCTTCCAGAAGACGCGACTTGTGCCAGCCCAGACTGGGATATTATTTGGCACCTACGTGTGCCAAGCAAAATTAACCATTTTCTGTGGCTTGTGAAACATGGACGCATTATGTCCAATGTGGAGAGATTTAAAAGAGGTTTTATTCAAACTAATACGTGTTCTTTTTGTGCAGGGAAACCATAGACGACTAACCATATATTCAGAGAATGTGTGATGGTCGCAGGTTTCTGGGATAGAATCATGCCAAGGAGAGCGAGGGCGGGGCTTGGAGCGGCGCCTTGGGACGACTGGTTGACGGCCAACCTCCGGGCAACTCATGGCCTCAATGAGGTGGAGGACTGGCCGGTTTTCTTCAACATCAGCCTCTGGTGGTGTTGGCGCTGGAGAAACGATCGGATTTTCAGAGGGCAATGCCCAACTCTGGACCAGAAGGTGGCATGGGTGAAATTGCAATGGGAGCAGGTTTTGGCAGCTTTCAAACGAAAATGGAACCCGGGAAGCGCAGGGCGGAGACGACTGCGTGGACGAAGCCGGCAGAGGGCTGGATGAAGCTAAACATAGATGGATGCTGTAAAGGCGCAGAGAATAGAGCGGGCTGCGGCGGAGTTCTTCGCGACCACCGTGGGGCATGGCAACGAGGTTTTACTTGCCACTTAGGTTCTTGTACGGCAGAGCGGTGGGCATTACTCTTGGGGCTGAGGATGGCAACGAATTGGGGTGTACGGAAGATAGTTATTGAGAGTGACTCTCTGGGGACCGTTAAAGGTTTCCACACAGCAACCAGAGGGGAGGAGACAGGATGTAATATCTTGCATCTATGCGCACAAGAATGTACGGCGTTCCAGGGCCTGGAGATGAAACATGTATCTCGGAACCAGAATTGTGCTGCGGACCGCATGGCCGCGACTTCACTCCTTCATGCTCTTGGGGTGCGAGAACAACCAGATATGCCTCGTATCCTCAAGGACGTGCTTTGGGAGGACAGCGTGGGAGCCACTAACTCTCACAGGCATTTTTAGCTGAGTTGCTCTTTGTAGCTGGCTTCTTTATCACAGGCTCAACCCTCTTCTATATCCAAAAAAAAAAAAGAAAAAAAAAAAGAAAAAAAAAGAAAAATACTCCTTTAAAAAAAATAGGAAAAATACTAATATTATACAATGAAAACTTGACATATAAGTCTTTCAAAACCTGATTTTGCTATACAAAATACTAGATTAATAACACAGATAATCAGTAGATTAGATATCATATATATTTGATAAGGTTGTTAAGAAATTTTTACTACATCGTTTGTGAAATGATATATATATATATATATATATATATATATATATATATATATATATATATATATATATATATATATATATATATATATATATATATATATATAGATATTGAATCCAATGAGACCCCTATTAAGATGAAATGGTGAGACGACATCTTGACCATTTATAAATTTGTAATGGAAGGATGAGATTGAATGAGAAATATACTGTAAATAAGGCCATAATTTAATTAGGAGGGTTAAAGAGTAATTCTATTAATGTGTTAATTTTGGTTAGAATTAGAATGGAATCTTTGAATTAATGAAAGACCACAAATATAATGGGAATAAGT
Organism: Ipomoea nil; assembly: GCF_001879475.1. Lineage (NCBI taxonomy): Eukaryota > Viridiplantae > Streptophyta > Magnoliopsida > Solanales > Convolvulaceae > Ipomoea > Ipomoea nil. Next base: position 135,923 of record NW_017617415.1, read on the forward strand.
AGTAATCCAATATGGTTAGTAGTTGTACCACTCAAACCGTGAACAAAGGGTGTTGAAGCGCAATAACATTGCAGAAGTTGAAGATGGCGACTACTATCACAGGTATGAGCTGCTGTCTTGATTTATAAATTGTTTTTGGACGTTGGTCTGTGCGCTGTTGACCGACGGCGTGTGCGTAATAAAATGTAACGAATTTGTTTAGGATCTGAATGTAGGTTTGTGCGTAATGCTGGAAGTAGTAATTGGTGGGTGCGTTCTAGGTATTAAGCTTGTGCGTACTATTGGGTGTTTAGGATCTGAATGTAGGTGTGTGCGTTGGTGAGGGCAAGTGTGTGCACTTGTTGAACATATTTGAATCTTGGGGTTCAATAATTTATTTTTGTTTTAAGTATTCGGAATATTATTATTATTATTATTATTATTATTATTATTATTATTATTATTATTATTATTGTGTATTTTTAGTATATTGACAGGTAGCTTTAATCGTCATTGGTTTTTTTTTTTTTTTTGAAAGGTAATCGTCATTGACTTTTGTTGTTCACATTTATTAAAATATTGTAGAGCATATGGTAGTAATTAGTGTGTGCGTTATTGATGTGAAGTTTGTGCGTAATACTGGGAGTAGTAATTGGTGGCTGCGTTCTAGGTATTAAGCTTGTGCGTAATGTTGTGTTTTTAGGATCCAAATTTAGGTGGGTGTGCTGGTGAGGGGAAGTGGGTGCGTTCTAGGTATTAAGCTTGTGTGTAATATTAGGTTGTTAGGATCCAAATTTAGGTCTGCGCGCTGGGGGGCGGGGAGAAGTGTGTGCTCAGGTGTATGATAATTATTTTTACTATGTTGTGGTAACTTTTTTTTGGTAACTGTGCATTAATTTTGGTATGACTAGGTGTCAATGTTGAAGATGCGGTAGAGGCTGTACAATTGCTGTCGGCCGAGGATGTTGAAGCACCCCCTGTTGCCCAACCAGACTGGGATTCGGATGGCTCGGATGATGGGCTTGATGCGGATGAATTGATGCAATTTTGCCGTTTCTTTGAATGTCTTTTATTTATCTATTTATTTAAATGAACAATGCAGACTACCGGTTTTCCACTCGTGTTTAAATTTTTTCCAATTTCTCATGTCTTACGCTATTCTATCTTCATGCACAAACCAGCAAAATCATACGTCATTCCAATCATACGCACATCATATTTACGCACTTAAATTGCACATACACAGTTAATTGCACACACTATTACCCACATGACACAAAAATAAATTCGTTACGTTTTATTACGCACACGCCGTCGGTCAACAGTGCACAGACCAACGTCCAAAAACAATTTATAAATCAAGGCAGCACCTCATACCTGTGATAGTAGTCACCATCTTCAACTTCTGCAATGTTCTTGCGCTTCAACACCCTTTGTTCGCGATTTGAGTGGTACAGCTACTAACCATAATGGATTAAAAATTATTCCCATTATATTTGTGGTCTTTCATTAATTCAAAGATTCCATTCTAATTCTAACCAAAATTAACACATTAATAGAATTACTCTTTAACCCTCCTAATTAAATTATGACCTTATTTACACTATATTTCTCATTCAATCTCATCCTTACATTACAAATTTATAAATGGATGGGATCTCATCTTACCATCTCATTTAATAAGGGGGTCTCATGGGATCTGCACCCTATATAGATATATATATATATATATATATATATATATATATATATATATATATTGAAGGGTTTAGGTGCGGTTAAAGCTTCACGTGCGGGTTGATGCACATTAAGTATTAACATCGTGCACCTTCAAACACGTGTTAAAATGACACACCTTAAGTTTTGTTCAAAAGGTTTGTTATTCAAAAGTTTTGTTCTTGAAGGTCTGAGCTAGGGGTCTGGCAAACCCCTCAATTCAAAAGTTTTGTTCTTGAGGGTCTGAGCTAGGGGTCTGGGAGACCCGTGACTCAGATCCCTTAATTCAAAAGGGAGAAGGGTGGCAGGCAAGGAGTGCCCGTTACCCTCTGCTGCCTTATGTTCTGTTCCAGATTTGAAGAAGAAACACAACGCACCTTAAACACAAAACTCACGCACCTTAAAAAGAAAATCATGCATTTAAGTTCCAACAATTACTCACATTAAGCACAGAACTCACACACCTTAAATTTAACCTAGATGTAAAAATTATCAAATTGCCACTGTATTTTTTTTTTTTTTTAATTTTGATAATCCTAGATGTTGATTTAAACATATCAATGATTCATATTTAACCACACAAGGACGTATCAACCACATTTGAACCTATATCCAATAAAAAAAAAAGTGCAAAAATAATAAATACTCCGTAATTCCGTATGTCGTAAAGTGTGATGTTCCTTACGTGAGGATCCTTTATTATTTTCAGTCCTACAAATTTGCAAATTTTACTGCGGACCATGGTTCATATAGCAACGTAAATCATAAAATAGGTATCATTTTAATTATATATATATATATATATATATATATATATATATATATATATATATATATATATATATATATATATATATATATATATATATATATATATATATATAAGAGCGCTCATATACGGCGGGGTCTTACCGTGCGGCGGTGCGGTCAAATTCCAGAATACACCAACAGTGTTAACAATATGCACCAACAGTGTAATAAAAACACACCACAATAAAATGCAATAAAACATCACAAAATACACAACAGGCTCAAAAGAATACACCATATAACTCACCACCCCCAATGGTGTATTTCCGAACAGTGTATGGTGTTTTTACTCACACCTAATGGTGTGTGTTTGGTGATGCAGGGCTCTGTTTACTCTGTTTTGTGTGGTGTATTTTCATAACGTTGATGGTGCATATTTGTTGAACTATTAGTGTTGCCGCACCGTAAGAAATAACCGCACCGTAAGACACTGCCGCACCTAAACCCGCCTATATATATATATATATATATATATATATATATAGGCTATTTTTCTGGTGCGAACCATTATTAACGTGCGAACTAGTGAACCACTACGGAGCATTGATATATTAGATCGTAGGGCTCATAGTTGTAAGTGCACGCCTGTACAGTACACCACGCACCATGGGATACATTGCTCTATCACGCAACTTCCCCTCCACCGTATTTGAAAAGGAATACAACTGCGCATATACAGCCTATTTCTTACATCCATTACGGTGCTGACATCTCATCCTAAACTGACTTTTTTTTTTTATTCCCACATATATCCGATTCAATTTACTTACTTTATAATTCGTTAACCCCATTTTAATAACATCAGATTATTTATCCCCTTTTTTTACTGGGTGCACTGTTTTTATATAGGTAATCAAAATGCATCCTCTAAGTGCTCTTTAAAAATGGATTAAGCCTGGTATTCACACAAGACTTTGAGATTGCACATAGAAACACAAACACAGATCGAATAATACTATGCGTTAAAAAATCAAATAAGCCTTATATTCAGACAAGGCCTACTGTTAAATAAAATTAGGTTGAGTGCACTAGTCAATTTGTGGTTTTCATTACAACGTACAGTGCACCGTAGACTACGTAATAAGATTGAAGTTTATTAACTACATCCCTAGAGTCCCTAAATTATGCACTTGTAACCTGGATCCTACTGGTTTAATACTAAGAAAGTAAATAAGATTAGGCTGAGTGCACACCAATTCCCTTGATTTTATTGGTGTTCGGACTGAACAAATTGATTGAACTGTGTGCATTGTTCTAATAGTTAGTAAAGAAAACTCAGTTACTTACATTATGCACTTAGACCCGCTTACTTAAATTCATGCGCACCAATTTTGTATCCCCCATCTGCTTTTCCAGGAAAGCCTGTCGTGGGGAGGACTAAAATTCGAACAAACAGTGGGAAAGGCAGCATGACTATCATGAGAACCAAACGGTAATAACTCTAAAATCAGTTGCATTTAAAGACCGCTAATCAGATTAATAAAGGACGAAAACCCCTAATCAGATTAATAAAGGAAGAAAACTGAATAAAACGAGTAATAGAATAACCAATCCAACTGCACTGCCCATCCTTAATAATAAAGTTAGTATTCAATGACCACAGACCCCTAAGATAATCTAACCAAAATATTCAAGCCATAACTGCTGATACCACTTAAAAAAAAAACCCAGATTTGAGGCCTAATTACTACAAAAATTTATTCCCGGCTGAGACCTGGAGCTGGTCACCGATGCATATGCGCCAATCTTTTACGTTCAAACACCGCAACAAGCGTTGCAATACTGTTTGTATGGGCATTAACCATGCTTAGCAAAATATTGTGCATGTAGCGCTGGCGTAAATTCAGTAGTTGCATGGCATTCCCTAGCTGCAGACATCAGAGTCCAATGATGACGTGGTATTCCTCCACGCCATCTGCATCCTCTTCGGTTTCATCATTTGAAGGCGTGTAGCGCGAAGACCCTGCATCTTGGAATCCAGGTACACACTAAGGCACGTGATCTGCAAGTACACCAAACACATTATTAATAACAATGATACCAACTTAAGGTAAGTAGAGAAGGGCATAAACCATTTTATACGTCCGCAATACCTACACAACTACCACAGTTAAAGAATGGTATACATGCAGCAAAAAAGTAAACCCAGATTTTTTAAGTCATATTGAGTCCCCGAACTGACTCCTACCTATGTTTTCAAACACTAAACCGGCAGTACTGCACACATCAAAAAATGGCATCAACTGAGAAACAAATCTTACACATTACCCACTACCGCTGCACTACAACCTTTCACAAAAACAGCTTCAGTAGTGCACTGGATATATACAACTAATTATGTTTTAGAATACGCTGCCCCTATTACAACCCCCTTTTGGAAGACTAACCCTATATTAAACGAGAAACAAATCTTACACATTACCCACTACCGCTGCACTACAACCTTTCACAAAATTGGGGTACAAGAGTAAAACAAAAACAGCTTTAGTAGTGCAAATGATACACCAGTCTTCAAACCTTCAAATCAGCACATACGAATTTAATACTCCAGCTTTGATCTTTGTATTCAATCTCTTGATTTAGAGGTGCATATGATATTCAATAAGTGTTCCTCTCTGTAAATCATGTCTCTCAAAACGTTTTCCCTCAAAGTGTTTTCTGTATATATTTTATCTTAGATTTTCTATATACTAATACAAACAAAATAACAGTTATTTATATTCATCAGTTAGGCTAATTGTTTCTTCTTTTCTTGAATTTCATCTAAGGCCTTTAATCCTATCTGTTTGATCAGAATGGGTGTCTTCATTCAATTTGTTATTGAGTCATTAATTGCTTCTATCTTTGACTTTGACTCCCAATGTCTAAGTATCCCTTGAAGCAGTGCGTTTAACAGTGGAATATTCTATCTAAGCCTATGGACTCAATTGACTCCTCTAATCCTATTTTGTCATAATATTCATTCCAATTACACATGGGGTTCTAACAAATCTATTCACACTAACAATTTCCCCTTTGGTTGTTATTTGACAAAAGATAAACTAAGAAATATACATTCTAAACTGCAATTTACAAATACGGCTAAAATAAAGCATTGCATCCCAAAATTCCCAGTGAGAAAATTTGAAAAAGACTCACCTTTCTGACCTAGTAGCCGCCCCAGCCTCCTCTGTGTCAACACCCTGGATGCTACCCCGACCCCGCCGGAGCTAGTAGGCCGGCGACTCGACCGCCGTTTGAACGATCGGGACACGCATGCAACCTTACGAGACCCCCCCCCCCGACGGAGGGGTGAGAGGTGGTAACTGGCGGCCAGACATCCCGCGCTTCGACCGGCGACTGATACCATTAGACCTCGCGGGAGTTCGGTGATCGATCGCCTGTACGGTATGGATTGCGGTGGGGTTCCTCGGTGAGCTCGATCGACAAATACGGGAGTAAGTCTGAGAGGAAGAGTCAAATAAGAACAAAACCATTCCCTTTAAAAATAAAAATAAAAATAAAAATAGAAATAAAAATAAAAAAAGAAGAAGTAAAACACAACAACCCAATCTACAGGGGTTGATCCAATGGGACAAATGCACACAGTGGCCATGCACCCCCATCTTTGAGCGTGGATCATAAAAGAATGGACGGATGATGCAAGTGCACACATTCACATTTAATCCCAAGTTCACATATGAACAGCACTCTATATATATATATATATATATATATATATATATATATATATATATATATATATATATATATCCAATAAAAAATTACAAAAATAATAAATACGCCGTAATTCCGTATGTCGTAAAGTGTGATTTACGTGAGGATCCTTTATTATTTTCAGTCCTACAAATTTGCAAATTTTACAGCAAACTATGGTTCATATAGCAACGTAAATCATAAAATAGGTATCATTTTAATTGTATTTTAGGTTTATTTGACAATATATATTATTATATGACTATATATTTTAGTTTAATTTTTCACACACTCTAGTTTTATTATATCAATACTAAAGTATTATTTTAATTATAATATAGTTTCATTTGAAAATATATGTTATTAATTGCCAACATGACTTTATGGTTGCTTTAGGAAAAATTAAAATCTCAACAATCTAAACAATTCATTTCATTTAATAATTTGACGAATTTTTTTTCTACACATTATAGGCCTAATTTTTATTGGCTCTTATTAGTATATAATAATTAGTTTTTTACGCGCATTGCGCGATTGGGACAATGCCCAATGTTTTTTTTTTTATTGAAATCAATGAATAAGTTAACAGTGAACTAACAGAAAATAACGGAAAATATAATATTTAACGGAAAAGTTAACGGATAATCATGTTCATTAAGGATAAATTAGTAAATCTTAAGGAAAAATTAAAATCTGATCAATCTGAGCCATTCATCTGATTAAAAAATTTGACCGCCATTTTTTGTACCCATTATAGATCTAACTCTCTTGGGCTCTTATTAGTATAGTAGATAATAATAACAATAGATGTTGAAGAGATACACTTTTACCTTTTGATAGAAATTGCATTTGCCAGAAAAATCTGCAACAGATTTAATGCAATTGTTATAATTAACTAGTATTTTCACCCGTGCGATGCACGGAATGTAATTTTTTTTAATATATTAAGAATATTTAAATCAATAAATAATTATTTAAGAGTTAACTTCACCAGAGGTCGCTTATCTTTTCTGACAATTCCAAATTTAATCCAAGACTATAGTTATTAATTATTACGATTTATTCTATATCATAATTCTTACGTTAATATTCTTACTATTATTATTACCACTTATATTATTATTATTATTATTATTATTATTATTATTATTATTATTATTATTATTATTAGTTTCTTTTCAAGTTTTGTTAGTATATAATGACCGTGAGGTACACAATAATAATATAACCATAATTAAATATTCTTGTACTGTATTCCGTGAGTCACAATAATAATATAACAATAATAAAATATACTTCAATTCTATATTCTTCTGGAATTTCTATTACCATCATCAATTATTCCCTAATTTACCATAATTAAATAATTTGACCAATTATAAAGAGAGATTATTAAATAATGCACGGGACAATTTTTAATTAAAAAATTTAAAAATTCATTAATGAAACATAAGGTTCTCATAGTTTTTTCATAGAAACTATTTAATAAAGCAATTTTTTTAGAAATTGGTGGACCAAACCGCTTACGGCAGTTTGCAGTGGATAGATCTCGAAAAAATACGCAATTTCAAAAAAACATTTGTCCAAAACAGAAAACCGAGTCATAAGTTATGCCATGCCGAACTTTTAACACTTCACAACTTTAAACCAGAATTATTGTACGAATGGAAAGTAGAAATCAATATATTTTGCTGGAAAGAGAGAATTTTTAGGAATTGGGCGGTAAGTTAAAATTTTAGGATTTTTTTATTATATACAGTATAGATTGTGCAAAGGGAATTATATTACACTATTTTATAATTTTAGAATAGAATTTTTACACAGAATTATTGTACGAATAGGAAAGTAGAAATCAATATATTTTATTGGGAAGAGAGAATTTTTAGAAATTGGGCGGAAAGTTAAAATTTCAGGATTTCGTTATTATATATAGTATAGATTGTGCAAAGGGAATTGTATTACAATATTTTATAATTTTAGAATAGAATTTTTACTCTGAATTATTGTACGAAGGGAAAAGTAGAAATCAATATATTTTATTGGGAAGAGGGAATTTTTAGGAATTGGGCGGGAAGTTAAAATTTCAGGATTTTGTTATTATATATAGTATAGATTGTACAAAGGGAATTGTATTACACTATTTTATAATTTTAAAATAGAATTTTTACCCAGAATTATTGTACGAATGGTAAAGTAGAAATCAATATATTTTATTGGGAAGATAGAATTTTTAGGAATTAGGTGGAAAGTTAAAGTTTCAGGATTTTGTTATTATATATAGTATAGATTGTGTAAAGGGAATTGTATTTCACTATATTTTATAATTTTAGAATAGAATTTTTACCCAGAATTATTGTGTACGAATGGGAAGGTAGAAATCATTATATTTTATTTGGAAAAGAGAAATTTTTAGGAATTGGGCGGAAAGTTAAAATTTCAGGATTTTGTTATTATATATATAGTATAGATTGTGCAAAGGGAATTGTATTACACTATTTTATAATTTTAAAATAGAATTTTTACCCAGAATTATTGTACGAATGGTAAAGTAGAAATCAATATATTTTATTGGGAAGATAGAATTTTTAGGAATTAGGTGGAAAGTTAAAATTTCAGGATTTTGTTATTATATATAGTATAGATTGTGCAAAGGGAATTGTATTACACTATTTTATAATTTTAGAATAGAATTTTTACCCAGAATTATTGTGTACGAATGGGAAGGTAGAAATCATTATATTTTATTTGGGAAAGAGAAATTTTTAGGAATTGGGCGGAAAGTTAAAATTTCAGGATTTTGTTATTATATATAGTATAGATTGTGCAAAGGGAATTGTATTACACTATTTTATAATTTTAGAATAGAATTTTTACCTAGAATTATTGTACGAATGGAAATGTAGAAATCATTATATTTTATTTGGAAAAGAGAATTTTTAGGAATTGGGCGGAAGGTTAAAATTTAAGGATTTTGTTATTATATATAGTATAGATGTATAGATAGATAGATAGATTACAACAAGAATTGTATTACAGTATTTTATATTAATACTATATATAATATAAAATAACAAAATCCTGAAATTATAAAATAGTAGAAATCAATATATTTTATCAGGAAGAGAGATTTTACACTATTTTATATTTTGTCTTTCCCGCTCACAAAATTATTATTTATTATTAGGGGGGTTTGTAAAATATTAACCCAAAATGTATATGTGTTGTTTTTGTTTTTAACCCAGAATTTTTGTACGAATAGGAAAGTTAAAATCAATATATTTTATTAGGAAGAGAGATTTTTTAGGAATTGGGCGGGAAGTTAAAATTGCAGGATTTTGTTTTTATATATAGTACTAGTTTTTTACGCGCATTGCGAGATTGGGATAATGCCCAATGCTTTTTTTTAAATAAGTACTTTAAAGTATATTAAGGCAGGATTATATTGAAATTGTTCATGCATAGATAATTGAAGGTTGAATTTGCGTATTTAAATAGGTAATTCTTCTCCCAAAGGTTGAGTCCCCAACCCCAAGGGCCCCCCACACTCCGACCCGACCGAGCATTGTGGGAAGCTGCAAATCACGGTGACTCAATGGTTCAGCAGACAGGGCCAAATGCTGATACGCACAAGGAATCTGCCCACTTTGGACATAATTCCCGCATTGCCGCCGCCGAGGTTCAAACCTTGGTTTATTCTCCCAAATACTACCCACTAAACCATTGAGCTAAGCCCGTGCGGGTTAAATAGGTAATTCTAAGTTTACAAATGCAAGATAAAATAGTCAAGATTGATTATAATTGTCAATAAAATAATTGTATAGGTATGGTTGAAACCAAATACGGGACATAAGGGAGAACAAATAAAAATTAGGGCATAAAATATTAAATATATACTAATATTGTTTGAGGAGATTCCGATATTAGTATTTGTGGTTAAGTTCTATTAAGACTTTAATATTAGAATTAGATTAATGATGTAGTTATAATTCTATATTAGACTTTAATATTAGAATTAGACTAACAGTAAATTAACGGAAAAGTTAAATGGATAATCATATAATTAAGGATAAATTAGAAAATCTTAAAAGAAAAAAATTAAAACCTGAACAATATGAACCATTCATTTGATTTAATAATTTGGCGGTCATTTTTTCTACCCAATGTTAATAATTAAATAAATTCGCTGGTCAAATCCGCTAGTATAATCCGCTAACGCTAATCGTTAACTGCTGATTGTCAAACAAGGACATTGCGAGGTAGTTGTCACTTCAATTTGTTGTGTGATTTGAATACTCTCTTTGTCACAAAATCTCTCAAGTAGTTAATATGGTTGGCTTTATTAATTATATTTTTTTTAATTTTTTCATGGCATTAATAAAATACTTGGTAAATAAATATATAGCATTATTTTGTATTATAGCTTTGATATTTAATTAGAAAAATAGTGCACAAAAAAAGATAATAGATAATGTAGTGAATATAATCAATTGATGAATTTGAATGTAAAAATTTTTACATTTGAGAAAAATAAAGACAATATAACTAATGAAAATATTTCTTTTAATTAATTTATTGATAATTAATAAATTTTTTTTCACTAAATAAAGACATTGTAAGGACAATGTAGTGAATATAATCAATTAATAAATTTGAATATAAAGAATTTTTATATTGAAGAAAAATAAAGACAATATAACTAATAAAATTATTTCTCTTATTTAATTTATTGATAATGAATAATTTTTTTTTTGAATAAAGGTATTGTGGACACATAATTCTAAATTAAAGAAATGCATATGTATTATTTTTTGTTGTAACTACTAAATTATTATTTATATTTATATAATTTAATAAGAGTAAAATAGAGTACTAATTATGCCAACTTTGATTGGGATGAGGTTCGAACCTAAGACTTTTTTTTTTTTATTGAAATCAATGATTAAGTTAACGGTGAACTAACGGCAATTCTTAAAATTTTAACGGAATTAGTAATGGTGTGTGGGTATTTTAGGAAATTTTAGTGTAAAATTTAAATCTGATCAATCTTTTAATCAATTTGAGCAATTCATTTGATTAAAATCTGTGACCGCCATTTTTTCTACCCATTATAGGCCTAACTCTCTTGGGCGCTTATTAGTATAGTAGATAGATGTATAGATAGATATGTAGATTAACATAGGAATTATATTACAGTATTTTATAATATTAGAATAGAATTTTAACCCATGATTTTTGTACGAATAGGAAAGTAGAAATCAATATATTTTATTACGAAATAAGATTTTTTAGGAATTGGGCGGGAAGTAAAAATTGCAGGATTTTGTTTTTATATATAGTATAGATGTATAGATAGACAGATAGATAGATCACAATAGGAATTGTATTACAGTATTTTATAATATTAGAATAGAATTTTAACCCAGAATTATTGTACGAATAGGAAAGTAGATATCAATATATTTTATCAGGAAGAGAGATTTTTTGGGAATTGGGCGGGAAGTTAAAATTGCAGGATTTTGTTTTTATATATAGTATAGAAGTATAGATGTATAGATAGATAGATAGATAGATTACAATAGGAATTATATTACAGTATTTTATAATATTAGGATAGAATTTTAACCCAGAATTTTTGTACGAATAGGAAAGTAGAAATCAATATATTTTATTAGGGAGAGAGATTTTTTAGAAATTGGGCGGGAAGTTAAAATTGCAGGATTTTGTTTTTATATATAATAATGTAGATATAGATGTATAGATAGATAGATAGATAGATTACAATAGGAATTGTATTACGGTATTTTATAATATTAGAATAGAATTTTAACCGAGAATTATTGTACGAATAGAAAGTAGAAATCAATATATTTTATCAGGAAGAGAGTTTTTTAGGAATTGGGCGGGTAGTTAAAATTGCGGGATTTTGTTTTTATATATAGTATAGATAGTATAGATGTGTAGATAGATAGATAGATTACAATAGGAATTGTATTACAGTATTTTTATAACATTAGAATAGAATTTTAACCCAGAATTATTGTACGAATAGGAAAGTAGATATCAATATATTTTATCAGGAAGAGAGATTTTTTAGGAATATGGCGGGAAGTTAAAATTGCAGGATTTTGTTTTTATATATAGTATAGATAGTATAGATGTATAGATAGATAGATTGATTACAACAGGAATTGTATTACAGTATTTTATAATATTAGAATAGAATTTTAACCCATAACCCAGAATTATTGTACGAATACGAAAGTAGAAATCAATATATTTTCTCAGGAAGAGAGATTTTTTAGGAATTGGGTAAGATGTTAAAATTGCGGAATTTTGCTTTTATATATAATATAGATAGATAGATAGATAGATAGATTACAATAGGGATTGTATTACAGTATTTTTATAACATTAGAGTAGAATTTTAACCCAGAATTATTGTACGAATAGGAAAGTAGATATCAATATATTTTATCAGGAAGAGAGATTTTTTAGGAATATGGCGGGAAGTTAAAATTGCAGGATTTTGTTTTTATATATAGTATAGATAGATGTATAGATAGATAGATAGATTACAAAAGGAATTGTATTACAGTATTTTATAATTTTAGAATAGAATTTTAACCCAGAATTATTGTACGAATAGGAAAGTAGAAATCAATATATTTTATCAGGAAGAGAGATTTTTTAGGAATTGGGCGGGAAGTTAAAATTGCAGGATTTTGTTTTTATATATAAGTATAGAGTATAGATATATAGATAGATAGATAGATTACAATAGAATTGTATTACAGTATTTTATAATATTAAAATAGAATTTTAACCCAGAATTATTGTAAGAATAGGAAAATTGAAATCAATATATTTTATTAGGAATAGAGATTTTTTAGGAATTGAGCGGGAAATTAAAATTGCGGATTTTGTTTTTTATATATAGTATAGAAGTATAGATGTATAGATAGATAGATAGATTACAATAGGAATTGTATTACAGTATTTTTATAACATTAGAGTAGAATTTTAACCGAGAATTATTGTACGAATAGGAAAGTAGATATCAATATATTTTATCAGGAAGAGAGATTTTTTAGGAATTGGGCGGAAAGTTAAAATTGCAGGATTTTGTTTTTATATACAGTATAGATGTATAGATAGATGGATAGATTACAATAGGAATTGTGTTACAGTATTTTATAATATTAGAATAGAATTTTAACCCATAATTATTGTACGAATAGTAAAGTAGAAATCAATATTTCAGGAAGAGAGATTTTTTAAGAATTGGGCGGGAAGTTAAAATTGCAGGATTTTGTTTTTATATATAAATATAGATAGATTAACAATAAATGCAAATATCCCGATCACTTACGTAGAGTTTTGTTTACAGAATTAAAATTCAAAATAGAGAGAATAAGAATATTATTACAAAGGAATGATATAGAGGATAAATTAAATAGGAATATAATTGTTTGGTTGGATTATGAAATTATATAAGAATTTATATTCAAATTGTTGATTAAGGATATATAGTCATATGACAAAAATATTCGTACTCGAAATAATAAATAAATAAATAAAAGAATACTTTTTGTTGTGAATAATCCAAAATTTTTGTACGAATAGAAAAGTACAAATTAATATATTTTATCAGGAAGTAAGATTTTTTAGGAATTAGGTGGGAAGTTAAAATTGCAGGATTTTATTTTTATATATAGTATAGATTAGAATATGAATTGTATTACACAATTTTATTATATTAGAATAGAATTTTAACGCAGAAGAATTAGTGTACGAATGGGAAAGTAGAAATCAATATATTTTATTAGGAAGAGAGATTTTTTAGGAATTGAGCGGGAAGTTAAAATTGCAGGATTTTGTTTTTATATATAGTATAGAAGTATAGATGTATAGAATAGGAATTGTATTACACAATTTTATAATATTAGAATAGAATTTTTAGATGTATAGAATAGGAATTGTATTACACAATTTTATAATATTAGAATAGAATTTTAACGCAGAATTAGTGTACGAATGAGAAAGTAGAAATCAATATATTTTATTAGGAAGAGAAATTTTTTAGGAATTGGGCGGGAAGTTAAAATTGCTGGATTTTTTTTTTTTTTTTTTATATATATAGTATAGATGTATAGAATAGGAATTGTATTACACAATTTTATAATATTAGAATATAATTTTAACGTAGAATTAGTGTACGAATGGGAAAGTAGAAATCAATATATTTTATTAGGAAGAGAGATTTTTTAGGAATTGGACGGAAAGTTAAAATTGCAGGATTTTGTTTTTATATATAGTATAGATGTATAGAATAAGAATTGTATTACACAATTTTATAATATTAGAATAGAATTTTAACGCAGAATTAGTGTAGAAATCAATATATTTTATTAGGAAGAGAGATTTTTTTAGGAATTGGGCGGGAAGTTAAAATTGCAGGATTTTGTTTTTATATATAGTTTATATTATAATAGGAATTGTATTACACAATTTTATAATATTAGAATAGAATTTTGACGCAGAATTAGTGTACGAATGGGAAAGTAGAAATTAATATATTTTATTAGGAAGGGAGATTTTTTAGGAATTGGGCGGGAAGTTAAAATTACAGGATTTTGTTTTTATATATAGTATAGATAGATAGATTTTCTTTATCACAAAAACTATGTAATAGATAGAATTTCCGTTGTCTATAAATGTGATCTTTGATTTAACCTATACTAATTTTTCACTTGATTTTTTTTTTTCTTACACATAGAAAAATAAAAAAATAAAAGTGATCTTTGATTTAAGCCGTACTATTTTTGACTTGATTTTTTCCTTACACATGAAAAAATTAACAAAATAAAAATGAGTAAAGAAACTAAAAACTAAAAACATATACAGGGCGTTTGGTTGGATGGAATTTAAATTTCATTCCCACTTAATTCCAAAGGTCACTAAACTCCTTAGATTGGTTGGAAGGAATTGTAATTCCCTCATTTTTATAGATTAAAATCCCATGTCCCTCCCCCACCAAAAAAAATAAAAAAAAAAATTACCCTCCTCTTTTTAACCTAAAATTAATGCATGACAACAATGAGCATTTTGATCTTTATACTACTTATTTCATTTCAATTCCCATGTATACCAAACATTGAAATTGAAATTCCCAGCAATTTTATTCATGCAAACCAAACACTGAAATTTAAATTCTCACTTTATTCCCAGTAATTCATTGTTGGGACCGTTGGTAGAAAACACAAATAATAATCAAAAATAAGATTATTATTTTCTGGAAAGAAGGGAAGAAAAGATGAAGAAAATTGGCTAGTGTTTGGTGTTGGGTTTTGCAAGAGTCATGTGAGCACTCTTTCCTTAAAACCTTATTTGCCACCTCCCAAAGATGCTAGGAGCGTTGTGGCCTAGGCTTCCCAGGATAAAACTTGCTAGTGATTCAATGTTTGAGCACTCAAACAAGGAATCCGGCAAGCAAGACACGGTTATGAACACAGTATGGCTAAGAAGAGGAGTAGAAGCAGAATTTTGAGGTTGGAAAATAAAAGTTTCGTGCAGTGTTCTTGCTGTTCTCACTGTGTGTAAAACTCTACTGCCTCTACCCTCTCTTATATAGGGTTGAAGGAGCCAATAGCCTTTATTATGACAATTAAAAATGACATTAAAGCTGCCTTCCAACAGCTATAACAGCAGGCCACTACCTGGGAATTGAATTCAGAATTCAAAATTGGAATTAATAGACAATTAATTCCGTAACAGATGAATTCAATCCCCTCAACAGTCAGAACTTTGGGGTTCCAGACCGTTAGCGTACAGGGTTCGGTCTCAACTTTCGACCTCATCCAGTTTCGGCCCTTGCACCTCTCGTGGACTCTGTTGCACTAGAGTTGTGCTCTCGGTGCACCACAACCTCTCTTGCTCTCTTGTAGCACGAGAGTAGGTGCTCTCGGTTCGGTTCTGGCCGAACCAAGTGGCTATACCAGTTGGAAAATGCTCTCGGTTCGGTTCTGGCCGAACCAAGTGGCTATACCAGTTGGAAAATGATACTAGCCCGCAAGGCCAGTGGCTATACCAGTTGGAAAATGCTCTCGGTTCGGTTCTGGCCGAACCAAGTGGCTATACCAGTTGGAAAATGATACTAGCCCGCAAGGCCAGCCAATTTTCGAACGACATTCGTGCCCCCAGGTGCCACCGCACACGAGCAAGCCTTTTTCAATCTCTGCTAGTTGGAATTTGATTTGCACCCCCCCCCCCCTCGCGCGAGAGAGCCTATATGCTATACAATTCTACAAGCTTCAAAAGAGCTCTTGTATATAAGGGGGAAAAATCTTCATTCCAAAGCAATGTGGGACAAAAGCTCACTTTTTCCCTTCATTTTCCAACTCAAATGGGTCTACTTTGAGAATCAATATCCCATTCACCCATTATCCGTTTTGAGCAAACAATATATCGATCTCTTCGTCTCACTACGAAGAATCCGAATCCACTTTAACCCGACCCAAATCGGAAGTGGACCCCACTGATAATTGTACCACAAAATAGTCACTTAACATGCCATTTTATGCCATTTTAAGCTATTTTTTCCAACATTCATCCCCCATGAAATTGCAATTCCTTTCCCACGTAATTCCTTCCTTCCAAACAAATGCCCCGTTAAGGTGTGTGCTATTAGAGGGAAACCCAATCAAATAATTTTTTAAAAAAAAAATTAAAATTGGTGACATTTGTTGATAAAGAGAATTTGTCAATACAGTATTGTTGTTATGTACTTTTTGCACAATCAATCTTTCAATAACTAGAGAATTAACTTCTACCTTATCAACAACATAGAAATCACCTATTATGTAGAATAAATGGAGCATTTGAATGGCAAAAGATGAGTTTAGCTTACCATTATTTTATGGCATGTTTGGTTCATTGAATAAGTCAGGAATGGAATACCATTTCTTGGAATAGACATATTCCATTGTTTGGTTTGGTCATTTTGCCATTGGAATAATATTCCTATGAATGAGCTATTAACTTTGCAAGGGGAATAGCTATTTCTAAGGGTGATATTAGCTATTCTCATGTTCTTAGGAATAGCTTTTATATCACAAATACCAAAAATATCCTTTGCACATTATTTAATATTTATATTTAATAAATATAATGTATTATATAAATGTATATATTTAATTAATTATAATTTTGATCTATCAATAAATATATATTTAAATAAATTGTATGTATGTGTGTGTTAGTGTGTATATACACACACATATTTTGCATCGTTTGCAATTGATATTTTGAGAAAAGAAAAGTCTTTTCTCAAAATGACATTGACATTTATATATATATATATATATATATATATATATATATATATATATATACACTAGCATTTTGTACGCACGATGCGCAAAAATTCATGCCTAATATTAAAATATTGATAAATACAAATAATTAAAAATTATAATTTGAATTATATATACACAAATAATATATGTATTTTGCACACACACATATATAATTTATCATTCATAGAAATTTAATTAAAATATAATTAAGTATTAAATTAAAATATAATAATTTTAATAAAATGATAATCAAAAATAGAAAAAAGATATGATAGATATAGGTGTATGGTAATAATGATGTGTTATCAATGTTAGAATTAAAAACTAATAGTGTTATAACGATGTAAGGGTAATTTTGTCTAATAACATTAAAATGTACAATATTTAAAGTAAAATGTACACATTTAATTGCATACAAAAAAAAAAAAGACATAAATCAATGATCAATGATATAAATTTAATTGAGGCTTATTATGTTTTTAGATATAAAAATTATATACTCCTAAATTAAGTAGCATGTCCATTCGTTTGCCAAGCGGATGGACATTGCAATTGAAATTATAGAGCCTGGAGTCTCTTTTTATAGGAGCCTCAAGGCTCCATTCCTTACTTCTCCCACCGATGTGGGACAAGTGGAGAAACAAATATAAATATAAATAGAGTTAATACCCAAAATCGTTCTCGACTATAGTGGTTTTTCTCAATTTCGTCCTAAACGACTTTGGTGACCTAATATCGTCCCAGACTTTTGTGTTTCGCTCAATTTAGTCCCAGACTTTTGTGTTTTTGCTCAATTTAGTCACTCATTTGTTATTCTGTCCATTTGGTGTTAAATAAATAGACAATTCAGTAATTTTAATATTGGCATCTCTTTACTCATAGACATGTGAACTGCGAAATCTCTTTTTTTTTGTTTTTTGTTTTTTTTTTTTTACGAATTATTCCCAGAATTACTCCTAAAACTGCTAATATAAAATTTGATTTGTAGGTCCGGGAGTAATTCTGGGTGTAATTCGTACAAGAAAGAGGAATTTCGCACTTCACAAGTTGAAAGTAAAGAGAGATCAATATTTTAAATTTATTTACGAAGGGGAATACCCAAAGAACTCAAAAGAAAGAATCAGTGCCAGTATTTACATAGCGCCATGATGGTATGCCCTCTATATCATCTTCAAGAAAGCTATAGGCACCATCTGGTGGATTAGGCAGCAGCTGGATGCCATTGGCAGAGTTCCTAGCAAGGGTAGCAAGGTAGTCCGCAACTTGGTTTTGTTCGCGGAAGACTGAAGCGATGCGGCAAACTTCAAAGCAGCGCAATTCTTTCTTACAGGCCTCCAGGATATTATGAGCTGCAATAGAGGGAGGCCTGGAATTATTCATGTACTTAACCATCTCGCCAGCATCACTTTCAATTATCACTTTCCCGTATCCCAAGTGTACCAGTAGCTGTATTCCCTTGAGGAGTGCCCATGCCTCGGCCTCTAGCGGTGAGCAACCTCCAATATTGTATAAGAAGCCATGTTTCCACTCACCAAGGCTATTTCTAATGACTCCTCCGCAGCTGGCCCTGAACGAATTCAGGCATACAGAGCCATCAATATTGAGTTTAACGAAATTTTCCTGCGGTTTCGACCAGCATAGAGGTCTCCACGTACTCTGACCATCATGATGATTCCCTTTTTGGCTATCAAAGAGAGATCAATATTGACATTACTGAATTGTCCCTTTATTTAACACCAATTTGACGGAATAACAAATGGAGGACTAAATTGAGCGAAACACAAAAGTCTGGGACAATATTAGGTCACCAAAGTCGTTTAGGACGAAATTGAGAAAAACCACTATAGTCGAGGACGATTTTAGGTATTAACTCAATATAAATATGTATTTTTATAATAATAATAATAATAATAATAATAATAATAATAATAATAATTGTTGTTGTTGTTATTCTCTTACACACATGCATATAATGTAAATAAATAAATAAATAAATAAATAAATAAATATATATATATAACATTCAGTATATCATAATTATATTATTATTATTATTATTATTTTGTATAGGGGTATTTATGTCTTTAAAACCTATTCCTTTAATCAACCAAAAAACTGAAATACAATTACTGAAGTCTATTCCTTAAAAATGAACTAAACAATAGAATACAATTCATATTATATTCTTTACCTATTTCATTTCTTGTGGAATAACATTCTCATTCCCTTCAAATATTTCTGTGAACCAAACGTGCTATAAGAGTCTCTTCATGCGCTACACAATAGATTCTCTTCTGAGTTCGTGTTTGTGGATAAATAAATTTATATTTAATATGTAAAGCGTTAGAGTTTTCTTATTGATATTATATTATATTGAATATTGATATTGATTAAAGATTATAAATATGAATCACCCAATTAATTGAATCATGATAAAACTATCAATTAGGGTTGGGGTTCAGCCTTTGGAAGAATAATAAAATTATCAATGAAAGTGTTTGTGCCGAGCAAAAAGTTAACCTTTCTAACAAGTAGATGTAACACTTGATCATGTTACATAATTATCATATTTAAAGGAATATTGTGTGTATATAAATCAGAGCAATTATTCAGAATTTCTCTTATCTATAACTTGTTTTTTTAGGAAAAATGTCAAATTGGCCCCATAAGTCGAGTGGATAGTGCAATTGGGTTCCCTAAGTAAAAAAAACTTCATTCAGGTCTTTTAAACCGGTAAAATTGTTCAATTAAGTCCAATATGACTTGTTTATCAGGTTAAATCGATATGGTGTTGATACGTGTCCTTTTGTTTTATTTTTTAAAACAAATATTTTTTTATTTATTAGAAATTAAAAATAGGGAAAAGGGTCAAATAGACCCTTGAACTATAGGCAAAAGAGCAATTAGGCCCTTCAACTTTTAAAATGTGCAATTAGGCTCTTTAACTTGTTATTTTGAGTCAAATAAGTCCAATAACAGGTTTTTCACCTGTAATAACCGGTCAAAAAATTCCGGCGATATTTTCCGACGAAAAAACTCCGGCGACAACAAAATTAAAAAAAAAAAAAACTAAACTACCGGAGAAGACAACCGTAGCCGTCTTCCTTAGACTGCTGTGGCCGGTCGGCCACGGCTGTCCATGAAGAAGGAAGACAACCACCGGCTGTCCGGTGCGGACAACTGGTGGTTTTTTTTTTTTTTTTGTTTTTTTTTTTTGTTTTTTTGTTTTTTGTTTAAATTTTATATTTTTAATAATTATTATTATTTTAATTGATTAATTAATTATTTTTTTTTTTTGGAAAAGAAGAGGGTGGAAAACCCGTGAAGAAAAGCTAGCGGCAGTGAGGCCGAAAGATCAAGTGTACTGGACAGTACTGCTCGCTCTAGCTCCAACTTTGTCCTCCCATATCACGTCTTCTAGAATGCTAGGCATATCCAACAGCTCTCTTGCCCCCAGGTCATGCGAAAGAGCTGTCGCGGCGATTCGGTCGGCAGCTTGGTTCTGGGTACGAGACACCTGCTTAATAGCCAAGGCTTGAAAATGCTGGCATTCACAAACACATAATTTCAGAATATTGCACCCATTCTCAATCCCATTGTCCATATCTGTAAAGCTTTGGACAGTACACAAGGATTGACTTTCGATGATCAGCTTGTGAACGCCCCATCTTGCTGCCATCCATAACCCCAGCAAGAGGGCCCATCGTTCGGCGTATTCCGCTGAGCAAGAGCCGATGTTGTACGTGAAGCCCCGCACCCAATCCCCAAAGTGGTTGCGAAGGATGCCTCCACATCGCGCTCTTGTTCCCAAACCTTTGCAACAACCGTCTATGTTGAGTTTCAACCACCCGGCTTCCGACTTCGTCTATGGCATAGCTACTGTCGTGCTCATCCGCTGCGTGCTTCTTGGGTTCCACCTCCGCTGGAACGCCATTGTGATCTCGGGGTTCCACCTCCGCTGGAACGCCATTGTGATCTCGTTCCATTGGTTAATCACCAAGGCCAGAGACTTATCCCAAATAAATAATATTTTTAATAAATAAAAAACATTTATTTTAATAAATAAAATAAGAAAGACACGTGTCAACACCATATGGATTTAACCTGGGAACAATTTTAAGGGGGCTTCTTGAATGAAGCAGATTTTTTCACTTAGGGGACCCAATTGCACTATTCACTTCCCTTTTTTTTTGAGTACTAAATGTAGTATTTGTTATTAAAGTACAAATAGTTAATAGTTAATATCACACCTAGTTGCTTGAACTCATAACTTCTTATTTTTTTTTTATAAGGAAGGAGATATATCCTACATATACACACTACTTGCCTCAACCGAAATTCAAACCCATCACCTCCTATTTAGGGGAGCAATCCGATACCAGTGAATTACAAGCCACTTGTTTCATAACTTCTTATTTAAAAGTCACTTTTTGTCACTCAGGTCATTGACAATTGATTATCAATTTATTATATAATGTTGGAGACTAATTTTTGTGCCACTACATCTTCCAATGGGAGAGAGTTACGTAGAAACCATATCGATTAAGATGTTCTGACCTACACAGGATGATTTCTTGGATAGACTTGATAGACTTTTTCATTACTTAGCGCAGTGGTTATCTTTGGGACCAAGAAATTCGCAACAACAACAATAATATAAGTTTCATTGTATATATATATAAACAGACGGCAAACAACCAGGTATATATGATACGGAGTAGTCTGTATTGAGATTTGAGAGAAGGGTTTTAGGTATAGATAGAAGCGCGGCTCACGGCTACGCGTGGTCTGCGGTAAAATCTTTCAATTTCTGTTTTATCTTCGCCGTTTCGATCGCTTTGCTCGTTGAAGAATTCTTGTAAATTCTAGGTTTAGGTTTCTTTGCATCCCGAATTTATTAAAAAAACAAAAACAAAATTACATATTTGCTGTTTTGCGGTTCACCTGGAACGCTATCTAATCAGAGTGGAGTCTAGTGGAGTAATCTGAAGCTTGCTGACCGTTGCTATGGACACTTCAATTGTCATCAAGGTTTGTTTTTTGCCCATGATTCCGATTTTTCTTGATTTGTTCTAATTTTATTGTTTTTAATGTTGTTGATTTAGTGTTCGATAATCGTCTTTTTGTTTTCTTGTTCCTGAATACGCCACTTATTTGAGCTAAACTCGTAGGGTCTTAAAGTTCATTGATCTTAGGATAATTCTCGTTGTTTTTTTTTTTTTTTTTTTTTTTTTTTTGTCCTTCATTCCAATTTTCTTTATTTAAAAAAAAAAAAAACCTTTTAAGCTTTATTTATTTTTAATGATGATTTGATTTCTTTTTCATTGTGCCCCAGGAATTAATTAACTATTTTAAAAGTATATTAGTGATGTTTTGGGTTTCTGTGTGCATAATAATCAATTAAAAGCAAGAATTATAGCTTCACATTTTTGTATCGGTGAATCAGCTGTTGTGAGATACTTGTAGGCCTAGGCTGAGGAGAGATATAATGAAGTTTAATAAAGGGGCTTTTTGGAAGATCATGAACTATGAAGTGCCTGCTTTCCATTCTATGGCAGGGAAAGAGTGCTCTTCTTTAGTTTAAGGTCTTTTTGCTTTTAGCTTGTAGACTTGTGGTGATACTTGATCCATGAAGCAGTTGTAGTTCATAATCCCATGTGATGTAATGGCTTTATGAGCCTTGATGATTTGATTTGCTGGATACTTGGCTTTTCATTGATGGTGTTCATAATTGAAGCAGATGTTATTGGGTATATATGTGTATATGAAGTGTTTTCCTAACAATTGATTATTTTATGGGCAGTAGTAATTTTATGTTATGGATTGAAAGATTCTTTGTTCCTCTTTGATTGAAAACTTTCACTTGGCTAGTGCCTTTTGTGTGTTAAGTTTTGTGGTTCATCTAATGCATGCTTTATCATAGTTCTTATTCTAGTACTAGTATTTGCCTCTGTTGACATTCTTACCCATGAATTATAATTACTTAAATTGGTAATATTTGTTCTGTATCCTATGCACTATGCACTTTAGGTTAAGTATGGAGAGACACTCCGGCGTTTCAATGCTGGTGTTGTTGATGAGAAGCTTGCTCTTGACATAGATCAACTGAGGGAGAAGATACTTTATCTCTTCAACTTGTCTCCTGATGTTCAAATCACTCTTACTTATATTGATGAAGATGATGATGTGGTAACACTGGGAGATAATGAAGATTTGAAAGATGTTGTGAAACAGGAGCTGGATCCCCTTAGAATTACAGTGAAACTGAATTCTGAGAGGAGTGGTAGACCTTCATCAAGATCCAGTGGATCTTCTACTCCCTTGAGATCTCCTTCCATGCAGCCTACATCTCAGAACATGAATGCTGGTGTTTCTGAACTTTTAAAGGCAGTGCCTGAGCCTGTGCGTGAAACACTCATTAAACTGTCTGCCGACTTGGCTTCTAAAGCTACATCATCTGCCCCCCCTGTCCTTTCTGAGCTCGTTGAGGCATTCTCAAAGGTAGGCTTATCCTATCTAAACCAGCCACAAGAGACCCAGAGTAAGAATGAATCTGGCTCACAGGAGCAACCTTCTGGTAATGCTTGTGGTGTGACTGAGTGTGGTCCAAGGGTTGATGATATTCCATCGGAGGTGTTTCTAGACACCACGGCTAATAAAATGGAAGCCATTGTGAATGAGGTCTTGAAACCTAGTAGTGAGGCATCCTTGAAAACAAGTGGACCAAACCCTACGAAAGTACCTGAAGGTGAGGCCTTTGTTCCCAAAACTGTCTCTGTTAATCTGAATGAACCTTTGATTGGATCTGCAGTAGGTGATCCTGAACCTACTGTGTTTAAGTCTGATGTTGGCAAAAGGGTTGGAGGTAAGAAATTTGGTGATAGTAGTCTAGTTGGAAAGGCTCTTGGTATTGCGAACCCTGGTGCTCCCTCTTTTAATGGAAACAATATCAATAATACTAGAGACTGTACTGGATTTGGTTCTTTCAATCTGAATGTATCTACAGATTCTGATCATCTGAAGTGGTCTATTTGGGACTCAGGTGATTCAAGTTCTGGTGGTTCTTTAAGGAAGATGTCACGGGGTGATTTTGGGTCTTCAGGCCCACAACCTCGTCTGAGTTTTACGGGTGGGTGTCCTTTCAGTGGTGTGCCCACAGCCGATAACCCATTTTCACCCCTGCCTGTTCCCTTTGATGTCCCTCCGAAAGGAAGCCATAGCCACAGTGTTGGGAATGGTACTATATTCCATAAGGGGGTTCGTTGTGATGGTTGTGGGGTTCACCCAATAACTGGCCCTAGGTTCAAGTCTAAAGTGTAAGCAACTTGACTTCAACTATACCTTGTATTGATAAACTTTGTCATCTATTATTTATTTATTTAGAAAGCAATTGTATTGTAATACTTCTATTTTAATGGCAGAAAAGATGACTATGACCTGTGTAGCATCTGCTTTGCTGAAACGGGAAGCAGTGCACAAGACTACATCAGAATAGACCGCCCTGTAAACTATCGGCACCCCTGGTCTTTCAGGGGCTTAAGTGATCATGTATGACAATCTCTCTCTTAAGCCCTCTTTAGTTATTCCATCTCTTAAACTTCTTTCTTAGATTCTGTTCTTCAATCTACAGCATGCCAGGATGCGATCTACAGCACCGCCACACATGTTTAGGGGAATTGGGGTGAAACCTAGTCGACCTAAACTTGACAGCCGTTTTATTCAGGATGTCAATATTTTGGATGGTACCATAATTGCACCATTGACCCAATTTACCAAAATATGGAGGATGAGGAACAATGGTAATTTTGTCTGGCCACAAGGTACCCAACTTGTGTGGATTGGCGGAGATAGACTAAGTGATGCAATTTCTGTTGAACTGGAGGTGGGCAGTCTTAGTTTCTTAATTTGATTTTTACTAAGCTGCCATTTCTTTTAAACCCCAATTTTAAGCTCCTGTCTTCTTGCATCAAAGTGTTTATTTATTTTGTTACTAATGTTTTTTTTTTTTTTTGTTGTGGTTGCCAGATCACTGCAGCTGGCTTGCCTGTCGAACACGAGCTTGATGTGGCAGTTGATTTCGTTGCTCCTAATCTTCCAGGCCGTTATGTTTCGTACTGGAGGATGGCCTCACCATCAGGCCAAAAGTTTGGTCAACGTGTTTGGGTGCTTATCCAGGTTAGAAAGCCTTTCAGTATCATTTGTATGTGATGGCTACTATTAGTGAACACATATCTGGTATCGTTTTTTTGTATTAAGCTCTTCACCATTCATCCTGTAATGCAGGTTGCTACTTCCACAATGGAGCCAGTAAAGAAGCCAGTGCCTGAAAATCTTCGTGGCTTGAACTTGAATCTCCCTCCCGCAAGCAGCAGCAGCATAGGAATCCCAGAAATGATTAACGTGAATCCAGAACCACTGGTTGAAGAGAGCCACAGGGAGCCTAATGTCTCTTCCAAATCTGCAGAGTTGGTTGAGCCAGTTGTTGAGGGGACAAACTCAATGAAGGATCAGGAGGTCAACTTCCCTATAAATGACAGCTTATTTGTCGGTCTTGACAGCACAGCACAACCTGCTCCTCATCTTCCTCCTCCTCCTCCTGTAACCACCGGGGGTTCATCAATTTCGTATCCTGTTGTCGATCTCTCCAATGTTGAACCAGCTGTGGCACCTGCCAGACCACCACCACCACCTCATATGAATGTGGATAAACCTTCTGAGGATGTGACAGATAGCAATGAAGTGGAGTTGAGCCTCCTAAAGGAACTTGAGGCGATGGGTTTCAAACAGGTTGATCTGAACAAGGAGATATTGAGGATGAATGAGTATGATCTACAGCAGTCGGTGGATGATCTCTGCGGTGTTTCTGAGTGGGACCCTATCCTTGAAGAGCTGGAGGAAATGGTAGGTTAAAGCATGAATGAATACTTGTTTATACTTGAAGAATTCTACCTGAACTGAACTAAAAATATTGAGTTGTGAATTTCAGGGCTTTTGTGACAAGGAAGTGAACAAGAAACTCCTCATGAAGAATGGTGGAAGCATAAAGCGAGTAGTCATGGATCTTATTTCTGGAGAGAAGTAGTTTTCTCGAGTATATCTATCTATCAATCTCATAATAATATTATGTGGTGTTGGGTGTGTGCGTCTTAGAAGTTGTGATATATATATATGTTGAATGTGATGTGGTTTTGAGTTAGCAAGCCATGTTATGTATGGCTTGTGTTGCTACTCTAAGTGGATGTTTTAAATTTTAATGCATACCAATAATAATGACTACCAACTTTATTACTTTGTTATGCTTTGCAAGTTTGCATGATGTTGGGGCAGCTAGCTTGTTATTTGTTGGATTGTGTAATATTTTGGATCTTATTGTCAGTCATATCACCCACCATAGTTGTAATGTAAAATGCACCAATTTTTTCTTCAAATAATAATAATAATAATAATAATAATAATAATACATTTCTGTCACCATTGCTGCATTTATCTAATTATGCTTAAGGGTGTTGGCAGTGATCCTATTGGTAGCATAGTTAATTTAATCAGTTAATTTTGATTTAATTTTGATTTATTTGATTATTATTAGTTGTTTGACTAAGTTTGATTAATTAGCTTTTTGTAACAATTTATTGTTTTAAAATGTTAAAATTTAAAAAGTTGATCAAAGTAATTTTTTCAAACAGTTTTTTTAAGAAGTCATTTTGTATGTAATCAAGTATCGACTAATAATTAATTTATCAAACATTTTTTGCAATCAATTAATGTTATCAACTAGTCAAATGCACCCATTTAGCTATTAGGTATATAAGTATATTTGTGTACATTATTCAAATATTGTTTTAGGTCAATTCAAGTTTGAACCTAAAGTGGTAATCTATATATAAGACCTTCTCCAAGGGAGCGTTATCTGCTCCCTCAAACAGTGCTACTTTTGGCGCTGAAGTACTCAATGAAGCGTCAAAAGTGGTGCCATTTTGTCGATTGTCTACAGTGCGCGCCAAATATGGCGCTCACTGTAGCTTGGCGCCAAATGGAGTTAAAAATTTTTATTCTCACTTTGCCCTTGGCCTTTTTTATTAATTCTTTTTGTATCCCTATTTTGTTTTTATAGATTTACATATTTTGTTAAATACATAAACATAAAATTTGAATAATTAAAAATAAATTATATCATTTGAAAGATTGCATCAAGACGATTAAAACAAGCCTAATATTATATATAAGATTAATTAAAAATTAAAAACATAATTTTCATAAAATTAAAGGGACCGGCACGTTTGGGGTCTTTCAGTCACAATTTGCAATAGTCAAGGGACCGACACGTTTTTAGGATAAACGTGTATTACATGATATAATGACATCTTGCATCATAATGCACGATATGATAATTGAAGATGAACGTGATGAGTAAGCGGATATACAACGTTGGAGAGAAGCGCCGGCTATTGAAGTTGATATACGTAGAGATGAAGTTACTCTATTTCAAGAATTTCTTACTCGACATAGACAAATAAAAGATATTATGCACTTCGTAATGCATTGATTGAGCATTTGTGGGAACGATTGGTAATTTTAAAAATTGAATGTAATAGTTGTTATATGTTATATTATTGTGGAATAAAAATATTATTTGCATTACAATTAAATTTTATATTAAAAAATTAAAGTAAAAAATGAAAGTTATAATTGATGAGAAAACAAATTATTTTTGTGTAGAAATAAATTTGGTGTAATGGGTTGGAGATGAATAAAAGTTTAGTGTAAAAATATTCTGAGAATATTTCTTTTGGTGCAGAATGTTGTGTAATGGGTTGGAGATGGCCTAAGCGGGGTTAACTCTGCGAAACATTTTGATTTATGAACCAATTATTTATATTTAACCATGTCTGTTGACCATTTATCATAATTTACATCATCCTGGGGATTCAACATTTTGGGGAAGAAATTGACAATCCTGTAAAACATTTTCTTTTCATATTATGAGTGAAACTGCAACAACCAAACTAATGCGTTGAATGAAAGGATGCTAAAAGCTTGCTATGCCTTCCTTGTACATCATCTCTAGTAAAAAGCTAAACCAAAGATGAAAACCAATTTGCAGTTTCCAAAACTTCATCAAAGCTTTTCAATGAACCTACATACCAAACGAGTCGTGTCATGAAATACTTCTCTGGCAGCTTTACGCCTTTACCTCGTACAGCTTCGCCCCCATCATGAATCAGAGTGTTCTCATGCACCAATCTCATCCGTGAACCTAATTTTCAGTTTCTTGTCTTGACCTGAGGGAATAGTCACAAGCACACTTCAACTGGTGATCTTTGCAGAACCAAAAAGGCTGCAAATTTTAGGATGTTTACGAATATGGTGAGGGCACTTGTAAAGAAGATCCTTTGCCTCGGAGTGTCTACCCTCTTCAAAGAAGGATTCCAAAACATGATGGTAAGCTGCAACAGATGGATATCCCTTACTCAATGCCTTGAGAAATTCCATTGCATCCTCCACTGTCCCCAGCTTTGAAATATACCGATAAAAAGGTTCTGCAAAAGGTGGATAATTCTGCTTCTTCATCATACCAAGTAGATCCAATGCTTCATCCATTTTCATTTCCCCCAACAGCTTTTCGATCAGGTTCTTATATGTTGCTTGCCATGGTCGCAACTGAGCCTGCTTCACCATCTCTTTTAGCAATTCATAAGCACCGACTACTTTTCTCTGACTCACAAAACCATTTATCAATACATCCAATAGATCACCGTCCACATCAAGATTTTTCTCCATCATCTTAGCCAAACAAAGCAAAGCTTTATCGACTGCATTAGCTTCACAGTGCCCTTGAATCAAAATAGTCCAAGTCTTAATATCGGGATTGCATCCTTGTCCTTCCATTACATCTATTACCTCACACGCTTCCTCTAGCCTCCTCGCTTTACAAAGTCCATAAATCAGTTGGCTGTAAGTGATGTTGTCAGCTTCATACCCTGCATTTCTCATGGCTTCCATGATTTTCTCCGCTTCATCAAATCGCCCCAGGCAAGTCATGGACCTATGAATAACATCATAAATCGGCTTTGACAGTGAATTCCCAGCTTCCTCGTATTTCTTCACGACCCTAAATATCAGATCAAGATCGGGAGGAACACGAGCTGCAATGCTTCGTAAAAGTATAGCACACTCACCAGTTGACGGCTTATAAGGGCTATCCATCATATACTCATAAAGCTCTACAGCATCTTTAAACCTCTTATTCTTCTGAAAAGTCCTCGAGACCTTTATATAGGTATCAAGATCCATATCATAACCAGCAGTCTTCATCTCCTTCAGCATACTCCAAAACTCTTCGATTGATTCTTCTTGGGGAAGAACCCTAAGAATCCCATTATACGTTACACCATTGTGATCATAACCAAGCCTTTCATTAACCCATTTGAAAAACTTCACAGCCTTCAAAGGACACCTCCCATCTCTAAGTTCCTTTAAAACCCTAAGTATAAAATTATCTGAAAGCAAGATTTTTTTACTCAACAATTCTTTCTCCACCTCGTATCCCCAATCTGAACTCTTAATCACTGCAACCACCTCATTTACCGAATCAGAAGTACCATTTTCTTTCATCATAAGCTTGTGAAACTTTTCCAAAGCAGCAGCATCAGTATCCATTTTCAACTTGCGGAAGCTAGAAAATATAGATTTGTAAGTTTCTCCATCAATACAAACTCCCTTCTCTCTCATTTCCTTAACAATTACCCAAAACTCCTTCATCGAATCCTTGTGTGCACAAATCCTAAGCATCAAGCTATAAACAGACGAATTCGGTTCAAACCTATTAGCATTCACAGCCCAATTGAAGAATTTTTGAGCTTTTTTGGGGTCTTTAGTGAGCCTTTTTAACAAATACATAACAGCTTCGTGGCTCAACGGAGAGCCACATCTTTCCGACAGCGTTTTCTCGAACTTAGCGGACCAATCATTTGAAAGCACAAGCTCTATGACTGAATCGTGCATTGTCGAAAAGAAGAGCTTTTGGTTTGCATTAAATATTATATTTGTAGAAGTGCGAAATGGAGAGAAATAGGAGGGAGAGGGATGGAAGAAGTGAGTCACCTGAGTATGAGTGGAGTGATTTGTGAAGGGTCGATCAGAAAAGAGAGAGCTTGCGACTCGAAGGGAAGCCAGTGTTCTCCTTGCTCGATTCATGGCTGCCGCCATTGCTGGAGGCTGCGCTTGGGTTTTCCAGGTTTTAGTTTTAATTTGAAAGTTAATTTGGATCCGTACCCGAGAGTTCGAGACCCACAGGGTTCAGTCATCAGTTGTTATATAGTGACCATGATCTATAGGGCAAATTATGCTCTGCATCTGCATGGTGCATACGGATACAAAAACAACGTCGTTTTATTAAAAACGCGCGTCTCCCCTTATAAAAAAATTCAGGTTCGATTCCCAGCAACAACATATGAACTAAAACTCCAGAATCGATGAACTATAATTCCATAATCGATGAACTATAATTCCATAATCGATGAACTATAATTTCAGAATCTAATCTATGAATTAAAAATTTCAGAATGAATGAACTAAAATTTCAGAATCTATGAACTAAAATTTCAGAATCAATGAACTACAATTCCAGAATCGATGAACTATAGTTCCAGAATCAATGAACTAAAATTCCATAATCTATGAACTAAAATTCTAGAATGAATGAACAACATAATGCTGTTGCTGGGAATCGAACATGATTTTTTTTTTTGTAAGGGGAGACGCGCGTTTTTAATAAAACGACGTCGTTTTTGCATCCGTGTGAACCATGCATGGTGCATACGGATGCACAGCATAACTACTCGATCTATAGTGCTATGAGGATCATGATTGTCAAATGAAACTATATTAGAATTAAAATAATGTTTCAATATTGTTAAATTAAATTAATGTGTGTGAAAAATGAAACTAAAAACAGAGCTCATTCAATAATGTATATTTTTTTTAAAAAAAATTCAACAATGTATATTGTCAAATGAAATTGTAGTATAATTAAAATGATACTTTAATGGTGTTAAATGAAACTAGTTTGTGTGAAAAATGAAACTAGTGTGTGTGAAAAATGAAACTAAACTCCAGAGTCATACAATAACATATATTGTCAAATAAACGTGGAGTGTAATTAAAATAATACTTCAGCACTATTATAATTAAATTAGTGTGTGGAAAATGAAACTACAAAACAGAATTCATACACTAGTGTATATTGTCAAATGAAGTTGTAGTATAATTAAAATGATACTTTGGGATTGCTATAATGCAACTAGTGTGTATGAGAAATGGAACTGAAAAACACAACAATATTATCAAATGAAATTGAAGTGTAGTTAAAATAGTTAATACCCAAAATAGTCATTGACTATAGTGGTTTTTCTCAATTTCGTTTTAAACAACTTTGGTGACCCAATGTAGTCTCAGACTTTTGTGCTTTTGCTCAATTTAGTCATCCGTTTGTTATTCCGTCAAATTGGTGTTAAATATAGAGACAATTTAGTAATTTCAATATTGGCATCTCTTTACTCATAGACCTGCAAAGTGCGGAATCCCTCTTTCTTTTACGAATTACTCCCAAACTTGCGACGATGGGTTTCTTCGTCTCCATAACCGGAGACGAGGATGGGTATCTTCGTCTCTGGCGGACTGGCGGAGACGTTCCGTTATTATTATTTTTAAAAAATTATTTTTAAAAAATATTTTAAATTGGGTGACCTGTTAGAAAGGGGGAAAACCCTGCAAATTGAACAAATTGTTTGAAATAGGTTAGTTTAGGGACTCAATTGTATTTTTTTGAGTTCAATGATCTAATTGCATTATCGTGTGCAGTTCGATGACCTATTTAACCCTTATTCCAACAACAAAATATGTTTTTATACAAATTGTGAGGTGGGTGGTGGTTATATATGGCAAATTATATCGTGCACAATGCATTATGCGCATTAAGAGTTTATGTGTATTATGTTAAGAGTATATGTGTATCGTGTTAAGAGTATACGTGTATCGTGTTAAGAGTTCATGTGTATTACGTTAAGAGTTTATGTGTATTACGTTAAGAGTTTATATATATTATGTATTATGTTAAGATTATGTGTATTATGTTAGGAGTTTATATGTATTTTATTATACAATTATGTACATACAAAACATGGGATTTTTAGGGCGCACAATATGGTGCACGGTATAATAATTGGTTATATATAGGTTGATCTGTTTAAGTTGTAATCCGTGGGTTAATCGGGTCAGGCTTGGTCTCATAATGTTGGGAATTCATACAACTCAACCCATTTTGGCATATCTACTTCTCGAACCAAATTTTGATTGATATGTCATTTTTCAAACACTTCTTTAATCAATTGAAAAGTTACTTGAAGTATAAACTATGTCAAAATAGAGTTATACTATATATATATATGTGTGTGTGTGTGTGTGTGTGTGTGTGTGTGTGTGTGTGTGTGTGTGTGTGTGTGTGTGGGGAACATATTTTTACTCCTTTACTTGTATTGGCAATATTTATTGTCAAAATATTACAAGGAGCAAGGGGCGATCACCTTGAGAGATTTCTCCCATGACTGGTGAGACTCGATTCCTGGTTATTCTTTTCAAATTTCACTCTTATGACTAAGTGAGCTGTCCATGCGGACAAAGCTATGCTTTTTTGTAATCATGTTTGGTTGGAAACCTTTCATGTTTTGTTTATGGTAATCATGTTACCTATGGAAAGGTGGTAGTTTTTATGAATTAGGGTCTTGGGAGCATAAAGGCAGCTTGTGTGGTTCAATTATGGACAGGGCAGTAGACTTATAGGGACTGGAGCAGAGCAATTACTCGGGGCATGTGATTCAACCATGAGACTATAGTCTATTATTGAGATATTGTGTTATGAGAATTGATCTGAGATATTGTGTTATGAGAATTGATCAGACATAGATTATGTGTCATGAGAAACTCGGGACTATCAATTTCTAGCGGTACATTTAAATATATATCGTCAATGTATGCATATCGGAAGATGATCTGATTATATAAGCCTATGTGTTATTGTACTCAATTTACTTAGCGTACTGAGCATAATTTTGCAGTTATCTTCAATCATCTTGAAATTTTGTGAGAGGAAGTAAAGGTTGGGAATAGAATTATATTTTCTGTCAAAATATTATTACTTATCCATAGGAGTACGTTTTGAGTAGATTGGGAGTTGAATATAGCAAATTAAAGTGGGATAGTCAGTCGTCATCAACGTGCATACATACAATTCCAACGCAAGTACGCAACTCAGTTCACTGTTCACCACAAGATCTAAGTCTTGAATATAATCTAATGCTAAGGACTAATTAATATTACGATTATCATTCATTTTCCAAGAAAACATCGAATAATATACTGTTATGATATATAGACGTAGACCCTTCGGTTCCCGCTTCCTCTACATCCATAATCTCCAGTTTCCAGTGCTGTCTGTCTTTCCATTGCTGTATAAATTTTCCGCCTCTTTCACACTACTGTCTCATCAGCCCTTCACCAACTAAGCTTTAGCTACTCCGGCCGCCGATCATATATCCTTTTTGCAGTATGGCGATGGTGATGAGTCCGAAGGATCACATTGAGGATATCCGCAGAAGAAAATTTTCAATTGAAGGAGACCCAAACTCTCTCAGAGAGGACCTACATCAAGCCGTTAAAAACCTTTCCGCCGAGCTCTACTCAAAGGATGTCCACTTTCTCATGGAAATCATCCAGGTACATTATATATTTATATCTATTAATTAAAATGTCCTTTAGTTTTTGTTCTTCAGTAGTTCATGCCAGTTTGTAGCTAGTAGCTAATAATTAGTCCATTTCTTAAGACGTAAGTGATGGATCATGGATGGTGTGCAGAATGCTGAAGATAATGAGTACGATGAGGGAGTGAAACCCAGTCTGGAATTCGTGATCACGTCGAAAGACATAACGGAGACGGGAGCCAAGGCGACTCTCTTGATATTCAACAACGAGAAGGGGTTTTCCAGCAACAACGTTGAATCCATTTGTAGTGTCGGCCGTTCCACTAAGAAAGGCAAACGCAAGAGTGGCTATATTGGCGAGAAAGGTTTTGCTATTCATTCATTTATTCATTTATAAGAATAAGAACGTATGGGATAGAGTTCTCTGATCCAGTGTACGTGTTTCAGGGATTGGGTTCAAGAGCGTGTTTCTGATCACTGCTCGGCCATACATTTTTAGTAATGGTTACCAGATTCGATTTAGCGAGGAGCCGTGCGAGCATTGCGGTATTGGGTTTATTGTTCCAGAATGGGTGGATGGCAACCCTATTCTTGGACGGATTAACCAAATCTATGGTTCTTCAACGAAACGCCATACCACAACAATGGTTTTGCCGCTCAAGTCTGACAAGGTGGCGCCGGTGAAGCAGCAGCTTTCAAGCATCCATCCTGAGCTTCTCTTGTTTCTTTCAAAGATAAGGGCGCTTTCGGTCAGGGAAGAAAACCAGGATCCAAAGCTTAAATCTGTTAGTGCGGTATCCATTTCAAGCGAGAAAGATCTTGTGAGGAAGAAAAACATTGATGCCGAGTCTTTCTTGCTGGTTTTATCTGCTGACGAAAAGGCTGCTGGGAGCAATGGACAGTGCAGTTACCATATGTGGAGGCAAAGATTCCCCGTTAAGCAAGAATGCAGAGTTGGTAGGAGAATGGAGGTTGATGAGTGGGCGATCACCCTTGCGTTTCCTTATGGAGAACGCCTCAACCGTGGAAATATCTCTCCTGGGATTTATGCCTTTCTTCCTACAGAAATGGTCACCAACTTCCCCTTCATTATTCAGGCTGACTTCTTGCTATCCTCGTCCAGGGAGGCAATTCTTTTGGATAACAAATGGAATAAGGGAATTCTCGAATGTGTTTCTGTGGCCTTCTTAGCAGCATTCACCTCCTTAGTTAAAGCCAACCAAGATGCTCCCACTTCTACTCTCGTTCATATGTTTAACTTTCTGCCACTTAAAGGTTCTCCATATTCCACTCTTAACTCCATCAAAGACTCAATCAGAGAGAAACTTCTCCAGGAGGATATTATGCCCTGTCAGTCATATACAACACAGAAGTTTTTTCGAAAACCAAATCAAGTTGGAAGGCTAAAGCCTGCCTTTTGGACGTTGGTGGATAAGGCAAGGAATCAGGGGGTTAGTTTCCTCAACATCTCTTCCCACGGAAAATATATTCTAAATCAAGCATTTGATCAGGAAAGGTACAATGAGGTTTTGAAGTTTTTGGATGTAAAGTATGTAGAAGACGGGTGGTATTCGAGGTGCATTCAGAGTTCTGATCTTGTCTTGGGTGTCTCAGAGGATCTATACCTGGAACTTCTGTTATTTGTTGCTGACAACTGGGGTTCATTTTCAAACACGAGTATGTTGAACGTACCATTGTTGAAGTATACTGAAAGTAACCTGCATGTGGCATTGAGTAGCGTTAATTCTGATCATCTAACGCTGTTTCTGTGCAGTGGCTTAGGTGTAGTATCATGGCAGATAAGTTGGAATAGGGAGTTTCGTTGCGTTGAGGGATATTTCATTGCTGAATCAACACAGAAAGCACTTCACAGTAGCCCTTCTAAGTGGAAGAAAGTGTTTGATTGGCTTTGCAGTAAAGTGGGTGTGAGGTCTGTAGATGTGTATGACTATGCAGTTATGATCCGGGACTCACTGATTCATGACCGGAAGCTTGTCCTTGCATATGCTCATTTCCTGTATCACTCATTCAAGGACAAGCATTTGTCTGCCACACAAATTTGTTCGCTTGGTGTTGACATGCCGCTTGTTGATGACTATGGGCGGGTGGCCACTAAAACGAAACATGTTGTTGTACCTGCAAATGGAAGTAAATGGGTGCAGCTTCTTGGTTCATCAAATCCATGGAAAAAAGCGGGTTATGTTGAACTGGGAGGAGAATATTTGCATGCTCAAACATATGCTGGTGTGTCTTCCAAGAAAGAAGAGCTCCTTCCATTTCTTAAGACTTATGCTGGTGTTTTGGATATTCCGAATTTACCTCCTCCAGATGCTTCACTATCCAGTATGGCTTCCCCACTAACCAGGGATAATGCATTCCTGCTTTTAGGTTGGATTGGTAAAATGGAAAAGAAAGAGATTCCGGAGAGATTCTTGAAATGCATAAGGGAAGGAAGCTGGCTTAGAGTGCGTGTATGTGGTAATCCTGGCTACAGGCCCCCATCACAATCCTTCTTACCTTCCTCGTCCTGGGGAGATCATTTGCAGAATAGATCTTTGCCTGTTGATATTCCATTAGTTGATCGGGAGTTTTATGGTAATGAGATTTCTGGGGAGTATAAAGAAGCTCTGAGAACTGCTGGTGTTATGTCTGAGCTAAAGGAAGCCAGTGAGTTTATTGGGAAGCACTTTATGTCTCTGTATGCTTCTTCTACATTGACAAAAGGTGATGTCATTTCGATGCTGAATTTCATTAGGTATTTGGGATCTAGATTTCTCCCTGCTGACAACTTCATCAACAGTATCAAAGATAAGAGTTGGGTCCAGACAACTCAAGGCAACAAGACCCCAGGCCAATCTGTGTTTCTTGATAAGGAATGGGCTGCTGCATCACAGATCAGCAACATCCCATTTCTTGATCAAAATCATTATGGTCAGGAGATTCTTGCTTACAAGGAAGAACTCAAGCTTCTTGGTGTAACTTATGGGTTTAATTATGATCGAAGTCATTTCCAGCTAGTTGTTTCCAACTTGAAACCTTCAGCCAACTTGACTTCACTAAGTGCTGAAGTAGCTCTCCTGGCACTAACCTGTATTGGTCACCTAAAATTATGTTCTTCTGATAGTCTATGCATAGCCCTCGCGGGCAATAGATGCCTAAAGACTGTGAGCAATGGATTCAGATCTCCTGCTGAATGTTTCCTACCAGATCCAACCTGGGCTTGCCTTCTTCAGGTTTTCGATGTCTTTCCTTGTATTGACGAGAAGTTCTATGGGAGTAAAATCAGTTCATTCAAGAATGAGCTTCAAATGTTGGGTGTGGTGGCTAGGTTTGAGGCTGTTAGTAAGTCATTCGCGCAAGTTTTTAGACAGCAGACATCCAAATGCACGTTGAGTAAGAGCAGTGCACTTTCCCTCCTGGAATGCTACAGGAAGTTGAAGAAAGCAAACTGCTTGAATTTACTAAAGTCATATGAAGATATAGGGGAAGTTATTCAAGAGGTGAAGTGGCTTAGAACAAGACTTGGTAGTGCATGTACACCCAAAGAGTGCATCTTGTTTGGTAAAGATTGGGAAGCCATTTCTTCTGTCTCTCTGTTACCATTTCTTGATGATGCTTATTACGACCAGGGCATTCTTGAGTACAAAGCGGAGCTTTATAGTATGGGTGTCTCTACCACTTTCAGAAAAGGTTCAAAGTTTGTTCCTGCAGGGCTCCGATTGCCCAAGAATCCTAGTGAAATTTCACCTTCTGTTGCGTGTTCACTTCTGCTGTGCTTAAAGAATTTACAAGAGGATGTTGGCAAGTATCTGATCTCTGTTCTCTTGGAGAAACTCGATCATAAGTGGATCAAGACTCAAGCAGGTTACCGATCTCCAAAACAGTGTTTGCTATTTGGTTCTAGTTGGAATGGTAGGCTGAAGCAAGAAGATGGACCCTTTATAGATGACAAGTTTTATGGCAGCCCAGATTTTTTGTCATACACGAAAGAACTTGAGTCTTTGGGGGTAGTGGTTGATGCGAAAGAAGGTTGCTCCTTGGTTGCTGATTACCTTGATGCGCACTCTAATCGTGCCACTATCAATCGGATATATACTTACTTGAACGATAACGGTTGGGTTCATAGCAGTGATGAAAGTGCAAAGATATGGATTCCCAATGGGGAGAATATTGGAAAGTGGGTGAGTCCTAAGGATTGTGTTCTCCATGATAAAACCAATCTTTTTGGTTCACACTTGTTTGTCTTAGACAAGTATTACAGCAATGAATTGCTGGTTTTCTTCAGCCGATTGGGAGTTAATAGCAATCCTAGTCTGGAACACTACTTGAAGCTTTGGAAGGAATGGGAGTGTGCAGAGAGGAGATTACTGACTTCTGAGTGCTGTGCCTTTTGGGAGTTCATAGTAAACCATTGGAGCTCAAAGACACAGAAACTTGTTGCAGAGAATCTATCCAAACTTCCTGTTTGTTCAGTCCATGATGATGGGATTTTGTTGCTTGACAGAAACGACGTTTTTATAGCCGACGATCTCTACAAGAAGGAACTTTTTGAACAAAGTTGTGTGGATCCTCTGTTTGTTTGGTACCCCCAGCCAAGCCTGCCATCCCTGCCCAGAACCAAGCTTCTCAATATCTACACAGAAATTGGTGTTGGGGCTCTGTCAGAATCTGCCCAGAATATGGGACTTTCTTCAATCGAGTGTGCGGGGCTGGAAGTGGCCAATCCGGATATGACCTTCATTGGGAAAACCATGTTCACTCTCATTCTTGGTTTCCTAGCTCAGCCTTCTCTGGAGATGGAAGCTGAGAAGAGGCACGAGTTAGTGAGGCGGCTCGTGAACACCAGCTTTCTGAAGCTGAAAGAAGCAATTGCAGTGGAGTATAGGCTATCACTCTCGTCTGGGAAAATCCTTATCGCTAAGGCAAGGAGAATGATGGTGTGGGAGAGAGAGAGATCCAAGTTTTTCATTGCAGAGATTGAGAAATCGGATGGTTACCAAGGTGTCCTGGAATATGCTACGTATTACTCAGAAGAAGTTTCAAAGGGGATATTATGGGAGAAAGAAGATGCGTTGCGTGAGCTTGCTGAACTCATCAGGTTGGGGTTCATCTTCAAGTTTGATAAAGTAGCTATCGGCTTCCTGATGAAGATAAACAACCTTCAGGTTTTTAAGGAAGATGAACTCTTTCTGTCTTCTGTTCTTCCTGCTCAATAGATTCTTGGTTGGTTGGTATGTTTTCTTCTCTTCCTTAAATGTTTTCTGTTATTTTCAAATCTCAATAATCTCAAATTTTAGAGTTATTTGTGCACTGATTTCCTTCCATTTTTGTAAAATCAGATTTCGCAACGCAATGGTGGTGGGGTGCGGTGGCAAGTGAAGCTCCAACGACTCATATTCTTGTTTGCTTGCATATTTTGTTTTGCATTCTCTTATCAAAATGATGTTATCGTTAATGTATTGGGCACTTTTTGTGGTTAAAAATATCATTGTGGAAGACACAGCTCTAAGGATGTGGGCTTATGAAAAATAGATTTTCAATCACTTTTGATGACTTTAATTTATGTTGTCTTGTACTCGTATGTTTTACATGGACTATTTTATAAATACTACTTGTATGTTTCTCAGTTGAGTTTGATTTCAGGGGATAACAAGGAATCTGGATACAGAATGGTCTTCAAACCTGTCTGGTCTAGGATTATCTTGCCCAGCGCTTGTGTTGGTGATTTTCCAGGTTTAGTGATCAACAGCCAGCGGCTAAACCATTCTATTACTTCTGGGAGAAATTGGTTGTAATAGAATGTGGTTCTCATCCATGAGGGTTCTGTCAAGTAGTTGTCTCCTCGACATACACTGTTAACCATTGCCTTTGCAGACTTCTCTACTGGTTCTATTGGCACCACACTCAATTCAACCTTATGGAAAAGATCACTGTTAGATCACTAGTAGCAAATGGTTAACTTTATTTCCTTTACTGGCCTCTGCTCAATAATCCTCTGAACACATGGTGTGGTGTGGGACTTGACCCTCATTGGCCT
Source organism: Ipomoea nil (assembly GCF_001879475.1). Lineage (NCBI taxonomy): Eukaryota > Viridiplantae > Streptophyta > Magnoliopsida > Solanales > Convolvulaceae > Ipomoea > Ipomoea nil. Next base: position 176,269 of record NW_017617415.1, read on the forward strand.
CCGCCCAACAATCACATATTTATACTCATAATCAAACATGATGTAATCCAGCTAAATTTAAAGGGGAAGAGTTAGCTTAGCTTAGCTTACATCTCTCATTTCTTGATCAACTTCCATTTCTCCTGATTTCCCCAGAAATTTTCCTTTGGTCATTTCTGATTCAGTTAGCCCCGGGGTTACAATGGTTATTCCAATATCTGATCGGAGGAGTTCTACTCTTAAGGTCTCATAAAAGCTTACCACTGCAGCTTTGCTTGCCTAAAATAGCAAAGACCATTTGAGCATAATAAATAAACCATGAGAGAATATGCACAGATCAGATTAATGGGAAGAATATATGAGAGAGATGGAAGAGTTAACATACATTATAGAAGCTCAGCCTTGGAGCGTTTAGCCAACTCCCAGATGATGCAATCACAATGATCCTGCCTTTACTTCTCTTCAAATGAGGAATCGCAAAATAGGTTGTATAAATTGATCCCCAGAAGTTTATGTCCTACACAATTATATTTGATTTTGAATAAGTATCATTTGATTAAATAAACGTACGTTTCATCCTAACATGGATCGGAATTACCATTGAAGGTGCAAAGTTTGTGATATCATTCACATCTTCAAACATGCTTAGCGGTGTTACTGAAGCATTGTTCACCAAATGATTCACTGAAACAAAACAAAATTGTTAGGATCAAACTCTTACCACTGTGCCAAGAATTGTCTCCAGTGTGATCTTACATTGACCAAAGTGGTTGATGGCTTCATGAATTAGAAGCTGACAGTCTTCTACTTTAGAAACGTCTGCGCGTATGGTAATAACATATGGAGAGCCAAGCCTATTCGCTCTTTCTGCAACTTCTTCAAGACTCTTCTCCCTTCTTGCCGCTAGAACCAAGTATGCTCCTCTCCTTGCATATTCGTACGCTAAGTGCTTCCACACAAAAAACATTCATATATATTTTTTAATTCCTCAATATAATAATAATGTAAAGAAATACTACATCAGATACTAACGAACTGTTTCAGTAGTTCCCACGTACCTCGCCGATGCCAGACGACGCTCCGGCGATGACAACGACTTTCCCGGCGACGTTTTCCGGGAAAACAGAACGCAAGACAAAGTGAAGAATCTTGAAAATGAGATAGGGCGGTGAGAAGAAGATGAGGGCATTTAGTGTGATGATAGCTGCAAGAAAATTCAGTATTTTGTGAATCAATTCCATGGATCGGAGTTAAGGAGTTTCTCCGGTGGCCTCCTAGCTACTGGGGGGCTGCCGGCTGGGCTTTTATTACTGTTACTGGAGACCACGTGGCAATTAAATACTACAACAACGCTTGAGGTTTAAACGCCACGTGTCTTTGTGCATTGCCACTCCAGCAAAAACTATCAATTTCCCTTCAATGGATAATGGATATGAATTGTTAGGAAGAAAATTAAAGATAAATGCAGAAGCTTTTTCTCATTTCTTTTTTTAAAATATTGTAATAAAATAGATTTGAATCAGTATGTAAGAATGAAATTAGTTTTTATTACTATTGTGCTATTTTTCTACTCTCTAATTCTATCAACTTATTATTTGGGTTGTTAGATATTTCTTATTTTATTTTACTTTTCTAAATATTACTTATGTACATAGATGAAAGGGTTCTTCTTTTCAGAGATGAAAGAAAACAAGTAAAAGATCCACTCACCAATGAACCTTTACTTTGCTGATCTAAAGATGCATGCAATCTCAATTAAGGTTGTCAAAGTGGGCATAAATTTGCAGACTAGTCCTAATTCGACCTGCGATGGGATAGGTTAGGACCTAAAATCTTTTACTTGCGAAAATACGGGTTTCACGACCTTAGCCTCCGCGAATTGTTGGCTACACGGGTTAGCCCGTGCGGGTCATGGACCAACTTGCGGGCTTCCTAGAAGATATGTGTATATACACACACACACATACACAACATAAGTTTATCAATATCCCTCCAACCTGTCGAGTGTCGACGTCGTGAGTGGATTTTTTTCAAAACTCATCCCGCTCCATTGAATGTGGATACCTACTCTCATTTTTCAGTTTTAGTTCAATGGTTTAGTCCGCCCGACAACCCACAGTATAGGGTTAGGGCCAACTCAACCCAAACAAAAAATAAAAAATACCATTTAACGTAACCCAAACTGATAAGTCCAACAGTCTTGTAAGACTAGCCCAAAATTCAGCGGGCTGACCCAATTGACATCCTAATCAATCTCAATTGAATACTTTTTTGAGCTTGTGAATCATGGTTGGAACATATATAGATAATGAAATTAGGATTATCTACTGTTATTAGAGCTTGAAAAATATAATGGGTGGCTAAACTGATAAACCCAAATTGTGGAATATAATTAGGGGTGATACCATCCCCATAAAAATCCAGAATGGAGACTTTGATGACTAAATTTATATGGGTAACTGGTTGATGCTTGATATGCTACTTCTGAAATTTGGTTGAGGGGATATGATGCTATTAATGTGGTACGTTTTAATGAAACTAAGCATATGGATCATCTTTGTTGATTGGTAATTACTAACTTATGAAATGTATATATTCAATCACATAAAGATATATATGATGTCATTGCTAGGATTGAAGGTCTGTGGGGTGATGATGTTCTTAGGAGTAGTGCAATTGTCTCTGCCAGATATTGATAAGACAAATTAGTTCTTTTAAATTTTAGATCAAACATTAATACACTTTTTGTGTAAGGTTGACTGGCTGGTCTATGTAGAGCATTATAATTAACTTTATTTGATTGCAGATTACTTTGATTTCTAGAATTATTTGTGATTTTATGTTATCAAGACGTTAGGTTATTTTTGATAACTTTTTATTTTTTTTGTTTTGTACTTTTGAGACAAATGTTCAAATTACGTACAACTTAGTCCAACAAAATAAAAGAAAAGAAAAAAAGATGGAGGAGACTTTAATTAGCTAGAAGCAATGATAGCAAGGGTTTGGTAAGCTACATAATAGCTCAAACAATTAAAAGATTACTGAACAGAAATAATTTAAATGGCCAAATCCAATATTATGCTATTAAAATATCATGATAGTACAATAATTATGTAAATATAAATAATTAAAGATGCACCTTAATTAAATAATAGCTATACTTTTTGACATAATAGTAAGTGTTTCATTTGACAATTATCAATTCAATGTTCTTTAATTTATTGGTCGTTTCTAAATTATCAGAGCACTAATAATAATAATAATAATAATAATAATAATAATAATAATAATAATAATAATAATAATAATACGTATTTAAATATAATTAAAGAGTTCATTCTAAAAAAAAAAATTAATGGGTGAAAAATTCCTCAAATTTAAATAATATTCTATAATTTTTTATGTAGTCAACATCAAATGGCATTAGTGCATTTGAAATAGAAGTTGTTAAAAGCAAAATATATGCCTAAGCCCTGTAGATCTTTTGACTAATAATGTATATATGTAGAATGTTAATGAATATAAGAAGGTTTTTTCCAATTGATATTGTGTACCTCTATTTTGAATTATTGTGTTATTTCCTACCAATACAACCAAAGACAATTCATCACAAGTATGTAATATATGTCATTCCTTGTCTCCTTAATAGGCTTACATAGAAGAAAACATGCATTAATAGCTTACTTTGTTTGTTTAAGCAAGAGATATAGTGATATACATATCACAATATAAAATATTATTTTTTTAAAAATTATGGTTCAAAATAAATAAAATCATACCTAATTGTGCTGTACATGAAATGAGACGTTAACCTAAAAGACACTGAAAACACAATCCACATGTAAATGTTAGTCATTAATTAATGATTTTGGTTGGTCAAGAATGAGGAAATTTTGTCCGCATGGACAGCTCACTTGGTCACAAAGGTGGAGTTTGGGAACAAATTAAATATTTGGGATTGAGTCTCACCAGTGATACTATAAAAGCAAAATCTCAAAGTGAGGAAGCTCTTTGTGCACAATAACCTCTCAGATCAAATATTTTATCGGGCCCTTAGAGTTGAGGATTCAACTTTTTGGGGACAACGTAACAAAGAATGAGGAAATTTGTGATATTTTGTTGAAAACACAATTCACAAAATAATTTTCTAGAAAATTATTTTCAAATATGTCCAGCTTTGAGATTAATTGATTATTATGGTGTATGGAGGGTGCACAAGATACATATGCACCCAATTTAATGCCATATATCACGGCATCCATTAAAACAAGATTGTAGCACTTAATTACTCCACTTTCTGTCCCATCAAAACCAAATTCAACAACCTTACCTAAACCTTATATGTCAAAAATGCTAACAAACGGATGTCAAAAATGCTAACAAATGTATTTTTTATTTTTTTTTACACCTTATATCCTCATTATTATAAGACTAATATCAGCCTTGTTTCAGAATCATGCTCGACCCAACCTTTAATCTTACCGTTTCGTTAAGTATTCAATTGTACCAAATTATTAGATTAAATATTTAAAAAAAAATTATTTGTTAATAGTACTATTCCCTCCCTCACATAAATAAGTTTCCATTTTATGTTGTGGATAAAAACTTTTGTATAGACACATTTACCTTATGCCTTTATATTCTTGTTCTGAACATTTTTAAAATTAATTTTTGTGAAATTTCTGAGAAATTAAATTTATAATAAATGCTTTACCTTTATGTATATATATGTACCAAAATTTTCCCCATGAAAAAATAAGAAAAGAGAGAAATACACCATATATATTGTATTTCTTTTAATTAAAATTCATAAACATAAAGAGTTTATGCCTAGCTTTTTATTCTCGATGTTCACTACTTATGTAGCTTTGTTATCCTTTCAAAAAAATGTAGCTTTGTTTATTTTTAGGGTAAGTCACATTCATAAAATATTATTTAAGTCTAGACTATACAAGTTGTACAGATCAATGACTTATGATAAAAGTGGTTTTAGATTGTTACTTTCAAATATTAACTGCAATTTGATAGTCAGGAGAGCTAAAAGTAATGAACTCATGCCAAAATTAATATTCTTTCAAAATATCAAGATTATTAAATTAAGGGTCCGTTTGGAAAGCAGGAAAATGACTTCTGGAAAATAACTTTTGGAAAATGAGTCATTTTCCATAAATCTCATTTTCCATAAGTCATTTTCCTTTCCGGTGTTTGGTTACACAATGGAAAACTGTCTTTTGGTGTTTGGCTCATTTTCTGGAAATGATGTAGAATTGTATAATTACACATTTTATATAAGTAATTATTTTGTTTAAAATATATAAAATTTACAATAATATTTTAAATAATAATATTTATTTTTAAAATCAAATAATATTATTTATTAAAAAAATTCAAAAACAAAAAATGACGGAAATCAGAGAGTACAAAACTCTCTGGTTTCCGTTGTTATCTCTGGTTTCCGACCACCGGAAACCAGAGAGAGCTTCTCTCTGGTTTCCACGGCCGGAAACCAAAGAGAGCTGCTCTCTGGTTTCCGGTCGGAAACCAGAGAGAAGCTCTCTCTGGTTTCCGACCGGAAACTAGAGAGCCATTTTCTGGTTTCCGCCGACTTGGATTTCCAAGTCGGAAACCAAATTGGTTTCTGACTTGGAAATCCAGAATTTGTGTTTCCCCTTGATTTTTCAATGACGAGAAGCGATGTCCAAAATCGAAGAAGTGATGTCGAGAAGGAAGAAGCGGAGAAGAAGGATGAAGCGGAAAATGACTTCCCCTAAAAAAAAAAAAGGGGAAGTCATTTTCCATAAAAATGGCTCTATTTTCCATTGACCCAACTTCATTTTCCATTGACTTTAGTGTTTTCCTACTTACCAAACACTCAAAACTCGAAAAATGATTTTCAAAAATCATTTTCTGCGTTTCCAAACACACCCTAAAGGAATTTTTATGCTTAACAAATTATATTTTAGTAATTGACAAATACTTAGAATGATCCAATATTATAAATTGAATGTAAATAAAATAAAATTATCTTCACTATCATGATTACTATTGTATTTGAATTGGATCGATGCAAGTGTAAAAAATGTTACACACTAGACCCACTTTGTTGGCTTAATTAGTTGTCAAATAAAATAGTTGTTAGGCTCTGGATCACAATCAGGATGCGCTCCAGAACGGGTGAAAACTCTTTCAAAAGTGGTTATCTAATCTTCAGATGCTATTTAGTGGTGATCTAAATCATGTGGTGCAGCTTCTCTTGAGGATTTGGTGGCTGCACATTTTCTGACAAAGAAGTTCCAATTCATTCCTATAAATAGCTATCTTGGATTTTCTATCAAATTGAAGATTTAAGGAAATATAATATATCTATCGAATTCTCTTCAAGTCCTCCTCTAGTTATTTCTATTATTATATCAGCTTGTTGAAGACACCTTGGCTGTGTTGAAGATGGCTGAGATGATGAAGAGTACGCTGGAGTAGTAGTGTGTATCGTAGTGTGTATTTGAACTCTCCCCTTGTATTCCTTGTTGATCATCTAGTGGATTAGGCTTACGTGAGTGGCTCCGCAGACGTAGGAGTGTAGCTCTCGTGAATAATTATTGTTGTCTGGTTCTTTTTACATTTCTTTTTCTTGTTCTTTATTATTTCTAGCATAGATCTTGTTTCTAATCCAGACTAATAATTGAAATTAAAATTAAGTAGGAACCATTAGGAAATTGCTTGCATTCAAGATCCACAATCTCTTTTTCAATGCCCTTGAGCGTACCTTTTCCAGTTTTCCTGCATGCATTTTGTTGAGTTCGTTGCAATTCAATAGTTTTAGCATTTCGAAAAATTGTCCGCATAAACTTAATTCAATGGTTCAGTAGACAGTATTTAGGAGAAGAAGAAGCATTTCGAAAAGCTTTCACGAGAGAATTGAAGGCTCATTAAGCAAACTATTTTCTCAACACCAGGGAAGTTATCTTGAATAGAAAAAAAAAAAAAAGATATATTTTCAATTTTTTCCTTTATGAATTAGAGCAGTAAATGTATAAAAGAAATATTTTGATTTCATATTCAAAGAGAATTTACAGTATTTATTATAGACTTATATATAGAGTGATAAATATTATTGATTTTTTTAATTTGACCACATGTTTTCAATTTGTCAATTAGAATTATATATTGAGAATGATCCGAGTAGGACATCATATCAATTTAAACTGAAAGGGATATGCACTGTAAAATTTATTACATGTGATAATCTTTATTTATTTATTTTAGATAAAACCCACTACTTTCACATTAAATAGGAAGTAAAAATAATCAGTTTGGTTGATGTGTGTGACCGTGCACTCTAGCTCATCTTTTAAGCATAATGTCTTTATATATTTTATTATATTTATTTATTTTAGTTAATTTAGTCTAGTCTGTCATACTTTCCCTCTTGTAGTTTTGGTGCAAAACTGTTAGAACCTTCCCTATTTAAACCCTATGTTGTAATGTGTTTCTGTGAATTAATATACACTTTCATTTTACTCTAAGGGGTCGTTTGGTTCACGGAATATCAGATTACCTTAGGGAATGTTAGATTGCTGGGAATGTTAGATTACTGGGAATGTTAGATTTCCGTGTTTGGTTAAAGTTGGGGTATGTAATATAATGATGTTTGGTTTAGGGTTATCTTTTATACACACTATAATATTCTTAACATATTTCCATATATTTTAATAAATTTAAAAATTAAAATAAATAAATAAGATAACGGTATCATATATAATTACATGATTTTAAAATATTAACTAAAATCTTGAACTTGAGAAATAAAATTATTTTATATGCTAACATAACATAATAAAAATAAAAAATATATATAATTACAAAAATAATTATATATATATATATATATATATATATATATATATATATATATATATATATATATATATATATATATATATATAATAAACTAACATAACCAAGGTTATCTTACATTACCTAAGATTTTGAAGGGAATCACATTCCCTTCAAAATCCTATGTGGAGGAAACACCGGAATGTGAGCTTTGGAATGTCACATTCCCTTGGTTATGTTATATAACCTGAACCAAACGCCCCCTTAATAGAAAGTTTGAACCCTTCGTATGAAAAAATTAGTTTGAATATAGTATGAGTTTAAAGATGCATCATATAGTTAAAGCCTGCTTTGGACCGTTCGTGGTATAACCAAAAAAAAAAAAAAAAAAAAAAAAAAAAAAAAAAAAAAAAAAGGAAAAGATCCTTCCAACTAATAAATTGAACATTGAGTTACCTGTCCTACATTTAACTCTAGTTTGAATTGCATAGGTTGTTGAGCTTACCCTATCATCATCACTATAGATTATTGCTTTTTTGGTAGGTAAATTAAATTATGTGCATGTCTTACCTTTAGTCTTTACCTTTGTCTTGATCCCACTGTTTTTGTATTTTGTTGTTTCCATTGAACCCTTTCATTCTTTCCCAATTTCTTGATGACCACACACGCACAAATACACAAACAGATAAAAAGACAGAGAGAGAGAGAGAGTGGGAGAGTTTAAAATAAAACATATATATTGATGATAAAACAAAATGTATATATCTCAACACTTCTGGACATGCTTTCTCAGAATCCAATAAGAATTGAAACTGTGCATGCAGCTAACAATAAAGCCAGAGCACTTGAGCAGCGTGCAGAGGTTGTACTTCCCAACCAGATCAAGTCAAATAACAGAACAAAATTAAAATAACAAAAGTGAAAAATTGGAGGGAATTGAATGAAAAATCCATGTAGTCAATCCCTAGCTAGCTAGACTACTTCACTTCTTTAATTATTTCCTTTCCCTCCCTTTAATTTTTGAATTATATTCCTAATTTAAAAACATTTCCCATATTTAGCATAACTTAATTTTAACAAGATGTTGTATATATCATAATTTGTAAATAGTTAGCATCGAGAACCCTTCCGGCAAGAAAGCGAACCGGCCCCGGAAGTAAGGGAGCTAACAACCGAAGAAGGCCTCGCGCTCAAACTCGAAGCCCTGGCATAACTCGACGAGGCCCCTGCACCCGATGTCGTGAAAAACGCACCGTTCAACATTAAGTCGCCTTCTGTTCTCCAATTCCAATTCTTCCATTCGCTCTCCGGTGCATCCTCATGCTTCGTTACCTATATAAATTCAAAAATTAAAATTTCTGTATCCTGTCATCGAACCGTAATACTACTATTATACTTGTATAAGGAAATACAGTTTATTATAGATGTGAGCCCACCTCTTTGCTAAACCTGGCATCAGGGGCAAGGAATCTGTTGCCTTGACTGTTGATAGTTGGGTTAGCACTCCCTCCAATAGCATACATTTCCCAATGGGTGTAGTCATTGTTTACCACATGGAAGTACCCGTGCCGACACCTGTCGTATGAAAGCAACAATTACTACAAAGTATTCAATTTCAAAAGTTTATTTATTTTTTTATTGTTATACTAGTTACATTGAATTCATATTATTTTTAATTTGCCAAATACCTGTGTGGTCGAACTGTATAACTGGGACTCTTTCAAATGAGATGTCACAGAAATACGTTTAGAAAATATATATGAACAGATATTACATCTGTTTTATTTTGTGTTTGGTTCAGTTAGCGGACTTACAGGGTGTTATTACTAAAAAAAAAATGAAAGGAATTAAAAAGTTAAAGTAAGGGGATTGGGTATGATGATTACCTGGGCATTCTTTGAACAAGGCCTTCACCGAAGTGGTTGAAAGCAATGGTGACCTGCATGTTCTTGTCTTGGACGTAGGAATCGCTGGCGCCCAAAAGCATGACTTTATCATGGTGAGTCATGAAATTGTTGGAAATGGTGATGGCGGTGGACCCCTCAATGGCGTCGATTAGCCCGTCCCGGCAGTTGGACAGCGAACAGTGGTCCACCCAGATATGGCTGGACCCGAAGATCGACACCCCGTCGCCGTCCGACAGCGTCCGCCACCCGTAGTGCGTCGGCGACGACCTCACCATGGCGTTCCCACCCTGCTTGCAGTCGTGGATGTGGACGCCGTGGATGATGACGTTCGTCACGTACTGCACCGTGATGCAGGGCCCGCCGGCGATGTGGACGCTGGCGCCGCGCCCGTCGATGGTCTTGAAGGAGTTCATGATCAGCTCCTCCTTCAGCTGGATCACCATGTCGCGAGCGAAGATGATCCACAGCGGCTCCTCCTGGATGACGCCGTACCGGAGAGTCCCCGGCTTTGGGTTCACCGGGTCGTCGTTGCCGGATTCTGTCACCGTGTAAATCTTCCCGCCTTTCCCGCCGATGGCGTTCTTGCCGAACCCGATCGCGCAGTCGGCGAGCCTCTGCCGGTTTTTCTCCCAGTTGGGATCGCAGCGCCAGCAGTCGTCGATCGGATTTCCTGTTCCGCACGACAGATAGCCCAGGTTCCTCCTCGTTGCATTTTCGATGCTCCTATTTTTTTTTTTTTTTTTTTTTTTTTGTAAAAAAAAAATCATAAATAACAATAATGAAACATTATTTTGACTTATATGTCCACTCACGTCAACCTCGACCACCTATATTTAACGTTCAAATTACGCCACCAAACTATAAATCCAAATTTCGGCAGAGCCAGGGAATTGCATGTGCTAGGCTGCTAGCTATACTAACCGACATTATACTAATAAACATTTAGTTAAAAATGCAACACTTGTCTACAACGTCAACTCGTTGCAACTACTACTGGAGGATGTGTAATACTGGGTAAATTTTACCTTGTGACCTTAACCGGTAAAGAATCACAATGAAATAAACCAGTTTGTTAGACTGCTCATAACTAACTGGCTCAAATCAAGAAGGTTAGGATTTGAACTCGTGACCTTGTGGTTACAAGTTTGTATCCTTAATCACCTTAATGGCGCCCATTTTGTCAACAAAGGAACATGGAGCATTTTAGTCACTTGATACCCACCATTTTCCTTTCTTTTGTCTGATTGACACACAGGGCGAAAAAGTTTCATTTTTAAGAAGATGTACGCGAACTTATACGTGTATAAAAAAAGTACGTTGTAATATACCTATGGACTTGTTGAGCAATGGCGTCGGGATCATGTACGGCGGAGGCGGCAACGAGGGAAGCAGGAAGAAGAGAAGACAAGAAGAAGAAGAGGAGGATTGGCATTGTGTGTTGTCTCATTGTGATGGTTGTATTGAAGAAGGAAACTAAGTGTATGTTATGTTGAGGAAAGAAGAGTGGGGGATAGAAGGAATGAGGCGGATGGAGGGGTTTTTAAAGAGGGAAAAGGGGCGGCCAACATTGGCGCAATTTGTGGGGACATTTTCTGCTTCGTAATTACATGTTTTACGGAGATTCCATCACCACCTTATTGGTAGTTTTTGGCCGTTGAGCCTGCAGTAGTTAAGATGTGTTTTTTATGCTTTCTACCTTAAATCTAGCACTTGGTGGTGAAGTCATAAACCGACTTTTATTTACCTATACTGCAAAAGCCTATCTTTTTCTTTATATATCTGAGGAATTCTAACTACCGATTAACTTTTAACAGTCGAGTGAGGATAGCTCTATCTCTTAAGACATCTCTAAGGTATCTCCAAAATTGCAAATATTAGCATCATCCCACCATCGCAACAAAACATACTTCTCCAACGTGCAGCATCTCAGCGGCAAAATGTCAAAATTTTTGGCGTTGATGTATGGCGCGACACTGTTCATCCACGGCATTTTCTAAAAATATGTTTAATTCCCATTTTTTGCCCATGCTTTAATTTGTTAATTCCTTTGTATCCTTTATTTTGTTTTTATGTATTTATATATTTTGTTAAATATACTTAAATGTAAATATTATATTATTATAAATAAATTATATCATTTGAAAAATCTCATCAAGAAAATTGAAACAAGACTAATATTGAATATAAATTATTAAAAATTAAATAAATAAAACATAACAACAACATAAAAATGTTGTTACTAAAAATGAATTATTTACATCACAAATTATATTTTATATTAAACTAATTAAATTTGAATTAATAAAAATTTAAAATTAGAGAAATCATATTATTTTAGTGTTGAATAACATTTGATGTGACATTTGGTTGGAGATGAATAAAATTTGGTGTAGAGAATATTCTCTTTGATATGACATTTGGTAGAGATTTTTGGTGTTAAATAGGTTGGAGATGCTCTTAGAAAAAAAAAAAAAAAAAAAAAAAAAAAAACTTTGAACAATCATATTTAAAAAGGAGAGTAGTTTCTAATGTGCGTTCTATTATTGGCTCTTATATTTATTTTATATTTTGCGTTATACATTTGAGGGGGTGATTGGGGTTAAGCCGTGTGAAAACTTGAGGTTAGCACAAATTGTATATACCAACCAAGTATGCCATAAATGATGGGAGTAATGAGCATTAGGAGAACTTTTTCAAATAAGGCATGATAGCAACTTGATTTTAATAGTCAAAACTATACCTAGTTAAAAAATCACGAGCAGCAAACACTTTTGAAATTTTATACTGGCCTCGGAATAAAACTTTTTATGTTCATATTTTTTTACAAGTTACAATTTGTAATTATATGACTCATCATATAATATGATTTGATCTAGTTATAATATATATATATATTCTACGCATAAGGAATTATACTTTACTATACACAAATACTTAGAACAATACAATAGTATAAATTGATTGTAAATAAAACAAAATGTTTACTTTTCTCTCATGATTTTTGCTGTATTATTTTAATTTGATTATTTAATTATGTCATCTTGGACAGATATCCTTGAGCGTAGCTTTTGCCGCATGCATTTTGTTGCAATTCAGGAGTGTTAGCATTCCCAAAAGCATTGATGGATGGGAGAATATAAGGCTTATAACTCAAACTTGTTTTCCATACTTTTGGGGCAAATCCGACAATAAAATACACTCCCACTTCCTCCACACTCATTAATGTATTGTAAAAATTTTTGAATAATGAAAAATACTCCCACGTTGTTAGTAGCATAGTTAGTTTATCAACCAATTTTAACTTATTTAACTATTATCAGTTGTTTAATTTGGTTAAACAACTAATATAAGTATTTGATTAATTAACTTTTTGTAACAAACAAAAAACTGCACAAAACAGTTTTTTGATAAAGTCATTTTGTATTAATCAGTTATCAGTTAATTTAAAATTAATCAAACTCACTAATACAATCAGCTAACAGCTATTTACCAAATACACCTACTTTATTATATTATTACCTTCTTATTTCTATTATGTCTATCTCAATTAAAGTAGTAATTAGTATGTTATTGTTTGTACTAACTTCAAGTTGGGAAAATAAATTAAGAGAGAAAGAACTGAGACTCCAAGAGTGGGAGGGAGAAAATGAATATCAAACTTGGGATGTGATATTCTTGAACTTGAGACATTTCTTATAGAAAGCAAGAGTAACGTCATCAAATTATAAGATACTTGACAATTAATTCGATCATTAATAACTAATATTTGTGTGTTAATATCAAGAAAACAATTGAATTTCAAATAATTTCATATTTTCTACCTTGAAAAATGGTACGAAAAATAAATGCTAATAGGCATATTTTATGTTTTTATGATGCAAAATGGAAATGAAGAAAACTGTGAAAATTGAAATTTTTAAAATAAAAATAAAAATGACAAGCACATTGTGCTCGGATGGTACATTTATGACTCTCATTGAAAGAAAGTCATAAGATTAAACTCCGGTGGTGGGGTATTAACTCTTTGAGCTATAATAGATAAAGAAAGTATAAAACAAATACTAACTTGAAATAGAGTCAAGAAAAAAAAACTAAACGTTAGACTTGGGTGTAATGCAATTCATTGTTGCCAAGAACCGTAACTATACGGTTAAATAATCAACGGTTTTGGTTCATGAATCATTGGTTAACCAATCTTTTTTTTTTAAACAATTTTTTTTTAAATACAACTAATCATTTATATTATTATTTTAAATAAAAGATTAAAATATAAAAAGTTAAATTTCATTATTTAAAATTGAATTTTGTATTTAATTTTTAAATTATTACAATATATTTTTAAAAAAGGGCTTGCACTTAGTTTTGTCAATATTAAGTTATCTACTTATCTTTTTGAAATTTTAAACTTCAATTTTGGTTTTCTTAATGATTCAAAGCGTTATATTAGCAATTCTAATTAAGTTCGCCAAAATAGAAACATAAACCTTAATCATAGTCCTTCTAATTCAAACCTTAATTAATATGATTAAATTGGAGCATGACCAGGTCTACTAATCATGGCCTTAGCTGTTTAATTTCTAGAGATAGAAGAAGTCGTACATATATAACAAGCTAAGGACAGCTTAGCTTGCTATTGTCTCAAAACTCAAAACCGAAACATACACGCGCGATATCGTTGAAAGGGCAACCCCATGAATGCATGGCATCATATCATGCAAATTAAAGGGAGGGATATATTTCTAAACTCCATTATATTCTGTTGGAAAAAATAGCTTAAAATGGCATAAAATGACATGTTAAGTGACTATTTTGTGGTACAATTATCAGTGAGGTCCACTTTCAATTTGGATCGGGTCAAAGTGGATTCGGATTCTTCGTAGTGAGACGAAGAGATCGATATATTGTACGCTCAAAACGGATAATGGGTGAATGAGATATTGATTTTCAAAGTAGACCCATTTAAGTTGGAAAATGAAGGGAAAAAGTGAGCTTTTGTCCCACATTGCTTTGGAATGAAGATTTTCCCCCCTTATATACAAGAGCTCTTTTGAAGCTTGTAGAATTGTATAGCATAGAGGCTCTCTCGCGCGGGGGGGGGGGGGGGGTGTGGGTGTACAAATCAAATTCCAACTAGTAGAGACTGAAAAAGGCCCGAGCTCGTTTCTCCTTCTTTAGCCTCCTGTATTCATAGCCGTATCTTGGGAAGCCTAGGCCACAACGCTCCTAGCATCTTTGGGAGGTGGCAAATAAGGTTTTAAGGAAAGAGTGCTCACTTGACTCTTGCAAAAACCCAACACCAAACACTAGCCAAATTTCTTCATCTTTCTTCCCTTCTTTCCAAAAAATAATAGTCAATTTTATTTGATTATTATTTGTTTTCCTACCAACGGTTCCTACATATTCCAGCTAAGCATAATATATCTGATTGTGTGTGCGTGGCACGAGTTCTACTACATGTACTCTCAAATTCTACTCCTTCACTTTTACTCCATGATGTGGCAAAAATAATGATATAATATTTTCATCAATGTGAGTCCAAAAAAAATGTCTACATCAAAAAATTGTGAAATGGAGTATAAATTAGGAGTAAGAGGTGTAATACATGTAGTATTTTCCGCGTGGCACTGTGTGTTATGATTGCTGACCATCCAGGCTGCATGTATCTTTTTTTTTTTTTTTTTTTTTTTTTTTTTTGATACATTAAGTTTTCTACTTACGCTAGATTAATCATATTATAGGTAGTCTTTTATTAAATGATAAAAAAAATTAAAATAGTAGATTAATTGTGACAATCAAATACAAGTCAAAAATATATAAAAATAATTTTATTTTTTTTTTAAAAAAAGGCTTGGAAGTAACAAACTAACAATGCCAAAATAATCAACAATTAAAAGTAGAATTTGTTCCCAACTAATTTACAAGTAATCAAAATATAAGTAGTACACATATTACATGCTACTTAATTAATTGTTTTTTTTTTTTAAAGGCAAAATATCATGCATTCTACTTTGGCACTCATCATGCCAATCAATCTGTATTGTCTATGTTAGCATGGAAATGATCATTTAGTCCTTCCATAGTTTGATTAGCTATAAATGTGTGCTATTATTAGTTTCTAGAAAGCAAATTAGAACAAGATTAACACCGACACTAGCTGCATGTGCCACTTCTCAATAAAGGCTTTATAAATCATTTATTTATTTATATTTTAAATACAACAAGTGTGTGTTAAAACTTAAAAATTCATCTATTATCCTGAAATGAATGGTCAACTAGGTGTAATATAATTCTCGTACTTAAAAGTTACGTAATTGATTATTATTCAAAATCATCATGCTCGAGCCCATTGCACAAACTCTTCATAGTGCTATTTACTTTTCCTATGTGATTTATGGGTTATTACTAAATAGCGACATAATATATTTTAGTTTTATTACCTTTAGTGCTGCTATAATCTATAATTAACAGAGCAAATAAGGGACAATTTTCAAATAATTTTATTTTTTTAATCTTTTAAACCATTTAATATAACTAAAATGTCTTGTAATTTCTATTTTGTTTTGTAAAAGATAGGGACATATTTATTTATTTATTTTATGTATATACAATGTATATGTATATGTATATGTATATGTATGTAGTCTAGTATTTGTTTTTCTATTTTAACTTAATATACCCTTCTTGTATTACGAAATGTGTTTAATTATAGTAATTTATACCCCAAAAAACTTTTAAATTACAATACAAAAAAAATAAAATTTATTAACGAAAAAATTTATAAGTAAATTATTAAAATTTATAGATAATTAATTAATCAAAGGAGAAGCCCAACCAGATTGGTTACGCAAATTATGCTGTGAAAACGTGTTCACCATGTGCATGCTGAGCACAGGGGTAGATCCATAATTTCTATACTGTAGATTCATATTTTTTTTTTTTTGAAAACGTAGATTCATAATTTTGTTTTTCATTTGTTGTTACAGAAATTATGAATCTACAGTACATAAATTATGAATCTACAGTATGAAAATTATGAATCTACAGTATAGAAATTATGAATCTACAGCTTAGAAATTATGGATCTATCCCGTTAACAACAAATGAAAAACAAAATTATGAATCTACGTTTTCAAAAAAAAATATAAAAATTTATGAATCTACAGTATAGAAATTATGGATCTACCCATGTGTTCACCATGCGCATGATGAACACGTTTCCACAGCATAACTATTGGATTGGTTAGTCTAAGGAGACTCAAACGCATGACCTCTTATATTTAATTTGGGAGAACCACTTTGTATCACTACTGGAAATTCTGACATTTCCGACCACCTGAAAGTGATCTTAAATCAAGTCGAAAGTCTTGTTCTGACCACTTTTGGTATCCGAAAAAATCCTTGTTGCTATTTCCGACCACTTTTTGCTTTCAACTTGATTTAAGATCACTTTCAGGTGGTCGGAAATTCAATAATTTCCAGTAGTGAGTTTCGCCGGGTTATTTGTAATTACAAGATTACAAATTTAACTCTCATTGATTGTGGACACAAACATAAAAATAAAAAATAAAAAAAATGAAAAGGACAATTTACACATGATATTTAATGAAATAAATTTACTTTTTAAGATATCATTGAATTGGCAAACACTGAATAAAGTTACTGGATTGCATGGGACCTCTAGCTTTTCTACTGTCTCCATTTACCTCTTTTTTTTTTTCTTTTTTTTTTTGGCAATCATATCTCCATTTACCCTTGAGAAACAAGCAACGTAGGGCCATTGCCATTTACTAAATAATTATATATGTATATATATTTTATTATAAGGGAAGAGGATACTTACATATACAAACTACTACATCAAATCAAATATCACTATAATCGCCTCCACCAAAGTTCGAACCCACCACCTCTCACATATAGGAGCAACTTGGTACCAGTTGACCAAAAAAAAAAAAAACATATAAAAAGACATCCACATTTGGTCCTAAATGCAAAGACATTTTGATCATTTTTATACAAAGTGATCAAGTTGATCCCATTATATTTTTATGTTTATTTTTAAAAAAATCCGTAATTGAATACCGAAATGACTTTTTATTTAACGGCATTAAAACTATTTTGTTAATAGAGTACCAAAAATATAATGGCCCATGCCATAATAATACTAGGACCAAATATGAATGTTCTAATAAAATGGGACTAAAAGTAAACTGTCACCTATAAATCTAGGATCAAAAATGGAATTAGTTCCCGTATAAAACATAGTAGGAATAAGGTTCAAATTGGCCCCTGAACGTAACCTGAAAATGCAATTAGGCCACTGAATGAAAAAAAAAAAAAAAAAAAAAAAAGTGCAATTAGACCACTGAACACTCCAAATGTATGCAATTTCACCTGATAGCAGGTTACCATCAATTTTAGCAGGTTACCTGCTTACGTGGCAGCTGAGTTGACATTTTTAATATTTTAAATAATTTTTAATAAATTTTAATAATAAATTTTAAATTTAAAAAAAAAAAAAAAAAAAAAAAGGACGGCCGGGGTGGCCACTGTTTTTTTTATTTATTTATTTTTATTTAATTTTTTTTTGATTTTTTTTAAATATTAAAAATTATTTAAAATGACAACTCAGCTGCCACGTAAGCAGGTAACCTGCTATCCGGTGAAATTGCATACGTTTGGAGTGTTCAGTGAAATTGCATGTTTTTGGAGTGTTCAATGGCTTAATTGCACTTTTTTTCGTTTTGTGGTTTAATTGCATTTTCAGGTTACGTTCAGTGCTTAATTTGAGCCTTATTCCAACATAGTACATGCTACCCAAATACAGGTATATATTCTTAATATAGATAATGTTGGTATATATATATATATATATATATATATATATATGACAATTGTTTTTTCTATTCTTAAAATTTAAATCACTAAAATATCATTTATTTTGTAATCTTATATCTTTTCGTTTAGCTAGCTAACAAATGAAATATTATTCCCATTCTATTTTATTCTCTCCTAAAAACTATTCATATTTTTTCTACTTTCATCTCAATAACGAAACTTCACTTTATGATTTAATAACAATGCAAACTTATAACTTTATATGCTAAACATCTCAATTAAGTCCAATCTTCAACTTTTAAAATCTATGGAAACTAGCTAATACAATATATATTATTTAAAAAAAATGTTTTTGTATCTATCTGATGTGGTAATTTAAATACGGATAGGATCACAAATATGCACAGCTAATAAGTCGAATCGTAGGTGGATCCTTTAATCTTCTGCTTGTTGGTTTAAGCTACTGAACTCAAGAAAAGTGACAGTGGATCATAGGGTCCCAACCAGACAATGGTTATATGGGAAATGCCAAAAGTCCCTGTCTCTAGTATTTAATGTAGTATTTATAGGGGGTGAAGGGAACACGTGTCCAAAGCTCGGCATGCGCGACATGTGTGATCCATACATAGGGGAAGATCGGGAACTTTGTTGATTCCCTCCATGCCACGTGGACTAAGATTCCTGATGCTCTCGTTTCTGCCGTGAACGAATTGGACTAATTAAGGGGAGAAAGACTTAACTTTCTAAGTGGAGAAGATCGGACAGCTCGTTCCAAGCTGAAATGGTTGGGGCGGAACCTTCAGGCTTCAGGCAGGCGAAGACTATTTGGCTACAAAGCCCGCCTTTGCTCGTTCCCTAGCTTAGGTCAGGTTTGTCAGCTTCAAAGTTGGTTATGGTCAAGACTAATTCCTCTCGAAAAGCCAACCAGGTACCAAAGAAGTATGTGATACGTACATGTAGGTTAGCTAGGGGAATATTCCTCATCACCATCTATATCCAGCTCCCACTTGACTAATTAAGATCAACATTAATTAACAACTAATTTAACATTGAAGTGGAAGGTAGTAGGACAATTGGTTGCCAGGGAAGCTTCAAAAACGGAATTTGACCGGACTGCGAGCGAGGAGTCGCAGTCAAGAATTTAGTATTATGCATGTGAAGGTAGCTGGCCCGGGATGAAGCTAAGCTAAACAAGCAAGCAAGCATGCATTTCTTAGGTCGATTATAAGATCACCTCAAAGTCTAATTAATCATCACACACTAGCTACTATGCTTCATTGAATTATGAAGATAATGACATGTTTCTCTGATCTCATGACGCCTGCACATGCTTTTGCCCAAGAAATCAAAGTTGATGGGGTCCAACACTTTGCCCCCATTTTTGTCTTGGATATATCAATTCAATTCTCTCCTAAATCTCCTCCCAATTCTCTCAAATCATTGTTTTTTTCCTCGGCCGCTAACTGCGCCGTGACTCCATCCTACGACCACAACAAACCGACAGCACCCAAATCCATTGTTGCTGACTTGGCCGCCCCTTGCCCGCTTCATCATTCCGTCGCTCTACTCCTCAATTCACCACAATGTTTTTTTATTTTTTATTTTTTATTTTTTTTGGAATTTAACCATCCCAATACTCTACACCAACATTTGTCGGAATAGACTTAATTAAATAGTCCCTTGACTATAATAAAATTATCAATTTAGTCATTGACTATTTTTTTTATCTAATTAAGTCACTCAATTTTAAAAATCTTAATCAATTTGGTCTTCTGTTTGTTTAGTCGTCAGACATCGTTTACTTAGGACCAAATTTGTAATTTTGCTATAGTCAATGGATCATTTCATTAATTAACTCTTCGGTTTTTTTTTTTTTATATATATATAAAATTTAATTAATTATTTTATTTAAAATTAGTTTAAAAATATTTTTAAAATCGGTAACTGCCACACCAGCAAACTTTCAGGTAAACATGTAATTTTAGGTCTAATTTACATGAGTTTGCATTGTTCAAGGACCTAATTGCCTTTTCTTAGTGCGATGACTTAATTGCAGTTTGGTGTGCAGTTGAGTGACCTATTTGACCCGGCCTTATTCTTAAGTTTTTTAAAGATAAAGATCTAATTGCACAATATAGTATAGTTTGATGACTTATTTTATCTGTTTAATTTCCTAAATTATTTTTTTTTTAAATAAAGAAGCTAATTCATTAATCATAGGCTAAAACGTTTACAATAAAGATCGATGGAATGGTCAAACATTCCTTACAGTCAGACATAGAAACAACATCCCTAGCAATGCTACAGAAAACTTGATTTGCAGACTCTTTCACAAATTTGAAGCTGAATTCTTTGGACGAACTTAAAGCTTCTTTAATGGTTTGCTCAAACGTACCCAAGACTGACACTAGTTGAATAGTCTTGCACACCACCTGAGTATCTATTTACATTCTGCTATCCATTGACAATATCTCCATCGAGCTGAACTGCATATCATAGTTCAGAGGATCGGAGTCTCTTTTTCATCATATGTCATGTTTGTCACCCAAGATGAGATTCGCATACGTCATGACCAGTTTTATCGTTTCACGCTTTATGAAAAAGAACTCGCCAAGTAAACGAGAGGAAGAAACTTGTTAAAACAATGAGAGGAAAAACACAGAAACTACAAACAAAATTAAACCAGTAAAACAAAGCAAAGGGAAATTACAATGCGATAATAACGGAGTAACAACCAGTAGCAGTGGAGAAGGAAGGGTGGGTCAAGGCATAACCAGTGGCGAAGGAAGAGAATTGAAGAGAAGACGGTGAAGGCGGATGCTGTCTGCGGTGGAGATGGCGGCAGGGGAAGATGATCGCGCGGACGCCGCCTCCGATCCACTTGCTTCGCGGAGGCTGCGACCGTGTAGAAATTTGAGCATTCGAAAACCAAAGACGAGAGAGATTAGAGAAACCCTAAGGACCCGTTTACTAACAGAAAATTTTTTGCAATTTTCTGGAAAACTAGAGAATTGGAGGACAGAAAACATGTTTACTAGCACAATTTTCCATTTTGAAAACTGAAAATAACTCTTAAAAACTGTTTTCTAAATGGAAAACATAATCATCTATCATCTATTTGGTTATATGTCACTATAACCACATTACTATGATTATATTTATTACCATATTCTTTTACTTATCACCATCTTCTCTATTTTCTACTTACTTTACTTATTTAAACATAACTTATTTGTTTACACTTTAAAGTTAGACATTATTTTCATTATCAAAATTAAGAATTGAACTCTATACAATGTTTTAGATTTTGATTGAACTCAATAAATTATTAGTTCGTTTATATTTAGTTATCATATATTGAAATCTCGCATATTTATATACATGTCATTTAAATGCATATATCCAAAAATATAATTTTAGATAAACCAAGGACAAGTGGCCACATTATAGGCAAGATTCAAACCTTAGATCTCCGAGATGAAATATAATAAACACACAGTTCTACCACCCTTCATGGAGTCTTTTAAGATTAATTATACTTTTTTTTTGTCTTTAATTTCTTAACTAGCTAGGTAAAATTAAAATATTGGACCCTCTAAAATTTGAGGCATGTGCTGTTGCACAACCCAAAATCCGGCCTTGAGGTGAACTTAGTAGATGATTCAATCATTATTGCATGGACCATGGTCTACACAATTGTGTGCACTATAAATAAAAAGTACATTTTTAATATACTAAGGGTACATTATTTATGTATGTAAAGTACATTTTTTGAAAGTACATTTTTAATATACTAAAGGTACATTATTTTATATAATGTACCTTCAGTACAAAAATAATATACTTTTAATATATTAAAAATGTACTTGATATTCATGGTTCACACAATTATATGGATCATAGTCCACACAATAATTTGCCGTAGATGATTGGTTTGTATATATTTTTTAGTTATTATGTTATAAATGTAAAAATCTTACCTATATTAGCCTTAAAAGAAAAAAAAAATTAAAATTTATTACATTTAAATCAAATATATGCAAAAATATTTTAAATATAAGATCTAAAAATCGCTCGAAATTAAACTTGTGTTAATTTTATAACGTTAATCTTTAAAAATAAAAAAATAAAAAGTATATGTTAATAAACAAATTTTCTAAAGAATACAGAGAATGAAAACTGAAAAATAAAAAACAGAAAACAAAAGAATGATTTTTTGTCAGTAAACGTACCCTATCTTTTAGCAAAATTATAGAATGAGGAGAAGAGAGACTCATACTTAATTATCTTAATTAATAATTAATAACAAGATAGATGACATGCAACGTATCTGTCGTCGTCTACATTGAGTCCCACAGTCGTAACACAAAAGTAGACAATGCAGGCTCCATTGCTGCTGACATGGCCAGCCCACAGCCACTTAAACTGCGCCACTTGTCCCTATTGGTGGCAGTTTGTACTCCATTTATGCAGGATAAGTGGTTTTCTTCACCAAAAGTGAAAGCTACACGCTCACATGGGGGATTTGATTCCTCAAAAGGGATGTGTTGTGGTTCCCATGGCCAATGGCAGAGGAAGGTTTAGGATATGATGAGAGACACCCACTCACTATATCGGTTAATCAGTCTGTTCTTGACGACGTCACCATACTCCATCCTTGTTTACTTTACTCAATTATTATGCAAATGGGGACACCTCTTCATCGATCGATCTGATCTCATTAGAACCTCACCTCATGTACGTGACCGTGGTTTGCTTCCTCTTTAATTTCGTGTAGGATAATGATTTATTATAAAATTGGGTTCAAGTTACATCAAATACACATTCACTGTTTTCCATTGTCTATATTTGATTGGGATGGATGCTGAACGTATAACTTCTTATTTAGGATCACAAGTTTATATATATATATATATATATATATATATATATATATATATATATATATATATATATATATATATATATATATATATATATATATATATATATATAGGGAAGGGGATCAGGTGCATTTGTGGCTTCCCGTGCGGATGTGCGGTGGATTAATGTGCGTGAGGTTTATACATGAGATTTGTACTCAATGTGCCTGAGATTTGTACTTAATGTGCGTCATTTAATTAATATGCGTGAGTTTTGTACTTAATGTGCCTGAGTATTGTGTTTAATGTGCGTGAGATTTGTGCTTAATGTTCGTGAGTATTTCAGAATTACAAGCTCAGAAGGAAGCAGAACAGAAACTCACGCACATTAACACTCAAGCTTCTTGTTACTTCTTCCTTCAATTTGGCCATGGATTCTAGATTATCAGCTACCTTCAATGCAGTTGAATGTTTATATAAATGACGCACGCACAGTAAAATTTGCACAGCAGCTACGTGTGGATTTCTGTTTTATTATTCCCATAATTCTTAACCACCATAGCTCGCCTCCGCATCATCATCATCAGGGAGGGGGCAAATGGCTACTGGGGATGGGGAAGAAGCTGACATCAATATTTTCTGCTGCATTTAATTTATACATTCACGCATATTAAATACAAATCTCAAGCACATTAAGCACAACACTCTCGCATGCATTGAGTACAAATCTCACGCACATTAATCCACCGCACATCCGCACAGGAAGCATTCAACCGCACAGGAACCTTTCACTATATATATATATATATATATATATATATATATATATATATATATATATATATATATATATATATATATATATATATATATATATATAGTGTAACCCAAATGACGCAATGACTAATCCATTTGCTAAATTTGCTAAATTATAGACACATTTACAGAGCATTTGGTTGGAGAGGTGGAATTACGTGAGAAATGAATTGTAATTTCATGGGAGATGAATTAATGGGAATAAAGTGTGAATTTAAATTCCAGTGTTTGGGTTACCGGAATAGAATTATTGGGAATTTCAATTCCAATGTTTGGTATAATGGAAATTGAAAGGGGACAAGTAGTATAAAGTAAAAAATTATCCATTGTTGTTGTTAGGCATTAATTTTAGGTTTAAAAAAATGGGTAATTTTGACTCATCACTATCTGTTTTCTTCCTAAAATCCCAAGATTTAAAATCTAGGGGGCACATGGGATTTTAATTCCATGAAAATGGAGGAATGTCAATTCCATGAAATTGCAATTCCTTTCAACAAAACAAGGGAATTTTGTGGCCTTTGAAATTATGTGGGAATTAAGTGGGAAGGGAATTTATTCCCTTCAACCAAACGCCCTGTTAAGTGTGGGGTAGCTGGCCTGGCGGAGATTTAAAGATGCTCTATACTTAAAGCCAAACATCAATCCATTGACATTTGGTTAAGGATGAATGAGTCTCTTCCATTCAACCACACCCCCTAAATTGTTTATATATATTGTTTGGTTACATTTTTTTTTTTATACAAATTAAGTATTATTATTATTATTATTATTTTGAAATTAAACCAACAATGAAAATTTTATTCAACACTCACAAGACAAAACAGATTGTAAAAATAAAGGTGGAGTGAAATGCCACTGCCTATAGCTTGACAAAGAACGAGCCGTTGTAGTAATAACATATATGAGTTGCACCCTTCGCAGACCACTTAACACAAAGGAACCTCATATTATCAAAAGTAGTTGCTAGTTCTTTAACATTATCAATAATTAAATCAAACGTAGTGCCCTCAAACCTTCGACCCCTTACCAAGAAAACTTGTTGAGCGTTCATTTTCACAACCACATTATCCAACCCCAACTCTTTAAGCCAAGATAAAGCCTCCCGAACGCCCATCCCTTCCGCCTCCCATGAACACATCATCCCATTTTCTTCCCATCACAACAACAAAGTAATCCCTAGCATCCCGAACAACCCACCCAAAACCAATACAACGATCTTGAGTATCAATCGCGACGTCCACATTCACCTTAAGTAACCCCACAGCCAGCCACACCCACCTTTCTCCCGAACCACCTTGCACTGTCCTACTATATACCCTCGCCCAACCCCACTCCTACCCTCCAGGTGTCCAAAAACGCCATACTCCCTCCCAGGATAAACTCTACATTCACACCCTCATTATTCAAAATAACCTCATTCCGGCAATTCCATAAACCCCAATAAGCATAATCAATTTACACAAAGACTCAACATTAAGGACACTAAACATTGTTGAACCCAATCTAAAATATCAATACAACCATCGGCATGTACCACCACACCCAACCTTTCCTAACAACTCCTAGCCACCACACATTCAACAAAAATATGAAAAGCATGCTCCATACCTAGACAACACAAAGCACATCCTCCCCCACCTTAATTAACTCTCTTCTCACGCAATCGATCAAGCGTCAAAAGATAAAGTCACATAATCGCCTAAAAAATACCTTCACCATTGGGGTAAATGAAACTTTCACGCAAAGGTCCAACTTGTCCATCGAGCCGCCATACTCTCCCCTAACTAAACACTTATATCCACTATGAACCGTATAAATCAAATGCCCAAAACCATTCTTTAGGAACATTGCGCAGAGATACTGGAATGGTTAGAATAAGATTTCTAACCCTCTCATTAAACAAATTATCTAACACCTCCCTATCTCACCGTCTTAGGCCAATAGTCATGAGTGAACTCACCCGAACCCCTCTAACCCAGCCTGTCTATCAAATTGAATAACAGGATTAGCCACATCAGGAACCCATGGGGGAACCCTAGTAATAGATATTCCCCCTGTAAGGGGAATGAGCCATTCCGAGGAACAATGTTCCTGGGAATAAAAATGTATACCAAACAAAGGAATATGCGTATTACTGGGAATGCTATGCCATTCCAGGCTTATTCCGCGAACCAAACATGCCATAAAAGATCTAAGTACTAGAATGATAGAACAATCAACAAATGAACACATAATATCCCTACAATCACTTGTGGTAATTAATGTCAACATATGACCGGAGCTCAACTATAGGAGTCGCTAAATGGTGGTGTAAGGAGGAACAGTCGGTGTACAGTCAGATCTCTTCCATGCTGTATATAAACATATATAGTTTTATGTTATTTTTGTCATATTACTACTATTCCTCATTCTTTGTTTTACCAACCAACTATATGATATATAGTATAGACTTTGGGGCAAGATATAGTATAGACTTTAATTTTGAGTATAAATTGGTTATATGTTATACTATTTTCTATATTTGACATAGTCCTTAGTCCAAATCCCATTGTGCCATCAATCCCTTTCAAATGTATCAAAACTACATTCTATGCAATATTATTCATGTATTCTTTTAATTATCTAAATACATAAAATAAAATAATATTTTTTTCTATAAAATTTCTAATGAAATACTATTCTAAATTTTTATATTTTTATTCTGTGAACCAAATCCGCCGAAAGTAATTGATGTTGCAAATGTTGAAATACCATATGGGTTTGAACAAGACCAACGTGAATGTCGTTATTAAGGGAGTTATAATAGGGCACAAAATTGAAGCACACTATGTTAATTACGTTACGTTGATGGGCTGTGATGGCCTTGGTTTCCACTGACCAGGGTTGGAACGGTACGTAGTTATATCGTGTATCACAACACACCCAATAAAGTGTACTAGTATTGAGGGATGTTAAGTATATTCAATAAGAAAAGAGTTAATATCCAATTTACTCCTTAATTATACACATTTTTTGTGCTTAATTAGGTCTCCAATTTTGATAATTTTATTTAATTGAGTCTTCAGTTATTAAAATCAATGACTAAATTAGGAAAAATCACTATATTCGATTACTAAATTGGATAAATCATTATAATCGAATACTAATTTCGGTAAAGCTACTAAAGTCGATGACTAAGTTGGATATTAATAGAAGTAAAATTATCAAGATATTTTAATATAGGACTCAATTGGGTAAAACCATCAAAGACGATGACCAATTAAGTAATAAAAAAAAAAAACGTTTATGACTAAATTGAATAAAAATCATTATATTCGAAGACTAAATTAAGTATTAACACAATAAAACACTACTGGAAATTCTGAAATTTCCGACCACCTGAAAATGATCTTAAATTAAGTTGATACCAAAAAGTCCAAAAAGTGGTCGGAAATAGCAACAAAGGTTTTTCCGGATACCAAAATTGGTCGGAACAAGACTTTCAACTTGATTTAAGATCACTTTCAGGTGGTCGGAAATTTCAGAATTTCCAGTAGTGAAAAAACTTGGTAGGTCTGTAGAATTGGTGAGCAGACTACTAGTGTAATTATAATTTCAAATGTTTGAACATTATAAAGAATTTGTCATATAAAAGTTAAACTTGCGGTATTACCGGAAAACTAGCTAGGTAAGTGTATTCGCTTGTTATTTATTTTCTAATATGTTAAAAATAGTAAATAAAAATAAAAATAACATCTAATAAAAATAAATCACATGATTAATATACATAAAATAATATATACATAATAATGTGAATAATTTACAATTAAAATTTAAATTGAATATAATAACAAATAATTATAAATTAATTTTCTCTTAAATAATTTTACTTATTGGTTATAATGTTATTTATGAACAAGAAAAGTGCAAACTTTATTTGCAAAATTATGGTCAAATAATAATTTTAGTCTCCAATTGTCTAGTATATACATAATAGTAAACTTTTGGAATAAGGTTCAAATTGGCCACTGAACATAACCTGAAAATGCAATTAGGCCACTGAATGCTCCAAATGTATGCAATTTCACCGAATAGCAGGTTACCATCAATTCTAGCAGGTTACCTGCTTACGTGGCAGATGAGTTGACATTTTTAATAATTTTTAATAATAATTTTTTTTAAAAAATGTAAAAAAAAAAAAATAAAAATTAAAGGCCAGCCACCCCCTTTTTTTATTTTTTTATTTAATTGTTTTCAATTTTTTTAATTCATTATTAAAGTTTATTTAAAAATTATTAAAATGCCAACTCAGTTGCCACATAAGCAGGTAACATGCTAAAATTGATGGTAACCTGCTATCCGGTGAAATTGCATACATTTGGAGTGTTCAGTGGCTTAATTGCACTTTTTTTTTTTCGTTCAGTGGTCTAATTGCATTTTCAAGTTACGTTCAGTGGCCAATTTGAACCTTATTCCTAAACTTTTTAACAATGTTACACTTTAATACTCACACATAAAATAATTATGGAATAAAATCTCTATTCTATTTAGTCATACCTTATATACTAAAACTCCAATCTACAATAACAAAAACCATAATGTGATTAAAAACATGAGGACTATACATGTTAATGCTAAGTAATTAGGGACTAAAATTGCTATTTAATTATATTTATGGACTAAAACTGAACTTTTCTCTTTATAACTTGAACAATCTTACTATAATTGTCACTAACCAATTATTCTTATAAATATATCATTATGTCGACATTATTGTAGATTATATAACAGTTGTAACTGTTCATGTATTTATGTCTCCATTATATCTTTCGTTACGTTCGTATTATATATATATATATATATATATATATATATATATATATATATATATATATATATATAAGTGTTGTGGTTGTATATATGAGGACAGACACATGAATGAATAAGATGATACTCTTGCCTTGTCTATTACTTTCTCTCCTTCTCTATTACTTTTCTTTCTACAATTCCTTTGATCAATGAGCTATCCTTTGATTAATGAGCTAATGGGTTTTCTTAAGTTAAGGTTTTTAATGAAGCGACTAATACAATATATGTTTTCCATATATTATGTACTCTTTTCTTCAACTAGGTTTCTCCCACGTGGTTTTCCTAGTGAAATTTTTAATGAGGCATGAATATATTTTCTATTTTACTCTTTTCTTGTCTAGGTTTTTCCCACAGGGTTTTCCTAGCAAGTTTTTAACGAGGCAAGGCATGGACAAATAATGTCCAAGGGGGGTGTTATAAATATATCATTATGTGAACATTATTATAGATTATATAACAGTTGTAACAGTTCCTGTATTTATGTCTCCATTATATCTTCCATTATGTTTGTATTATATATATAGAAGTGTTGTGGTTGTATGAGGACAAACAAATGAATGAATAAGAGATTCTTCCTTTTCTCCTTTATCTCTCTATTCTGCTTTTCCTTTCAACAATTATAATATTAATAAAATACAAACAAATATAGGAGCGGGGTTTACCAAGTTAAGTGCATACCTACCTTCGAGCAATGGTACGGTAGCAGATTTCATTTATCACCCAAAAATAATTTTAAAGACCATATTTGGTAATATATAGTTATTAGCCAATTTTGACTTATTTGATCAATATTAGTTGTTTGACTTGGTTAAATATTCAATATAAATGTTTGATTAATTAGCTTTTCATAACAACTTATTGATCCAAAATGCTAAAATTCAAAAAACTTCTCAAAGTAGCTTTTTTATAAGCTTTTTGAAAAAAAAAAAAAAAAAAAGTCATTTTGCATGTAATAAGCTATTAGCTAACAACTAATTTACCAAACATCTTTCTACAATCAGCTAATACTATCAACTAGTCCAACCCACTAACTCAATCAGCTAACAGCTATTTACCTATATTCAAAAACTACAACAAATTGCTAGTTTCTTAGGTCATCTCCCACCGGTGCGACAAAGCACCAAATTAGAGGAAGAAATTGCGTTTGCTATCTCTAATCAACACGCCATCCCACTAAATTTTTGGTGCAACATGAATAGTGCAGTGCCATATTTGACGTTACACTGTTCATCCTACGACATTTTTGGGCAAAAAATTATTTTCCATTTTGCCCTTGTTTTGTTCTTGATCTTTTTTATAATTCTTTCTATATCTTTATATATATATATATATATATATATATATATATATATATATATATATATATATATTTACATATTTTACTAAATATTTAAACATAAATTGTATATTATTAAAAAAAATTATATCATTTAAAAGATCTTATCAAGACGATTAAAACAAGACTAATATTGAATATAATTTAATCAAAAATAAAATTACATAAAACATAATTAAAATTTAATTTATTAAATTACAACGATATGTTATATTAAAATAATAAATATATAAATATAAACTTTTAATTTATGAGAATATAAATTATTTTAGTGTAGGAATAAAATTTGGTGTAAATGGGTTTGAGATAAAAAAAAAAAAAAATTAGTGTAAGAATATTCTTTTTGTTATAAAATTTGGTGCAGAATTTAATGTTTTGGGTTGGAGATGGTCTTATATATTTAAAATAAAAAAAAAATGTGCTATACATACATAACATTTGCATTATAAAATATTTGTAATGTATTTGTAGTGGTTGCAAGTGTAGAATGTGAACCCACCACCACCCATATTCATTACCAGCCACCAAAAGCACATGTGCAACCACTATTCTTTCTTCGTTTATGATATTGCTTTTAGCAGTATGATTTAATTTCTTGTCCATTATTAGATTTGCAACCCAAATAGTCCAGATGACCAGATACTCTGCTTCATTTATTAACTTCAACTCAATAACTTTCACTTCAAGTCATCCAATTGCCTGTTTTATATTCTATAAGAATATAATAATTACAATGGCAATTATTACTCTTCTAACAGTGCAATATGTGAATTTTATTTACATGGTTTTTCTTTAATTTATATATTACCAAAAAAAAAAAAAAAAAAATTGCACCGAGAAGGCCCAACCGCTACTGCCCAGAGACTTTCTGGAGGAGGTTAATCATATCGCAAGACTTGTCTTAACTAGCCCCTTATGGCCAATAATTTTGTAGAATACATTAGTGCACACAACAAGATCAATTCATAAGTTCATTTCCAATATTTGGTAAAATCAAACATTGCACCTTCAGTACTACAACTACTATCCAAGGGTGTACACTAGGTAAATCTCATCTTGTGACATTAACTGGTAAAGGACCACAACGAGGTAAACCAACTTAGGTTGGCTATATGTAGTTGACCGGCTCAAACCAAAAAGGTCAATAAATCACTTTCATTGAGAGTCGATCTTGTAACATTGTGGTTATCAAGTCAACAGTCTAACAAACTTGGCTGAAGTTACCCGACTCATAAAAATTATTGTATTTTTGCTAAAATGTAATATATATTTGTGATCTGTCAAATAGTTTTGGTATTTCATAACAATAAAATTTATGATGTTATATAGTCCTTGTTGGAGGTAATCCCCTTGGGGCAGTGTGGCCCAACATGAGATTCAAAGAAAGCTAGTATGAAGAGTCACTAGTCAACGGAATCCGGAAGGTATTTCAATGACCCTCCTAAAACACCAACCATCCAAATGGTTGGGGGAAGCAAGATGAAATAATTGAAGAAATATTTC
Organism: Ipomoea nil; assembly: GCF_001879475.1. Lineage (NCBI taxonomy): Eukaryota > Viridiplantae > Streptophyta > Magnoliopsida > Solanales > Convolvulaceae > Ipomoea > Ipomoea nil. Next base: position 208,191 of record NW_017617415.1, read on the forward strand.
AAAGGAATAATCATATTTGGGAAAATCACCGTTTTGTTCTTCAATTGTTTCTCGACTGTTAATGTGATTCTTAATTTTCATCTTCAACTAATTTATTTCTCGAATTGTTTAAAATTTCGTCAATTAAACCGTTTCGAGGAATCGAAATGGTAATTTTTTTCATTTTTAAAATTTCGTCAATTTAATCCTCAAAAGATTTAATTATTTTTTTTAGCGGACAAATTTGTTCTTACATCATTGAATTTTCATATATATATATATATATATATATATATATATATATATATATATATATAGGGATGAGATCTGGTGCAAATGAAGTCTCAGGTAACACATGCGGTGAGATCTGTGTCGTTGATCAAATCTTGATCAACAGCTCAAATTAATAAAAATATAAATATAAAAAAACGCGTGTCCTAGAAGCTGGCAGAAGCAAAGTGTAATAATAGCGCACCTTAAGTGTTACAAAGACGCACTTGAAGTGTTGAATGACGCACCTAAGTGTTGAAATGGCACACCTTAAGTGTTAAAATTGTTCACCTTCTGTGTTAAAAATGACGCACCTTAAGTGGTTAAATCACGTACCTTAAGTGTCAAAATGGCGCACTTTAGTGTATAACTACCGCACCTTAAATGTTAAAATAGCGCATCTTAAATTTTAAAAGGACGCACCTTAATCTTTGAAAAAATGCAACTTAAACTTCACAATGACGCACCTTAAGTTTCAACAATAACGCACCTTAAACTTCAGAATGACGCACCTTAAATCTTAAAATGGTGCACCTTATATATTAAAACGACGCACCTTAAGTTTCAATATTACACAAAATGATCAAAATGTCACCGCATTTTTGTAAACATTGTTCAATATTGACGGTTGATTTTGACAAGATGAACAACTATCATCCACCTAGACACCCCCTCCGCATTTGATCTCTATTATATATGTGTGTGTGTGTGTGTTATTCTTTCCATGAGAATTAGTGTTTAGATGTGGTCATGTGGTTTAATCCACACCATCCAATTTTTCAATTGCACGGATATGATTAAATATGCGTAAACCTTTAAATAAGAGATTTGATTGAAAAACTGCCCTCACTCTTAAAAAAAAAAAAAAAAAAAAAAAAAAAAAAAAAAAACTATCAAATAAAAAATATACACAATAAAAAAAAAAAAGTTATAACCATCAATTTAACAAAATCAAAAATCATAATTAAACCACACATCCACACCTAAAAACTATTCCTCAAATGAATATAAATCTATATATTACGGAGTATAAAAATAATATTACTCACCCCTCTTAATCTTCTTATTGACATGACACTTTTCGTTTTAAAATTTATTTTTTGCCTATATTTCTATATCTATAAATGTGATAGAAGAACAAAATCCTAGAGGAGAAATGGTCGAAAACGCATCATGTTGGGCCTAAACGAAGCATATTATTTTTCGCAGATTGCCCCAATTCATTACAAATATGGACTTATTATGAAGCGACAGTTATGCCATAAACCAATATCAAAATACACAATTTTTTTTTGAAAGCAAAATACACATTTTATATCCTGAATATTTACAATTTAAATTGTGAACATTCAGTATATAAATTGTGAACATTTAGTATATAAAATTGTATACATTTAATATATAAAATTGTGTACATTCAGTATGTAAATTGTAAACATTTAATATATAAAAAATGATAAATATAAATTGTGTATTTTTAAAATTGAGTTCACCTTGTAAGGTGGACCCCAGTCCACAGAATAATTTTCGTTAATGAAGGTAGCGGGCCAAATCTAAGAATGCAGAAATGTGGGTCAAAACTCAAAAGTAGCAATTGATATGTCGTGCAATCATGTCCACCTTGCAAGGTGGACACTGTTCGATATTCATAATTACTGAACTCTATGTTCATAATTATAAAACTCTATGTTCATAATGTTTGAACTTCATATTCCCAATTATTGAACTCTATATTCACAATTACAGAACTATATGTTCATTATGCTCTGGAATTGTGTCCACCTTGCGAGGTAGATACAGTTCCAAAATTGTACATAATTATGAATATATAATTCAAAAACTATGAACATATAGTTCTATAATTATGAACATAGAGTTGTGAACATAATTATGAACATATAGTTCTGTAATTATGAATATAGAGATTCAATAATTGTGAATATGAAGTTCAAAAATTATGAACATAGAGTTTTATAATTATGAACATATAGAGTTCTGTAATTGTGAATATAGAATTCAATAATTATTAATATGAAGTTCAAAAATTATGAATATATAACTTTATAATTATGAACATATAGTTCAATAATTATGAACATAGAACCATGTCCACCTTCCAAGGTGGACACGGTTCCACAGCATAACGATTGGTAGCAACTGGTATACCGTGAAATCGTGTTCATCACCTAGCTTGCAAGGTGGACACAGTTCTATGTTCATAATTACTGAACTCTATGTTCATAATTATAAAACTCTATGTTCATAATTATAAAACTTCATATTCACAATTATTGAACTCTATATTCACAATTACAGAACTCTATATACATAATTATAAAATTTTATATTCACAATTATGAACACTTTTGAAACCGTGTGTAGACACTGTTCCACAGCATAATTTGCCCAAAAGTAACCTATTTCGCCTGCTCCAATCGTTATACCCTGCACCACGGCGCACAGGTCGTTTTGGGAGGCGCGGTAGGAAGTTGACATGATTATGTATATTTGTTTATACAATTATGTATATTTTTTATTATGTACATTTTTTTATACAATTATGTACATCCGAATCAGAAAATTTTTGTGTATTGTGTACTACTCAAAATAACGTTTCAAAATATACTCCTTATTTTTAAAATTTTGTTTTTATCTTTATTAATTAATTAATTTGTAAAAATGACATCATTTACCATTCATTAATCAAAATTCTAATATATTATTTTATCCATTTGTCCTTTTACACTTATATATAATATAATTCAACAAGTAATTTTACAAAACACTTTAATTTTAATTAATTAGTTTATTAACTACTAACTTTTCAAATTTCAGCTTTAATTTAAGCTAGTATAAGCATACCAAACTAAGGATGGCAATATGCCCCGTCCCCGACGGGGACGAGGATGTAGAAAATTTTCAGGAAACGGGGACGAGGATTACCTCTCCTCGCCTCGCCCCGCCCTGTCCCCGAATAATAATAATAATTATTATTATTATTAAATAAATAAACAAATAATATATATATATATATATATATATATATATATATATATATATATATATATATATATATATATATATATATATATATATTAAAAATTACACTAAGGCTCCATTTGGAAAGGAGGAAAATGAGTCATTTTCCAGAAAACATATTTCCTTTCTGGTGTTTGGCTACACAACGGAAAACTGTCTTTGTGTGTTTGGTTCATTTTTCAGAAAATGAGTAGTAAAATGAAAAGAATTGAATACTTCAAAATTTTAATTGTTTGATACTTTAGATAAAATTCTTTTGTGAATAGCACTCGTTTGATATATACATACAAAAAAATTAATATTATTTGTAGATTTTTTATTTTTTTTTTTGAACTTTGAATTAAAAAAAAAAAAAAAAGCCCGCGGACCGGCTCGCGGAGCCCGTCAACCCGCATGGGACGGGCTTTGGTTGCATGAACCCTAGCCTGCGAGATTGGTAGGCCGACTCGCAAAAGCCCACAAAAAATTAGACCCGAAAAATTTTGTATGTGTCTCCCTTGGAAAATGACTTCCCAAAAAAAAAAAAAAAAAAAAAAAAAAAAAAAAAAAGAGGAAGTCATTTTCTCCCAAAACATACATATTTTCCTTTGACTAATGCATCATTTTCAATTGACCTTATTTTCTCCCCTCTTGTCAAACACTGAGAACTTGAAAAACATTTTTCAGAAGTTATTTTTTGGATTTCCAAACACACCCTAATTTAAAATTTTGACTGAGAAAGAATTGACCGGGAATGGGAATCCCCGTCCCTGCCTAATTCCCCGTGAAGACAAGGATGGGGACCATTTTCAATTCCCCGCCGGGGATAGGGATGGAACGAAAAATATACTCACCGCCCCGCCCTATTGTCATTCCTATGCCAAACACAGCCTATGAAAAATTATAAGCTCCATAACTTAATATTTGACAAATAGAAGGTTTATATTCTTTTTTTGAAAGGAGAAGGTTTATATTTAAAACAGTTTTAAGTAAAACCAAACTATTTGGTACAACTTGTAACAAATAAGACCATCATAAGGGCAACATATATAACATCAAAATATACATTTAATTATTTTTAACAAGTGAAATGGATGGCACTTTTGGTTTGCCCTATGAAAGTATATTTTTTTTGAATGCCCCTATGAAAGTATATAGTTGAACTCAAAATCAAAAGTAAAGATGCATGCATGCTAAGAACATTATATAAAGAGTTTATGGTATGTTTGTAGGTGAGGGATGAAAAGTAAAGTGTGGGACTTAGGGTGTATGTTTGGTTATTAGTACTGAATCTGGGATAACATGCACCGGACATCCTTGCTGCTGGCCTGGGCCTTTCTTTGGGATACTCTAGAGTGCAAAAGCAAGCAATCCTCAGAACTAAAAGCATCTGATCCTCGTACCCATTTCCCATCAGTTTAGGATCTATTGCCCTCTTCGGATCCTCCGAAACCATCTTACTCCTCAACCATTTCACCAGAAAAAGCTCCGGTGTCGACTGGAAGAATTCATGGGATGGAAGCTTTCCGATCACCAGAACAGCCAGCAACACCCCGAAGATGTATATATCGCACTTCTCCGTGAACTTAAACGTCTTTTGGTACTCCGGTGCGACGAATCCCGGTGTCCCCGCCACCACTGAGGTGGTCACATGTGTATTAGCCTCCGGCATCACCTTTGCCAGCCCGAAATCAGTAATCCTGGCTTCCATGTCGTCGTCCAGAAGGATATTGGCTGGCTTTAAGTCCCTGTGGATTATCGGCTCCGAGCGGGAATGGAGGTATTCCAGTCCCGTCGCTATCCCCAGTGTAATCCTGTGCCGGCTTATCCAATCCAGTTCCGCATTTCCCTGCGACACTTTCCTCAGAACATCATGAAGGCTCCCGTCTTTCATGTATTCGTACACCAGGTAATGACAGTCCTTATTGGACACGTGTGCCAGTACCGGGAGTAAATTCCTGTGCCTGATTTGCCCCACAGTTTTGATCTCTGATTTGATCTGACGCATCTTTTTGTTTAGCTCTTTGCTCCGCTCTGCGCCATCCTTGTGGGGTAGGTTTATCTTCTTGATAGCTATCATCAATCCAGGAATCTCTGCCTTGTATACATGCCCACACCCACCTCTTCCTATCAACTCAAGCGTGGCCAGCCCGACTTCTTTCTCCAGGAATGACAAGTCCTCTGCTTTATCGATCATGGAACTAAACAGTGTTATCTCCAAGTCATTCTTGTCACGTCCCAGGTAAATCATGAACAGAATGAAGCCGCTTAAAGTCCCTGCAATTGCTCCGGCTAGGAAGACGAGCATCCATCCAGCAACCTTGCGACGTTTGTTCTTTTTGTGGTGGGAATCTGTGGGTGATTCTGGTGAGGGGGCGGGTGCAGATGATGATGATGGGTCACTTCCTTTACTTGCAGAAGGTGGCATTACAGTAGTGGTGGGTTTTCTTCTCTCGGCCAAAACATAACGCTTTGGGAGCCTACTATATTCTGTGGAATCCGCAGATAAGTACTCCAGTTGGGTCATTTTTGGGACTGGACCTTGGAGCAATCTGTTGCCAGAAACATTGAAGAAACGGAGGTTTCTGAAGGATTTCAAGAAGGGGGGGATTTTCCCACTGAACAGGTTATCAGCTAGTGATAGTTTTTCCAGGTTGGGGAAGTATTTGAGGAAGTTCAAGTTCCCAGAAAGCTTATTTGAGGAAAGGTCAAGGACCCGGAGGTGGATCAAAGGCGAGAGTTCAGCCGGAACTTGGCCGGAAAACTCGTTTCTTTGAAGGTTCAGGAATTCCAGCTTCTTGCAAAGAAAGATCTGAGGCGGGATGTTTCCGACGAGCTGGTTGTTGGGAAGAGAGAGCTCTCTGATCTCCGACAGCCTCCCTACGGCCGGAGAAAGATTTCCCCTTGTCTGCTTGTTCTCGTACACTATGCGCACAACTCTCAGCACGCTGGAATTGTTAGCAAACCGCTTTTCGCAGAAGACTCCATGGCCGTAACATGGATTTTGAAGATCACTGTTTTGGTTTTGGGTATAAACGCCCAGGCCTTTTTGAAGAAGAACAAGTGCATCATGGTCTGGGGGGTAGAGGGTTAGCCTTTCCTGAGCAGCATGGATTAAAGTGAAAATCAAGGAGAGAGATAGGGAAGAACGGAAGGCCATTCTGCAGAATTTTCCGGTGGTCTGAATGCCGATTCCTCTGCCTTTTATTATTATAGGATAATAAAAATATAATAATAACTTTTTAAAAAAATGTATCTAACTATATCAATACTTCTCATCATTATTTTGGGTGTTTATTAACCAGCTCTGTTAGCTGGAATAGTGAGTTTGACTAATTGATAACATTAACTAGTTGTAGAGAAATCTTTAATAAATTAGTTGTTAGTTTATAGCTAATTACCAAGACTATGTGGTCTAATGAAACCTGGGTTGGACTTCTATTTGAAAGATTGTGAGTTCAAGCCTTAGTGGAACCATTATTGGTGGACCCGTGTCCACAATGCATTGTGGACATAAGTCCAAAACGACGAAAAACGCGTCATTTCAGTTAAAAAAATTTAATTTTGTCTCGTTAATGGCGTTATTCGTTTGTGCCATTATGAATGTACAGTTATGGGATTATGAATGTACAGTTATGACATTATGAATCTACAGTTATGACATTATGAATGTAAGTTATAAAATATTAAAATTATAAATACAGAATTGTGACATTATTAACTTACAATTATGAACATATAGTGATAAAATTATGAACATAGAGCTCTAAAATTGTGAACATGGAGCTTCGAAAATTATGATTTTACAGTTATTGAATTATGAATGTACAGTTACGAAATTATGAATGTACAGTTATGCAATTATTAATGTACAGTTATGCAATTATGAATATACAGTTATGGAATTATGAACACAGAGCTATGACATTATGAACTTACAATATGAACATATAGTGATAAATTTATGAACATAGAGCTCTAAAATTGTGAACATAAAGCTTCGAAAATTATGAAGTTACAGTTATTGAATTATGAATGTACAGTTACGGAATTATGAATGTACAGTTTGGAAGTATGAATGTACAGTTATTGAATTATGAACATAGAGCTCTGACATTATGAACTTACAATTATGAACATATAGTAATAAAATTATGAATATATACTCCTATAACGAATTTGAAATAAAAAAAAATATAAAAAAAAAATAACAATGCGTAACGGCACTGTTACCCGTGTCCAGCATGCATGCTGGACACGGGTGCAGAGCATAACGATTGAGCCTTTTTGGAGACATTAGTAGTGATCAAATAAGTCAAATTTGACGGATAAGCTAACTATGTTACCAAATAGGGCTTATATCTCTTCATATTTATTTTTAAACACTTGATTATTTGTAAGATAGTATTTGTTATACCATACTTAATCCCACCACCAGATTCAGCCATATGACCACCCATTTGTATTATTGAAGATAGATTTTTAAAATTATTTTTAAAAATACTAAAATATAGAAAAAAATTTACAATTACATAATAAATAAAATATAGTTTATGAATGAAACTCTGAATTGTACGTGCACAAGATCTTGGGATGGCAGAGACAATGATGCGCAAAGAGGCTTTGTATTGGTTAAAGTCCTATAGATTCAAGTCCTTCAACAAGATTATTTTGAAGATGGATTGTCTAAATTTTTGCCTTGTACTAATTTAGTTTTTATTTGAATAATTAATAAGCCAATGTCATAAATAAATAATTGAAGTAAACGAAAATGAATTCGTATTTCAGTCAATAACATTCCTTTGATAGCATGATCGAGTCTCCGACCGTGTGGAAAATTGCACTATTGACTAGAGACCTACCGACCTGTGTCGTATTCATTGCGAAATTTAACCTGCATTACATTTGTCACATCACATTAAAGAGTACCCATAAAAATTCTTAACTTTATTTTCTTTACTTTTCCCTGTTTGATTTATTAATTTATGAAAAAATATGCAGCCACTACATAGTACATAGGACTCCCCCAATTAATTTATTACCTTTACTATAAATTGTATTCAGTCTTTCAACTAGGACTATGTGGTCTAATGGTATCCGGGTTGGACTTCTATTTGGAAGATTATGAGTTTAAGCCTTAGTGGAGGCGTTATTGGTTCTTTGTGTTTTAGTAGGTTGAGAAAGTATATGAACAGATACTACAATGTATTTGTGTTTTAGTAGGTTGAGAAAGTATATGAACAGATACTACAATGTAATAGAGCCAGTAACTTTCAAAAAAAATTGTATTAAGTTCTTTTAAATAAATGTGTAAGATATATTAAATACAATATATTTAATATAATATATATATATATATATATATATATATATATATATATATATATATATATATATATATATATATATATATATTAAATATAATATAATATATCTATAATATATATTAAATATAATATATCCATATATTATATTTATATATTGAGAAGAGAGAGAGGAATGAATGTGATTTTATTTGATGAATAAACTGATTGAATACGTCCTATTTATACTAAAGAACAAAGCCAAAATTTAGGGAGTAAAGCCCATGATTCCATGTACTTCATTTCCACATATTTCTGCACATACACCCACGTTCACATTCACACACCTCACATTTCATTTTAATATTGACTTGGTTTAATTAGTAATAATATTACTAATATTATTATAACATTGCCTCCTTTAAACCAAGTTGGATATATTGGTCATCCCAATTTCCTTCTTCAATTTGAGAAATATCTCTGTCTTCAGCGGCTTCGTAAAGATATCTGCAACTTGACATTCACTTGAACAATACTCTATGTTGATTTGCTTTTCAGCAACCAACTCTCTGATTTTGTGATACTTGATATCAATGTGTTTGCTACGACCATGAAAGACTGGATTTTTGGACAACGAAATTGCTGACTTGTTGTCACAAAAAATAGTCGTAGGTGTTTCCTGCTCGTGTTGTAAGAACTCCAAAATTCTCCTCAGCCAAACTGCTTGAGTAGCACAGTTTGCTGCTGCAATATATTCTGCTTCTGCGGTTGAAAGTGCTACAATCTGCTGCTTCTTTGAAGACCAAGAAAATATGGCTGAACCAAGATAGAAGGCATATCCTGATGTGCTTTTTCTGGTCTCAACATCTCCAGCCCAATCACTGTCTGTGTACCCAACAAGTTCCACAGTTTCATTAGTAGAGTAAAAAATTCCATCATTACTTGTACCTTTGACATATCTCAGAATTCGCTTTGCTGCAGCCCAATGTGATTCTTTTGGTTCCTCCATGAATCTGCTAAGTATTCCAACTCCAAAAGAAATATCTGGCCTTGTTGCCACCAGATACCTCAAACTCCCAATTAAGCTTTTATAAGATGTAACATTCACATTCTTACCACACTCATCTTTGGACACCTTTAACTTTTCAGCTACCGGAGCTGAAGCTGGTTTGGAGTTTTCCATTTTGAACTTTTTCAAAATATCAGCAGCATACTTCTTTTGTGAAATAAAGATTCCACCATCCATCTGAACAACCTCAAGGCCAAGAAAGTAAGACATAAGGCCCATATCGGTCATTTCAAACCTCTTAATGAGTGCCTCCCTGAATTCTAAGATTAACTTCAAGTTATTTCCAGTAAAAACCAGATCATCAACATACAGACAGATTAGAACAATATCACCAGAATTCGTGCATTTGACATACAAAGTGTGCTCATGAGGACATCTCATAAAACCACTTTCAACAAAATATGAGTCAATGCAACCATACCACGCCCTAGGCGCTTGCTTTAAGCCATACAAGGCTTTTCTCAACCTGTACACTTTATTTTCCTCCCCTTTCTTCAGAAATCCCGCAGGTTGCTCAACATATATTTCTTCTTCAAGAAAATCATTCAAAAAAGCAGACTTGACATCCATTTGATGCAATTTCCAATCATTTTGAGCAGCAAGAGAAATAACCATTCGAACTGTATCAAGTCTACTTACAGGAGCAAAAACCTCAAAATAATCAATACCTGGTTTTTGCTTGTAACCCTTTGCTACTAACCGTGCCTTAAAACGGTCAATTTCTCCATTTGACTTGTACTTCGTTCTGTAAACCCACCTCACTCCAATTGGCTTCTTTCCAAGAGGTAAATCTGTTAACTCCCAGGTACCATTCTTTTCAATGGCACGGATCTCCTCATCCATCGCCTTAAGCCAATGAGTTTCTGTAGCAGCCTCCTCAAAAGTTAAAGGATCACAATCTGCAAAGGGAGCAAATTGAACAATCTCTTCATCAGACAGGTCATTATCATGACCCAAAACATAATCTTGCAAGCGAGCTGGTAAATGGCGCTCGCGCTGAGATCGCCGAACTGACGATTCTGGCTGTGAAGGAGACTGGACATTATCTGGAATCGGTTGCTCATCAACAATATTTTCAACAACAGGAATAACAACTGAACTTTCATCTTTAGCTAACCAATCCCAGGCACCATATTCATCAAAAGTGACATCACGACTTATAACAACCTTCTTAGTTTCAGGATTGTATAGTTTATAAGCCTTTGAAGCGTCACTATAACTAATGAATATGCACTTCTCACCTTTATCATCCAACTTCTTTCTCAATGGATCCGGCACGTGGGCATATGCCAAACATCCAAAAACCTTGAGATATTTGATAGAGGGTTTTCTCCCACTTCAAGCTTCTTCGGGCGTCTTATCATGGACACTCTTAGTTGGACACCTATTCAACACATAGACAGCACAAGTAACAGCTTCTGCCCAAAAAGGTTTAGGCAGATCCTTGGATTTCAACATGCACCTCACCATATCCATGATTGACCTATTCTTCCTCTCAGCCACTCTGTTTTGTTGTGGAGTGTATCTAGCTGTCATTTGGTGCTGAATACCCTTTTCTTTCATAAAATTATCACAAGCAATATATTCTGTACCTCTATCAGTTCTCAAGATTTTTACTTCATAACCACTTTGCTTTTCAACAAAAGCCTTAAATTGTTTGAAAACATCACATGCTTCAGACTTTTGCTTCAGAAAGTAAACCCATGTTTTCCTACTGAAATCATCAATGAAAGTAATAAAGTACTTACAACCTCCATGTGAGGGAACCTCCAACAAACATAGGTCTGAGTGAATAATCTCCAACTGTTTTGTAGCTTTCCTTGACTTGCCCACGGGAAAGGGATCTCTATGCTTCTTCCCAATCACACAAATCTCACAGATACGATCAGGGACATTCACAACAGGTAAATCAGAAACAAGTTCCTTTCTCGCAAGATAGTTTAATCCAGAGAAATGGAAATGCCCAAATCGCATATGCCATAACCAATTATCATCACAAACTTCAGAATTAAAGCAAGCAAGGAGAGTATGCTTAATTTTCAAAGGAAATAGTCGATTTTGGGACATATTTACCTTTGCAATCAAAACTCCTTTAGCATCTGCAATGGTACAACACCCCTGAGCAATATGTATCTTATATCCTTTTTCTGACAACTGACCCATACTCAACAAATTTTGGTGTAGTTCAGGAACATAGAACACATCGGATATAAAATTGTGAGTACCATCCTTCAACTGAATAGAGATTTTACCTTTTCACAAAATTGGCACTTTTGACTTGTTGCCAAATGTCACTTCAGACCGGACTGATTCATCCAGTTCAGAAAACAATTCTTTCTTCCCACACATATGGTTACTACACCCAGTATCCAAGAACCATATGTTCTTATCTGCAGAAAAACTATCGCTGGCTAAAAGTAAAGTTTCAGAACTCTCACCAGACTTTTCAGCAATGTTTGCTTGATTTCCACGATTGTTGTCCTCATTATACCAACAATCTGCAATCTTGTGCCCATACTTGCCACAATTGTAGCAATGAAATGGAAATTTACCTTGTTTGGTATTACCTCCACCTCTTCCTTGGTTGAAGTTACCACGACCTCTTCCACTAGAACCTCCTCTTCCTCTTCCACGACCTCTACCAGATCCTCCACCTCTTTGATTAGTGCCGGCCACATTAAGGGTGACTTGACTCTTCAAAGCTTCTTCTGCTAGTGGTTCCGATTTTGACGCAATTCTGTCAATATGACTTTCTACCATACCTTTCAGCTCTGCAATTGATAAGAGCTCAGTTTTGTGTGACTCTGTTATTGAAGCCACCACATGGTCATACTTCATCGGCATAGTTCGAAGAACTTTTTCAACCACTGCACCATCTTCAATTGTATCTCCGTATAATCTCATCTTATTCACCATATCAATAAGACGAGTGAAATACATATCTACTGTTTCTGTAGAGGTCATCTCACAATTATCGTACAACCTTCTCAACGACTGCAACTTAGACTTCTGTGCCCGATCGTCTCCTTTGTGTGACACATTTAAGATGTCCCAAGCTTGTTTTGCTGTTTGAGCACGAGCTAATTGCCCAAAAATGGAATAATGAACACCTTGGTGAATCTGACCCAAGGCCAATTTATCTCGTCGTATAGCGGCTGCATCAGCTCCTTCGGGTAGACCGGGATCAACAAAGCTCCAAAGATTTTGAGCTTGCAAATGTGTGGACATCATAATTTGCCAATAACTGTAATCGAGTTTCCCGTCCAATTTGGGACCCGACCATACAATATTGAAATTTGTAGCCATATTTCACTACGAACAATATCTCGGGGTTGAAAGGTTGACTGGCTCTGATACCAAATGTAAGATATATTAAATACAATATATTTAATATAATATATATATTAAATATAATATAATATATCTATAATATATATTAAATATAATATATCTATATATTATATTTATATATTGAGAAGAGAGAGAGAGAGGAATGAATGTGATTTTATTTGATGAATAAACTGATTGAATACATCCTATTTATACTAAAGAACAAAGCTAAAATTTAGGGAGTAAAGCCCATGATTCCATGTACTTCATTTCCACATATTTCTGCACATACACCCACGTTCACATTCACACACCTCACATTTCATTTTAATATTGACTTGGTTTAATTAGAAATAATATTACTAATATTATTATAACAAAATGTATTTTTGACGCATAAAATATATATCCACTTTGGGCATATTTCTACATTGTTGTCGCTGAGGTTTAAACCTTAGTCTCTTCTCCTTCTAAATATTGCTTATTGAATCATTGGGCTAAGCTCGTGCGGACGTCGTGCTGCTTCTTTATATACACTGTTTGTTGTCGTCAGGGTCGTTCCAATAAAAATTGAGACTGTGCAATATCTTAATTTGAGGTTTTTTAAAAAAAATTAATTTCTATATATAAATAATAGTTGTTCAAAAAGTTATATCGAAATATAAATATTTTATAAAAAATACATCTAAAATTTCACTTAAAAAGTGACATGCGCCGTGCACATTGAGACGCAAAATCATCTACCAAACTTTTGATATAAACTTTTTCCAAAAGCTCATTTTCAATGGAGATTAAAGCTATTTCATTGAGTCTCTCTTGCAACACACTGATTGTAAGTAAGATTTCATCAATTTCAACTTTGAAAAACTCTTTTTTTTTTTTTTTTGCATAGGCAACAGTTATTGGGATAATCAATAATATTAGATATGCAATAGTATCATTTGGAAAACAACCCATCCGTTTCAATGAATTCAATATACTCACTGCTCTTATCTTTTCTTCAACAAAATCTCTCTAAACAATTTTAGCTCAATATACAGTTTAGTTCCATCAATATCACCACATTGTTCATCCCTCTTAAAAGCTGTTAATTGAGATTTGAGAATTCAATTAAAAAATAAAAATAATGGTAATTGCTAATTAGCAGAAGGTCCCGATCGAAGATGCTAATTATTGTTTGAGATTTTGAATTGTAAATTGTCATTATATTCTTAATTTACAATGGTACTTGTCAATTGAAATTTAAGAATTGGTAACCACCAAAAGTATGGAAGGAAATTACTAATTGTGCTCAATTTCACCTTATCACAAATTGAATCAATCTTCTTGCACTTAGTCTGAAATCTTGTATACTATATATACATATAATTTTTTTTTTTAAATATAGGGCCCCCAAAAATTGGAGCCCCTGTGCGATCGCACATGTTAGACATGCTCAGAATCGGTCCTGGTTGTCGTTGTAGGCATGAATGTGTATTAAAAAAAATACAATCAATTTGACATAATTTTTTTATTAATTAAAAGGCTAAATTAGAATAATGAGTCCAGATGCTAGCTCTTTTAAGGCAATAATTTTGTTATTTGTGAAAGTGAAATCCTGTGACAAAATGTAATCTGAAAGTGACAAAATGTGAAAGTGAGATCCTGTTTGACAATTAGTGGTAGAGTGTGATGAGCTTCATTGATTGCTTAAATAATCTGAAGTTTTTAAAAAAAAAAAAAAAAAAAAATTGATGTGAACTGGGGTAGAGGGGTGAAAAAAAAAAAAAAAAAAGCAGCAAAACAAAAAAACAAAACAAAACAAATAGTTGAATCTTTAGGGCATCTCTAATTGTTGAAATTGTTTCTTCAATTTTTTAAATGTCAACTAGAATAGAGGGGTGGGAAAAAAGGGAAGAAACGAAAAGAAAATTAAGAAAAGCAAAAAAATAATAATAATAATTATTATTATTTTACGCGCCTAACTTGCACGTATATAGTGTATACACTTGATGGGCGTGACAAGTATGCTCAACGCTCATGTACTATGACTGTTTTTTTTTTTGGGTCAATGAAACGCACAAATAACTTGTATTTGCAATATGTTTTTTTTATTCTTCTCTTTTCTCACCTCAGCTAAGAAAAAAAAAATCATTAAAAAAATCCATTACAGGGTCGGGTAGTTCTTAGATTCCTACCTCAATTTGTACTTTCTAAGCATTAGACTTAGGGGTGTATTCAATCATGACTTTCATAGAGTTTTAAAGACTTTTATAAACTTTATATAAAAGTTTGGGGTATTCAATTTAAACTTTTATAAAGTCTTTAAAAGTCAGGCGGTATTCAATCAAGATTTTTAAAGAGTCTTTAAAAGTCGTGTGGTATTCGATTAAGACTTTTATAGAGTCTTTAAAAGTCATGTGGTATTTAAAAAGGGGGAATTCTATTTGCACCACCCTAATTGCTATTTACACCACCTATTTAATAGGTGTGATAACTTTTAGGTGGTGTAAATAGAAATTTGCTATTTGCACCACCTTCATTAATTTTAGTCAAACATTATTTTTTTTAACAAATATTTATTATAAATGACATTTTTTCCCCTTAGGTATATGCTTTTAACCCTTTTTCCCTCTTAGTTATTCATGAATCCACATTTGCCTCCTAGTTATATTAAAAGTGGCATGTTTCCTCCCTTTTATGTTTGATAGACATTTTTACCATTAAAACTAAATATTTCATTTATTTTTTCTTCTCCAACAAATCATTAGGGTTGGGGTTCAGCCTTTTGGAATAACAAATCATTGTTTATATGTACGGATGGTCACGGTTTAGTTCAAACAATTTTTTATTTTTATTTTATTGCCAGTTCAAAATTTATTTATTTATTATAAATTTTATTTTTTAAAAAATAATAATTTAATAATTATTTTATTGTACTTTATTTTTTCGATTCTGAATCGTAAGCAAAGCCAATGGGGGTTTGTTTTAATTTGCAATCACACGTGTTATATATTACTCTTCCGAACTTCATAAAAAGGGGGAAAAAGTATGGATTTCTTAGGCTTTCACAGTCATATTGAAGTTGACAATCCATTACGTTCCAATGGCATTTTGGAGTGTGATTTTATATCTAAGATTATATTTGATTTCTCTCTTTTTGAGGAATGCACACCTTCATTAGAGGACATATATACTAGTAATCTACAATTACTTTGATTTAACAGCAATTGGTTTTTATATAATTATTATATATAATATGATTAAGTCAACTATCATGTAATATGATGACATTTCAATTACCATTTCAAATAAATGGTCATAGGTCCGAACCTTGGGAGTGGAGCTTAGATTCTTAGGGTTAAAAATTTTAAAGAAAATATAGAACAAATATAACTAATTGTGAAGGCACAACACAACTTTATTTTCTTATACTTACGATTCAGAACCGAAAAAATGAAATAAAATAAAATAATTATTGAATTTATATTATTTTAAAAATAAGAAATAGAATTTATAATAAATAAATAAATTTTGAATTGGAAATAAAATAAAAAATTGTTCGAAGCGAACCATAATCATCCGTACATATAAACAATAATTTGTTGGAGAAGAAAAAATAAATGAAATATTTAGTTTTAAGGGTAAAAATGTTCACCTAACATAAAATGGAGAACACTTGCCACTTTTAATATAATTGAGGGAGCAAATGTGAATAAACAAATAACTGAGAGAAAAAAAGTGCTATAATCATATAACTCAGAGGGAAAAAGTGTACAATTTTCCCTTAACCGGAAACTTTTAATTCGATTGTTATAGTGTCCGGTTCAGTTAGAACTGAACCGTGGTCATCCATACGGATACGCAATAATTTGTTAGAGAAGAAAAATAAATAAAATGTTTACTTTAAGGGTAGAAATGTCAATTTAATATATCAGGGGAGAAATCGTCACTTTTAGAATAATTGAGGGGGCTAATATGCTAACATGAATAATTCGGGGATAAAAAGTACTATAAGTATATAACTTAAGGAGAAAAAGTACAATTTTCTCTTAATTAAATTTTAAATTAAAAAATTATTAATTACACCTCATAAATGAGGTTTGACCAAGGTGGTGCAAATAGCAAAATGAACTCCCATTTGACTATTTACACCACCTATGTAATTATTAAAAATTTTCACCTTTTTATAATTTCAAGATACTTTATACCTACTTTTGACCAAAGGGTGGTGCAAATAGCAACACCCTTAAAAAGTTATGAACTTTTGTAGACTTTTTAATTTTAAGACTTTTGTAGACTTTTCCTTCTTAAATATAAATAGTTGAAATCCAACCATCAACCCCAAGATTTCAAAATTTTCTTTCTAACTTTGAATGTTTTCTCTCTCTACTTAAACTCTATTTTTCTCCCTATTTAAACTTTATAAACTTATCTAAATTTAATAAAATTAATTTTTTCTTCATTATCCCATATTTTCCTCATACCTAAAATTCTACCAATTTTTTTTCTCTCTCCTAAACTTTACAATCTTCCTCTAAAAATTTGAAATAATATTATTTTTACTTCATTATTGCTTGTTTATATTGATTTTTATTTTTCCAATGAATTTTTTATCCATAACTTTCTCTAATTCTTCCTAAATACATGAACAAAGCAAATTTTTCATCATCAAATTTTAGTATATGTTTCATAATATTCATATAAATACTTATATATTTTGATTTTTATTCTTTTTATGTTTATATTCGTAATATATATTTTTCCTATTTTTAACAAGTTACTACGAATAGCGAACTACTGTTCGCAACAACAATTTGGGGTTACAAACAGTAGCAGCTTCTTGTTGTTCAGAGTCTCTTATTTCAAATAATAGTTCTTTGCGTGATGCCTAGCAATATATCAAGTATAATTTTTATATATATATATATATATATATATATATATATATATATATATTATAAATAATATTAAATTTTTATTTTTTTTATTTTATGCAACTTGTAATTATATTTTTAAATATTTTATTTGATCAATTCTTTTATTATAAATTTTATTATTCAATATTGTTATGAATTTCTAATGAAATAATTTTTTTTATATTTATTAATAATATATATAAGTAATTAGCATATAAGTCTCAACCTACATATTATGGAAATAAGTAATAATGTTGATGTGGGTGAAGAACTATATAATATGAAAATTTTATGATATATTATAAATATTTTGTAAGAAAATTATATATAAATGATAAGAATCAAAATCATTGAAAGTTTGTAAGGATGTATTCAATTTAGAATTTCAATGACTTTGGTAGACTTTTTAAAATAAAAAGTTGATAAAAGTCCATGAATGTTTTTTATATAGACTTTTATAGAGTCTTATAAAGTTTTAAAAGGTTTTGAACGACTCTATGAAAGTCAATCAAAGTTTATTAAAATCTATCATTTTAAAAGTCTTTAAAACTCTACAAAAGTCATGATTGAATACACCCACCTTAGACTTCACAAATAGTGCATGAACTAGTTGTTGACATATGGCTCTGTTTAGTAGAGTTTAGCTTATTTTTATTACAAATAAACTATAAGTTAGCTCTATTTGGTAAAACATGAAAAGTTTAAAATATTATTATTTTGTTCAGTTTTGACAACTTTTAAAACAATAGATTACTCCTTAGCCAGGACTATGTAGTCTAATGGTATCCGGGTTGGATTTCCATTTGGAAGGTTGTAAGTTCAAGCCTCAGTGGAGGCGTTATTAGCTCTTTGTGTTTCAGTAGGTTGAGAAAGTATATGAACAGATACTACAATGTAATAGAGCTAGTAGCCATTCAAAAAAGATTACTCCTTAGCCAGATTTGAGGTTAAGGATAAATTTGTACAAACCAAGTTAGATATTTCAATTAAGTTCAACTTTCCGTGAGAATTGTATACTGACTTTTTTTTTTTTTTTTTGAGTTAAGCTATGAACAAGCTAAGTTGGTTTATTACATGTGGTTGTTTACCAACTAGTCACAAAGTGAGTTTTAATCAGAATGTACTTTCAATTAGTGAGTGTGGACTTTCCATTAAATCAATGTAAGATAAAGTTTATTGGTTATCTTAAAGTTTTTTTTTTTTAAAGTAATTTCAGTTTTCTTAAAAAAAAAAAAAAAGAATTTAAAGAGATAATTCTATTACAAATAGCTATTATCTTTTATTTCAAAATCTTAAGAGATGTATATAACTTTTGAGAAAAACGTACAAAGAGTAGAAAATTATTCCTTTCCTTTAAAGTTTTTTCCCTTCCCTATATGTTTGGTGAATGAATTAGAGATCGTATACTTGTGCGACTAAACAAGAAGATTATACAATATAATTTTAAATTTATTTGGACAATTGTTTGTTTTTTTTTTTTGGTATATTTTTTTACACAAAGTCACAATAAGTTTTATTACGGCCCTGTTTGGTAAAAAATTGGCCTATATATAGGTCAATTTTAGCTTATTTGATCACTATTAATTGTTTAATTTAGTTAAAATATCAATATAAGTGTTTGGTTAATTAGTTTTTTGTAACTCCAAAATGTTAAAATTTAAAAAGTTACTCCAAACAACTTTTTCAATTAGTTTTTTTATAAAAGAAATGAATAAGGGTCAAATTAGCCATCGAACTACACACGAAAATGCAATTGGGCCACTGAACTAAAAAAACATGCAATTAGGTCCCTGAACAACGCAAAATGAAGAAATTGAACCCAAAAGTGACCTGCTTACCTGAAGTGGAGGTTATTTTATTAAAATAATAATTTTTTATTTTATTAAATAATTGTAAATAACAAAATTATTTATTAAAAAAAAAAAAAAAAAAAAAAACCCTCTTCTCCTGGCCGCCGGCAGCCTGGTGACGAAGACGTCCCTTCATCTCCGGCCTGGAGACGAAGGAAGCCCTTCGTCTCCGGCCTAGAGACGAAGGGAGCCCTTCGTTTCCAGCCTGGAGACGAAGGAAGCCCTTCGTCTCCGGCCTAGAGACGAAGGGAGCCCTTCGTTTCCAGCCTGGAGAAGAAGGGACGACGTCCCTAGTCGTCCCTTCTTCTCCGGCATGGAACGTCTGTCTTCGTCTCCGGCGGCCTGGAGGCGATGCGTTTTTTTTTTTTTTTTAATTTTATTATTTACAGTTATTTAATAAAATAAAAAAGTATTATTTTAATAAAATAACCTCCAGTCCAGGTAAGTAGGTCACTTTTGGGTTCAATTGCATCATTTTGCGTTATTCAGGGATCCAATTGCATGTTTTTTGAGTTCAGTGGCCTAATTGCATTTTCGTGTGTAGTTCGATGGCCTATTTGACCCTTATTTCTAAAAGAAATTATACCAAACAGCTATCAGTTAACAACTAATTTACCAAACACTTTTCTACAACAGCTAATGTTATCAACTAGTTACACTCCCTAATTAACACAATCAGCTAACAACTAAGAATTATCAGCTAACAGCTATTTACCAAACAGAGCCTACATGTATTTCAAGTTTATTCATTACCCAATCATAATTTTAAGTGACACTATATATCTTCATTTATTTGTTCCCTTTTAGCCCATCAAAAATATAGGTCACATATATAGCAATAATAGTATGTATACTCTTGAAATATATATAAGCAGTATTTTCCACTTGTTTTCTTCCCACCGACAGGGAATTTCTTTCGTTTTTTCTTAGATTGTGGTACTGAATATCTCATTTTGTCATTATTTTATGTATTAATTAATTATATTATATTTTCTCAAAATCGTTGACTCGCTTCTTGATACAATTTGTTCGCTTAAATTCCATGGGGATTTCCTTCGCCTTTTCTGGAGCAGTGTATTTGCTAATATCAAGACAAATTTGGGACTTGGCAGGGATGCAGTAGTAAATCTTTTTTTGTCATGAAATAAAAGGTAATTAAACTAAAACAATGGTGTTTGGTTTGCTGTAAAATATATTTAATGTTGTGGGCTTGTGGTCATTATCCACCTATTTTCTAGCATAGATGCAGTTACTAAATTGTATGTATATATATATTCATTCAGTTATTAAAACTGTTTCTTCTTCTTCCTCTCTCCTCTATTCTGAATTTTATTGTGCATATATGATCTTATGATTATACAAGATTGATACAAGAATACACTAAAATTACAACACATTATTAGTACGAGACTCTAGCCAATTTAACCTCATCGTCAATGCTTCTCTTCTTCGATATATTCGCAAGGTCATCCCGATTATACCCATCATCACTGTCTGGACCGTCTCATCATCGGTCTCCTTTGGTATGAAAAGGCTTATTACCTTGTTAAAATATGGGTCATATTATGGACAATCAGATGAGAGTAATGTTTTCATTCAGTTCAGAAGAGATAAGAGTTACAATACTATAGGAAGTAGAAAGCACAAACAACTCCTATCTAATAGGTTAGCCATAGAAGACTAAACCAACTAAATACAATAATAACAATACAAATGATAACAATAATAATAATATTACTCACACACCCCCTTAAGCACAAGGGTGGTGAGAAACCACATTGAGCTTGTCACAAAGAGCCACAAACCGGGGTCCTGGAAACGGTCCTGTAAAGAAGAATCTGTAAATGGAAAATAAGATTCATCAAATCGGACATGACGACAGATAAAGACTTTCCCCGTTGTTAGGTCCATGCACTTGTAACCCCTAAAAGACGGGGGATAACCTAAGAAGGCACAGGGTGCTGATCGGTACTCTATCTTGTGCCGATTGTACGACCTGAGATAGGGATAACACCGACACCCGAATACCCTTAGAAACGTGTATGGGGAAGACACTTTGTGTAATCGAGTGTATGGGCTTTCAAATTTTAAAGTTGACGAGGGTAGGTAGTTGATTAGACATGTGGCTGTTTCAAAGGCATAGTCCCAGTATTGTAGTGATACTGAGGCCTCGGCAAGGAGGGCTAACCCGGTCTCAACAATATGTAGATTGCGGCGTTCCATCCTGCCGTTTTGTCCATGTGTGTAGGCACAAGATTGCCTATGAATAATGCCAAGAGATTGAAAGGTTTGTGGAGTTTTTGGTATTCACCCCCTAGATCGAATTGGATGGATTTGATAGAACGCGAAAACTGGCATTCTACCATTACGCGGATGGACTCAAAATTTTTATAAATGTTCGATTTTTGCCTTAATGGATAAAACCAGCAAAATCGGGAGTGATCGTCTACAAACAGTAAGAAATAACGAAAGCCCAAAGAGGAAATAAAGGGGGCGAGGCCACAAATATCAGTGTACAGCAAATCTAACACATTTTGACTAGATAATGCTACTCTATCTAATGGAAAATGTGATGACTTTCCATGATGGCATGCTGTGCACGACCCTCACGCCTCAGACTTATTTTTGGTGACCAGACAATTTCGGAGGACATGGTTCTGGACTTGATTATTCAGATGACCCAACCTGCGATGCAACACCCCAGGAGTGGCCCGGGAGCTTATGAACGGAAAATGTGATTGTGACACCAGAAGCTTGTACAATCCGCCCGAGGCGAGACCCCTAAGAAGTGTCGCCCTGGTGACGGAATCCTTCACAAAGAAACAATTTTTGTGAAATCCGAAATAAACATTATTTTCGTTTGTAAACCGATGTACAGATAATAAGGGAATTGACAGATTGGGTACATGCAAAACATTAGACAAAGACAAAGATTTAAACTGAGATGGAATAGATGCATGGCCCACTCGTGAGATTGTCAACCCTGTGCCGTTCCCGACTCACAACACATCATTGCCTGTATATTCTTCGGACTGCGACATCATTGCCGCCTCCGGTGTAGCATGCGCGGTAGCCTCGGTGTCCAGGAACCAGGAACCTGCCGCCGTTGTGGATGCTTCATCACTGGCGACGACTAGATTCGCCTGCGCCGGTGGTTGAGTCGTATACCGTTTGAAACAATAAACGGATGTGTGCCCGTGGGAGCGGCAGATTTGACACCGGGGAGCACCACCTCTGTCGCGGCCTGATCCTCATCGCCCTCGCCCTTGCCGGCCTCGGTTCTGCCCACCGCGGCCGTTGTGGCCATCTCCAGGTTGCTACCGGCCTCACCCAGCGTAGAAAGTCGCCGGAGAACCCGTAGCGCCTCTGTCATTGGTGTTGACCGGATAGTCATCGGAGGGAATAAACTCATGTGCCTACAGATAGTCCGAAAGCTGAGGGATGGAGACATGTGTACCTGTGACTGTGAGAGTAGACGCCATTGTCCGGAATTCCGGCCGCAACCCCCTAAACACGTACATATTTTGTTCGTCTAGGGAGAGAGGTCGGCCGGCCAGCGCAAGTGCCTCGACGATCAGTTGAGCTCTTCCGAGGTATTCCACCGGAGAGCTATTCCCTTGACGAAGGGACTGAAATTGGCCCAACAGGTTGAGACACCGCGCTCTGGAACATGACCCTAGCGCGGCCGTGACCGAGTTCCACACCTCCCGCGAAGTGCTCCGGCCAACCGCCAGATACATAACTTCATCCGAAAGCGAGGAGATGAGGAGAGACATGATGGACTGGTCCTGCTGCACCCATGCTTTGTACGCGGGATTGGTGCCGGAAGTTGCAGCAGTCGTCACCGTCACAGTGCCAGAGTCGCCGGAGGACGGGGGAGCGACGATGGTAGGTGGAGGGCAAGGGATTTCACCATCTACGAACCCGAGCAGTCCTTGACCGTTGAAAAAGGGAACGAGTTGGGTTCGCCAGAACAAAAAATTGCGGGTGTTTAGCTTAATGGACACAAAATGATGGGCAGAGGAGAGGGTGTTTGGGGTGGTGGCCGGAGTAGAAACGGTGGCGGCAGTCACCGTTCTCTCGGAAGAATTAGTTGACATTGTGATCGGTGAAGGAGAGGAAAAATAGGAAAAATGAACGTTGGCTGACTGATACCAGATGAGAGTAATGTTTTCATTCACTCGACTAATACCAGATGAGAGTAATGTTTTCATTCATAGGTTAGCCATAGAAGACTAAACCAACTAAATACAATAATAATAATATCACTCCTATCTAATAGGTTAGCCAGAAGACTAAACCAACTAAATACAATAACAACAATAATAATAATATTACTCACAAATCAATCAATTGGCATATATATATATATATATATATATATATGATACGGTACTCAAGTCAAGACCCTAACTCCACCACAAAAACTAGCTCATGAGTGGAGATTTGGCTCCAATTTAAGTACTACTCCACAATCTCTTATGGAGCCGATGTGAGATCGTATCAATATACCTGGCTATATTTATTGACTTTCCACGGAAAAATATTTATTTGTTTTAATGAGGATTAATTATGTCTTATGAATTATGATATGCTTTTGGTGTTGATTGCTAATTTAATTACTACTTATACAAATTCATGCATGTCTACAATGATTTAATGAATTTAATTTTTGACCGGAAATGATACATTATTATATTATAGTCCTTGAAGGATTGTCTTGATCAACAAGTGATTATAGTTTAAATTCTAAACATATCATTGCCTAGAAGACTACAAGTCATAGCACTAATTATGAGAGAACAATACTGGGACAATTTCTCAATGCAAAATTGTCTTGGTATAGATTTAAATGTCAATTATTATTTGAAGGGAACACGGAATGTGAGATACTTCCCCTTCCTTAGGTATTCTCACATTCCCTTGTCTTTATTAATTTTTCAATTTTAATCCATTAATTTTTCTCCCATTTAAGACATAGAATATTTTTCAAGTTCAAACTCTTTAGTTAGTTGTTTTTAAATGATTTACTTCTATATTTTATCATTGCCTTATTTATTTATTTTAATTTTAAAATTTTTTGAAATACATAAAAATAGGTTACAAATATTAAAGCAAAATACTCCAAAAAAATAAAAAATAAAAACCTCTTCAACCAAACATGTTTATATTACATACCTCAATTTTAACCAAACGTAGTAATCTAACATTCACAACCATCTAATATTTCCTAAGGTAATCAAACATTCCGTGAACCAAACGCCCATAGGCTTTGTTTAGTAGAATTTATTTTAAACTATTAATAAATTATAAACTTTGTTTAATAAAACATGATAAGTTTAAAATAATAGTTTATTTTGAAACACTACTCCAAATAGCATTTCAAAATGAACTCTTGATTTTTATACTTTTTTTTATTAATGAGTTAATTAATACTATCTGAGGTCCTCCGAATATAGTGATTTTGCCACGTTTAGTCATAAATTTTCAAATTGACCAATGTGGTCTTTCGACTTTCAAATTGTTACCATCCGTGGTCCAAGTTAATCATCAATGGTCCTTCAACTATTAAATTTTAACCAACCATGGTCATTTCAAGAGGACAACGACTGGTTAAATTTTGAAACTTAAAGGAACATGAGTGGTTTACTTGGACCACGAATAGTTAAATTTGAAAGTCGAAGGAGCACAGATAGTCAATTAGAAAGTTTAGAATTAAACATGACAAAACCACTGTACCCGGAAGACTCCATTTGGCATTAACTATTTTATTAATTTATAAAAATGACATCATTTACCATTCATTAATCAAAATCCTAGTATCTTATTTTATTCTTTTATGTCTTTTACACTTATAACGAGTTCAATAATTAATTTTATCAAACACTTTAATTTTAATTAGTTAGTTTATTAACTACTAACTATTCAACATTCAGCTTTAATTTCAGCTTAGGCAATACCAAACAGAGCCTATGAAGAAATGATCAGCTCCATAATTTAATATTTGACAAAGTGAAGGTTTATATTTAAAACAATTTCGTAAAACCAAACTATATTTGGTACAACTTGTAACAAATAAGACCATAAGGCCGGGCAACTTATATAACATCAAAATATATATTTATTTTTAACAAGTGAAATGGATGGCACTTTTGATTTAATTGCAAGTATATAGTCGAAATCAAAATCAAAAGTAAAGATGCATGCTAAGAACATATATAAAAGAGTTTACGGTTTGTTTGTATTGTGGGACCTTAGGGTGTGTTCGGTTATAAGTACTGAATCTGGGATAACATGCACCGGACATCCTTGCTGCTGGGCCTTTCTTTGGGATTCTCTAGAGTGCAAAAGCAAGCAATCCTCAGAACTAAAAGCATCTGATCCTCGTACCCATTTCCCATCAGTTTAGGATCTATTGCCCTCTTCGGATCCTCCGAAACCATCTTACTCCTCAACCATTTCACCAGAAAAAGCTCCGGTGTCGACTGGAAGAATTCATGGGATGGAAGCTTTCCGATCAACAGAACAGCCAGCAACACCCCGAAGCTGTATATATCGCACTTCTCCGTGAACTTAAACGTCTTTTGATACTCCGGCGCGATGAACCCCGGCGTCCCCGCCACCACTGAGGTGGTCACATGTGTATACGCCTCCGGCACCGCCTTTGCCAGCCCGAAATCAGTAATCCTGGCTTCCATGTCGTCGTCCAGGAGGATATTGGCTGGCTTTAAGTCCCTGTGGGTTATCCGCTCGGAGTGGGAATGGAGATATTCCAGTCCCGCCGCTATCCCCAGTGCAATCCTGTGCCGGGATATCCAATCCAGCTCCGCATTTCCCTGCGACACTTTCTCCAGAACATCTTGAAGGCTCCCGTTTTTCATGTATTCGTACACCAGGTAATGGCAGTCCTTATTGGGCACGTGTGCCAGGAGAGGGAGTAGATTCCGGTGCCGGATTTGGCCCACGATTTTGATCTCCGATTTGATCTGACGCATCTTTTTGTGGAGCTCTTTGGTGTCTTCTTGAGTCAGCTCCGCGGCTTCCTTGTGGGGTTGATCTATCTTCTTGATAGCTATCTTCAATCCAGGAATCTCTCCCTTGTATACTTGCCCACACCCACCTCTTCCTATCAACTCAAGCGTGGCCAGCCCGTCTTCTTTCTCCAGGAAAGATAAGTCCTCTGCTTTCTTGATCATGGAACTGAACAGTGTTATCCCTGTGTCTTTCTTCTCACGTCCCAGGTAAATCATGAACAGCTTGAACAGAACTGAGCTTATGAAGCCGCTTAAAGTCCCTGCAATTGCTCCGGCTAGGAAGCCGAGCATCCATCCAGCAACCTTTCGTTTCTTCTTCTTGTGGTGGGAATCTTTGGGTGATTCTGGTGAGGGCGCGGGTGCTGATGATGATGATGATGATGGGTTACTTCCTTTACTTGCAGAAGGTGCCATTGCAGTAGTGGTGGGTTTTCTTCTCTCGGCCAAAACATAACGTTTTGGGAGCGTACTATATTCTGTGGAATTACTGGAATCCGCGGATAAATACTCCAGTTGGGTCATTTTTGGGACTGGACCTTCGAGTAAACTGTTGCCAGAAACATTGAAGAAACGGAGGTTTCTGAAGGATTTCAAGGAGGGGGGGATTTTCCCAGTGAAGAGGTTATCAGCTAGGGATAGTTTTTCCAAGTTGGGGAAGTATTTGAGGAAGTTCAAGTTCCCAGAAAGCTGATTTGAGGAAAGGTCAAGGACCCGGAGGCGGATCAAAGACGAGAGTTCAGCCGGAACTTGGCCGGAAAACTGGTTTCTTTGAAGGTTCAGGACTTCCAGCTTCTTGCAAAGAAGGATCTGAGGTGGGATGTTTCCGACGAGTTCGTTGTTGGGAAGAGAGAGCTCTCTGATCTCCGACAACCTCCCTATGGCCGGAGAAAGATTCCCCCGTGTCTGCTTGTTCTCATACACTATTCGCACAACTCTCAGCACGCTGGAATTGTCAGCTACCCGCTTTTCGCAGAAGACTCCATAGCCGTAACATGGATTTTGGTTTTGGGTATAAACGCCCAGGCCTTTTTGTAGTAGAACAAGTGCATCATGGCCTGGGGGGTAGAGGGTTAGCCTCGCCTGAGCAGCAAGGATTGAACTGAAAATCAAGAAGAGAGATAGTGAAGAACGGAAGGCCATTCTGCACAATTTTCCGGTGGTTTAGTTTGAATGCCGATTCCTCTGTCTTTTATAGCAACAGAACGCCACACTTTGCTTGTGGACAATGGACTCAAACAGGATAATAAAAATATTTTTTTAAAATAATATATCTTTTTTTGAATGCTTAAAATAATATATCTAATTATACCAATATTAATTTTTTGTAAAACTTATTGCTCCAAAATGTTAAAATTAAAAAAGTTATTCAAAACAATTTTTTTTTAAAAAAGTCATTTTACATATAATCAGCGCGGCTAATTTACTAAACACTTTTCTACCATCAACTAATGTTATTAACTAGTTAAACTCACTAACACAATCAACTAACAGACAATAGTTACTCCGTATTTACCAAACACCCCATATATCTCTTCATATATTTTTTTAAACACTTATGATTCTTTATAAGATAGTATTTGCCTTTGTTGTATCTAATCTTGTCCAACTTTAAAAATCTGTTATTTTTTTATACAAATAATTTGCATCAAAATATTCATTTTTTAGAAAAATAAAAAAATTAGATAAATGAAATTAGGAAAATGAAAAATTGGACAAAAGAGAAAAAGAATACGTTTATTTTTACATTTTAAAAATAAAGAATAGGGATTAAAAATAAAAATAAATAAATAATTGAAGTAAACGAAAATTAATTTGTATTTCAGTCAATAATATTCATTTGATAGCATGAGTCTCGGACCGTGTGGAAAATTGCACTGTTGACTAGCGACCTTCCGACCTGTGCTGTAGTCTTTGCAAAAGTTAAACTGCATTACATTTGTCCCATCACATTAAAGAGCACCCATAAACCTTTTTTTTTAAAAAAAAATTTTAATGTCACTGACTCCATTACATTGTCATATCTGTTTAAACATATTTGCCCAACCTAATGAAGCACAAAAAGTCATGATATCATCAAACCTCCACTAAGACTCGATCTCATGACCTCTCACATGAGAGAGATCATTACATGTAACCTGAACATAAAGTGCTTGACAAATTCTTATTTTCTTTACTTTTTTTTTTTTTGTTTGATTTATTAATTTACAAAAAAATCTACCATCATTATCTGAAAATACATTTTAATTGAAGTGAAACTGATAACTTTGTAGCTATCAAACCAACTACCCAATTAACTCAGATAGGACTGGACATGTTTAATTTATTACCTTTACAGCTTTACAATAAATTGTATTCACTTTTTAAATAAAAAAAATCTAAACTTAATTTACTAAAATAACAATGTAATTAACTAATTATTATAGTATATGCACATATAAAAGTGGAATTAAAAATTAGTTGTCAAAATTATTTCATGTCCAGTTCCAAATGTTCTCACATGTTATACGATGGAATTTAGTAAAATGTCCGCACAGTAGTATAAGGACTGTACTTAAAAATGTTGGATTAAATGTAGAAGAAATTTGAAAGTAAAAGACTAATAATTAAATGTGTCAAGAAAATGTTAAAAAAATAAATTAAAAAATTTGTCAAATCCATAAAGAATTAGTGAACTATAGAGTAGTCTTTAGAATAAACAAATATTATGATTGAAAAGTTGAATGGTTATGGGATCATGTATGTTTAGATGTTTCTCAATGAACATAATTTAATAATAAGCTAAGCGATTAATTAAAACATTAACCAAGTCTGAATATTAGTAAAGTGCTTTGGATTTTTGTTGGGAATGCTTTAATTTTGTGGGTCAATTAGATATAATTCTTCTTTAACGATATTTCTTAAAATAATTATTTACATAAACATGGGCAATTATGATGTGCTCATGTCATCCAGTATGATAATAACAAACTAATATGTTTCAAAATAGAAGTAAATAATTTTCAAGTTCCATATATGACATAGGAAGTTCATGAAATTTAGAAATAATACAATATTTTAACTTTATATATTAAGAAGCATATTCATTAAGATTTTTGTAATCTAATAATATAAACTTAGAACTTTATACGACAAGTTTGATTTTAATCTAAATAAAAAAAAAATTGTGAAGTATATATAAACAAATATATTAGTGTGTAGTTTATTTATTAAAAAAATATTTGGTTTTTATCGTTGATCAAAAAATAATCAAATAAGTAATTTAACTATCAATTTAAATTTTTAGTTGAGACGTAACATATTCTACAATTTGGTATCTTTATCAAAAAGTAATCGGTATGCATAAACAAGAGACAATATAAAAGGATAATTCAATGATCAATATAATTTAGATTTTTAGTTGAGACAGATATTTCTTTCCATTTTTATTTTGTAGCGATTGTGAGTAGAGTGCGTGAAAATAGGGAAGTGCATGCATTTTCACCAAAGACCTTCTAATTAAGCAATTCTAGCTAGCGTAAATCTGAATCCCAACGTGAGATTTGGGCAGCTGACAATAGACTTATTAATTGTATGGATTGACTTGGATTCTTCTGCAGTCTGATCCGGGAGTTGGAGGTGCCAATAAGCATTTTGTACGCACAATACGTATACATTGGTGCTCAATTTGAAAACATTTGTTTTTTTGAAAGGAGCCGTCATGGCATTTATTCAAAATACTGCGAAATAGCGTGAGGCGGAACAGAGTCTCAATACATAGTAGCAGGCTGACTTGGAATAGGTAAAGCTAACGTATGAGCTAAATAATTCTCTGATCTAGGAATGTAAACAACTGAACAAAAATTAAAAGAAACGATACGCGCCCTGCAGGCATCTATGACATAGCCAACATACGACCTAAGAGAGGTCGCTGAGTGTGAGAGGTATTGTTGTAGTGTCAAGCAATTCGTGAATAATTGTATAGAGTGATCTCCACGAGCCCATAACCATGATAGTACTTCCTTACACGCCAGTGCTTCGGCCATAAGTGGGGACTGACAATCTGGTAATCTTATAGTGCAAGCCGATACATACTCTCCTCCTCCAGTCAACAACACCGCCCCAGCGGTAGCCATCCCCGTGTGTCGCGAGAAACTAGCATCGAAATAGCATTTGTGCGGCACATGGTGTTCCGGTAATATATTTTCTGCAGTGGGCAAAGGATGGGGTGCAGCCTGCATGTTCTCGGCCGAGACAGCAGTTCGTTGCGCCAGCGAGGGGATTCGGATAGAATGCGCTTGCTGCCACGCACAAACTCCGGCAGCGGCTGCGGCAATGACCTTTCGCGGACGCGGTAGGCATGCATCCCACACCGCTCCATTCCTGGCTCTCCAAATGTAATATAAAATTGCAGCTACGTGGGTAATTTGGTTAGTGTCTAAAACATTTAATAGTTCACTAAACCAATCATAGAAAATATTTGTGTTGTTGATGGGGATTGGAAGGTGGGATTGACTCCAGATGGCCTTAGCATAGTCACACAATACTAGAGCATGCATTGTGTGTTCATTAGTCACTCCACACATTGCACATGTTGGTTGTATATCCACTCTCTTTATAATCAGATTTGTCATAGTGGGGAGGATATCACTCAATGCTCTCCATAAGAAAGTTTTCCATTTGGGAGGTATTTTGAGCTTCCATAGGCCTTGCTAATTATTAAATCCGGTCGTAGTATGGTCACGCTCTCCAATAATAGCTCTGTAGCCATTCTTCACTGTATAGTTTCCTCCCTGGTCCCCATACCAATACCACATATCATCATAGCCTGGTGATACTGGTATTTTCAAAATCCTGGGTATATCAATGGGATCAAAAATATCAGTCAATATATATCCCATGTCTGTGTCTCCGGGTCCATTAACACCTTAACAGTCGCACCATTCAAAAATATAGGCTTTTCTGTTTGAATCTTTGGCTCATGTTGATCCTGCAACCATGGATGGTCCCATATTAAAGTTATATCCCCATTTCCAATTCTCCTCCTGATCCCCTTACATATCATATCATGGGATGCCATGATACTGCGCCAGCAGTAGCTCGGATTATTTCCCACACACGCCTCATAAAATGTCCCTTTAGGATAGTACCTGGCTTTATAAACTTTTGAAACTAGCAACTCAGGCTTAGTGAGTAATCGCCATGCTTGTTTACCCAACATTGCCAGGTTGAAAGCATGTAACTCCTTGAAACCCAAACCCCCATACTTTTTTGGTATACACATTCTATCCCAGGCCTTCCAATGGATGCCACGATCATTCCCAGATCCCCACCAGTAATGATTCATGGTGCGCTCAATGGCTGTACATATCCCCATTGGTAATAAGAACACGCTCATTGAAAAAGTAGGCATAGCTTGAGCCACACTTTTCAATAAAACCTCCTTACCAGCCTGTGTTAACAGCTTTTTATTCCATGATACAATCCTTTGCCTGATCTTGTCCTCAATGTACGAGAAGGCCGCTTTTTTATTTCTCCCTATAAAAGAGGGCAGCCCCAAATATTTCCCATAGTTGGAAGCTTGGTCCACACCTAAAATAAGTGCCACATCATTCCTGTCTTCATCTCTCGTGTTCTTACTGTAGCAAATACTTGATTTATGATAATTGACTACTTGGCCAGATAATCTTTCATATCGTACGTGATAAGCACTGTTTCACTACCTCAGCTTCCTGAATCTTTGCCTTGAAAAACAAGAGGCTATCATCAGCAAAAAACAAATGGGATATAGGTGATGCACCTCTCGCAACTCTACAACCATGAATTTTTCCTTGGGACTGCGCCTGTTGTAGCAATAATGATAAACCTTCAGCACAGATAATAAAGAGATATGGGGATAAAGGGTCACCCTGTCTAAGTCCACGCATCGGAGTAATAGGCAAACTACGAGAACCATTCAGTAAAATGTTATAAGACACAGTGGTCACACATAACATTATTAGCTCCACCCACCTATCATCAAAGCCCAACGCCCTCAACATATTACGTAGGAATGACCATTCCATGCGATCATATGCCTTTGCCATATCCAACTTCAATGCACCCCATCCCGTCATACCACACTGTTTCCTGTTTAGAAAATGACCAACCTCCGCCGCAACCAGAATATTATCAGTTATTAACCTGTCAGGTATAAATGCACTTTGCGTATCAGATATTATCACATTCATAAGGGGCTTCATCCTGGCTGAGATCATCTTTGCCATAACTCTATAAATCACGTTACTCAGCAATATTGGTCGGAGATCCGAGACAAGCTCCGGATTCTTCTTCTTGGGGATTAAAACTATATCAGTATCATTTAAATTAGTTGGGAAAGAACGAGTATTCAGACAATTCACAACAAATTCTGACACATCCTCACCCACTACATCCCAATAATTCTGATAAAAACCTGGATTCATTCCATCCGGTCCTGGTACCTTATCAGGAAACATAGCTGTCAACGCAGCCTTGACCTCCGTTTTGTCAAACGGTCGTAACAGGTCATCATTCTGTGCTTGTGACACCCGTGGCGTAATATTCTCATAAAATTCAGCATCACTCTCAGTCTGTTGCGTAGTAAAGATATGTCTGTAATAATCAACTATAATAGCCCCCATAGCCTCTCCCCCCACCCAATCCCCATCATCATTCATAATTTTAACAAGTGTATTCTTCTTTTTACGGTGAGAAGCATACCTGTGATAAAATTTTGTATTCGCATCCGCTCCCTTTAGCCAGTGCTGCTTTGCCATTTGTTTCCAATACGCATCCTCCTGTATTTCAATCTGAGCCAGACACCCCTCCAACCGCTGGTATTCTGTTAATGATGCATGATCCATACACCCTCGTAAACGTAGTTGCTGTTTACGAAGATTCATTGCCTGCTCACCGAACTTATGAAATCTATCCCCTCCCCATCGTGATAGTCTGTCTCCACAGAGCTGAATACAACCCTGTAACCCCTTATTCCTCCCTTCTAACCAAGCCTTCTCCATAACCCCCCTGCAACCCTCATCATGTAGCCAAGCCATCTCAAAGCGGAACCTTCGTCTCATTCCATTCCGTCTTTCCCGAAGATTCAAGATCCCAAGGAAGAGAGCAGAATGGTCTGATTGTCGGGTCAGAATGTTTAAGACACTGGCATCCCTAACTACATCACGCCACTCTTGTGTTACCAACACCTTATCCAGCCTCTCCTCAATCCAGTCCACAGTCCATTCACCCCTCTCCCATGTATACGGGTACCCCTGCATTGGCAACTGGGCCAATCCACACTCATCTATGGTTTCTCCAAACCCCCGCAAAAGTGCCTCTGGATGCGGATTCCCTCCTCTTTTCTCATGCTGGTACAATAAATCATTGAAATCCCCTATCATAACCCATGGTAGCTGAGATCGATGTGATAATGATCTAATAAGCTCCCATGACTCCTTCCGCCTCCACCGCTGTGCAAAACCATAGAAACCCGTCATTCTCCACTTTTGAAACCCTGGCATAGTCACCTCGATATCCACGTGATTCTTTGAATAACTCCGTAAACTAGTCGTATTGTTTTTCCTCCACAGTAGTGCCATACCACCTCTCACTCCTACATTGTCAACATAAAACAGGCCATCAAACTCAATTTTCACCCGTAGCCTCTCTGCATGATCCCGGG
Organism: Ipomoea nil; assembly: GCF_001879475.1. NCBI lineage: Eukaryota > Viridiplantae > Streptophyta > Magnoliopsida > Solanales > Convolvulaceae > Ipomoea > Ipomoea nil. Next base: position 242,620 of record NW_017617415.1, read on the forward strand.
CCACCATAGTCTCAATTAAAAATACAAAATCGGTTTTCTTACGGGACACCATGTCCACTATCTCCTGAACTGTCTGTGGATTACTCAAGCCACGACAGTTCCAACTCAAAGTACTCATTGGTTCAGACGGGACTGGGCTCCAGTTCCCGCCATATGCAAGTTTTTTGAACCACTGTCCACCGCTTCTTCACCAACCTGACCCACCACCGCACGGCGGCGCTTCGAGGAAGCCACCACCCCCTCCGCTACATCATCATCTGAAGCCGCCATCCGTATATCACTCTGGCTATCATTGGAGGAGGCTGTTCCCTCCACTCTCTGCCGTGACCCACTACCCGAACCTGCTCCCTCCACTGGCGGCAACAGCCACGCCGTGCCAATCTGCCTGGGACCCCTACTCTGTCCCGCTCTCATCCATGGTCCATACGGGTAGGACTCCGGAGTGAGACCGGACCTTCGTGCTTTTAGACAAAACTTCTCCAGGTGGCCAAGTATCCCACAGTAGAAACAAAAATTATGTAATCGCTCATATTTCAGGTTAACCCATCCCCACGTTTTGTCCCTACGAATCAACTTCATTCGCCGTTTCAACGGTTTGTCCACCGATACCGCCACACGGACCCGATAAAAGGTTCTTACCGGTCCACCAACATGTCGGTTATCACACCGGATGAACTTCCCAACATAATTCCCCACCTGCTCCAATATTGTATTATCTGTATATCCAATCGGTAGGTCGTAAACTTGCACCCACATGTCCACAGTATCCAACCGTACTTCCCCCGGAAGCATCCCATCCGGAACCTGTCTGCACACTAGGGTATGATTCTCGAATGACCAAAGCCCCTCCTCAAGCACCCGTATCATGTCTGTTTCCTCATAAAAGGCAAAAAGGAACAAGTTTGCATGCATCTCCGTAACCCTCATCCCCATGACCGGCATCCACACAGATGCGAGCACCTGCTTCATATACTCAACTTTAATAAGCTTAGCCGTCAAAAACTTACCCACAACCGAGTAGACCACCTCCGGTTCGTCGTCCACCGGTTGCCCAACCCCTCCGGCCATCACCCCTTCTTCTTCATTCTGTAACACAAAGTCGGCCCATCTTTCCGTCATTCTGGTCACACCACCATCACGCTGAGATGCCATGCCGGCGTGCGGTGTCGTCTATTCCGTCAGAACCTCGCCCAGGCCGTGCTGCTACCGTGTTTGCGTTCGGAAACCCTAATCGGGAGATACGTAGAGAGAACCCTAATTGGGAGAGAATTACGTATTAATTTGAAAGCATTTGTAAATAAAAATAACGTAAAGATTCAAACCCATGACCTTTGGTCTGGCTTTGATACTAAATTGAAATATGTGTTTCATCTCAACTAAAAGTCTAAGCTGATACTTGAATTGCACATTAATGGTTATATGCTCCACACTTTGAAGTAATAAATTTTAATTATTATATTTAAATAATATAGAAAAAAAAAGAATTTTTATATTTTTTGTTTAATAATAATGTACACCATTTTCATAATATTTATGTTTACAAAAAAAAAATAAAAAATTATAATACTAAGCTAACACTCACATATAATTTGAAGAATTCTGCAAGTATTTGTCATTCAACATTCCCAAGCTGCAGTACAGTGACATATCCATAGAGCAATGACGAAGTCAAAAATAAAAACATCACTTTGATGGAGAGATTTAGAAAAGATTGGTTGAAGCGGGAAAAAGTCGATCAGTTGCCCTCAATTTTATGTACATACAGCACAATATTGAAGAGATCGAGTTACAAAGAAAATATCATTTGCATTACCAATATAATGGCAAGACTAATAAAGAGTCTGATAGGATCATATCAGTCAGACCACTACCACCAAATCTCTTATTCATTTCATTTTCGAGTATTCTCATTACCCCCTTGGCCCCAAACTCTACTTGCTAAGGTAGTTACAACTGTTGGGGTTGTTGATGAGGGACACTTTTAGCGGAGTCGATCTTCTCTTGGACCAAGCGTATAATGAACCTTTAATTTTTTTCTCCCAAAACAATTAAATTAAAACTAGGTTCGTAGGTCATTGCTTCAGTTCTCCCAGGCCACTAGTGGGTTCGGGATTAGGTTTTTACCGTTACAAATTGGATTGTTGATTATGTTTTTGTGACATGGAAGTTCCAACTGATTCTTCTTTTAGTAAGGTTGGTTTTTAACCAGTCTTTTTTCGACCACTGTACTTATAACTTTCAACAACAATGTCCAACACCCTTACCATTTGTCAACACTCATCTGGTGTCATCTTTTTGAATGCCTCCGAGGTTTCTCGTAACCATTCCCATTGTCACAAGTTTTACTATTCATTGATGCTTCAAACTTGGGATAGAACTCTTGCTAAACCCCGTGGGTTCAAAGGAGTATTGGGATTTTGTATTTTGTTAGCTTTGTTCTAATGAAGTTGATCTCGGAGATCTAGTCCTTCACTTGACTTTTGTGGGATTGTTTTCCTAGAGTTAGTTGGTCTAGTCTGTCTGTCAATTAGACAATAAAACCATAACAGAGAAATTGAATAAAATGTGGGATGAATGCTTTGGTTATAGAATAATTGATCCAAAAAAAAAAAAAAGGAGCAATATTCTTAACTTCTCAAACTCAAATGAATGAGATCGAGTCTTTTGATAAAAGGAATCATATATATGGCCTCGATATGTTGATGTAAATACGATCATTGTTGTCCTAACATAAAATCATAGGCTGGAATTAAGCTGGCATGCGATCATTGGAAAGTAATATAACAACATGTTTGGTTCATGGAATACCATTCCCGGCAATAGACATATTCCAATGTTTGGTTTGTCTTTTCATGGCTGGATATAGCATTTCTGGGAATGAGCTATTCCCTTTGAAGGGGGAATATCCATTCCTAGGGGACCTCCCTGGTATTAGCTATTCCCAAGTATTTGGGAATAGCTTTTGGACTCTAATACCGAAAATACCCTTTTTGTATTATATATATATATATATATATATATATATATATATATATATATATATATATATATATATATATATATATATATATATATATAACCATCACCACCGCCACTAGCACCACCATCGTACCGCCGTCGCCGCCACATATTTTTATAAGGGTATTTATGTCTTTTAAAACATATATCATTTCTATTCCTTAAACCAACCAAACACTGTAATATAATTCCTAAAATCTATTCCTTGTGCGAACCAAACAATAGAATACAATTCATATTCTATTCCTTGCATATTCCATTCCTTATGGAATAGCATTCCTATTACCTAAAAATTCATTCCGTGAACTAAAACGTGTTGTAATAGTAAATAAGAAAAAGAAGGCTTAGAGTTCTTATAGCTTAGAATGGAATGTACTCAAATCGTCTGATCCCCTTGTCTGATTATAAAAATAATAATTATGCTTGCAATTCTAGGGTTACAATCTACAAATGGTTACAAATGAGATAATTACATGTATTCTCACCCCTCATATCTTCCATGATCATCTCTGATATGGCATCAACGCAAAATCTGTTGAGCATAACTAACTATGATATCATGCATCCTGTTGAATATGCAATGTTTGGATGTATGAGGTTGAGGTACTAGTTTGGTTGTTTATCATCCCATTTTTCCTTAAACATTATCGATATGATTTAATTTTGTAATTAGTTCAGTGGAGCTTCTAGGTCAGATGCCGAGTTGGAAGTGATTTTCACTGATAATTCCTCTAAAAAATGATATAAAATGAGGGGAAATAAAATTGAAATTTCATGAAAAAGAAATTATCAAGAAGATTGATTTCATTGTTGATTCGTGGAAAAGACATTACTGGGAATATGAATTCCGTTGTTTGGTTGGGATTAGAATGATAAATTGATAAGGAATAATGAGTATAATAATGACTAAAATTACTCTACACAATAATAATGATAATAAAAGTAATAAGTGCAAAATTGTCAAATCATAGAGTTAATTCCAACAATGGTCCTCCGATTATGTTGATTTTCCACAATTGGTCCCTGACTTTTAATTTGGACAATTTTGACACTCGACTTTCGAAATCTTTCCAATGTTGGTCCTTCCGTCAATTGAAGGTTAAGTGGATGTTAGTTTGAGGGGCAAAGTAGTCATTTTACATGTTTTGAGTATAATTCGCTGTCCATTTCCCTTTTTTTTTTTCTTTGTATTCATTCTCAATCGGAAAATTATATGCCATGGGAGAACGCCGACAAATCCACCGGCGAGAGAGGAGATTAACTTGGCCCAACCTGGAATTAGAGAAAAAGATATAGATGGAGTGAATGGCAAGATTTCTTTGAACTTCCTTCTTCGACCTTCCAACCCCCTCTCCGTTCTTCAATTCCAATCCGTTTTCTGTTATGTATCGAATTCCTATGCTTTTGTTTCATTTATTGGATCTGAGTGTGGAGTGTTGAGGAAAGCAATCGTTGTTCTGAGATTCGGATCATGGATTCTCTCTCGTTGGTATCGCCGTCGTTCGTTCTCCCTCCCGGGAAGCCTCTCCGGCACCATCATCACCAGCGGCGAATATTTGTGTCCTCCAAGGTTAAGCTCGCTCGTCAATTACGCCTATCCTTTTCCTCCGGTATTCCGCGCAGCTCATTCGAGCGTACTAGTGATAGCCTCGATCGGAGGAGAAACCGGAAGCTTATTGTAAATTAGGCGGCGGAGAAAAAGGTTGGCGGCGAGACAAGGAATTGGAGAGTGCGCTTCGAATGGACGGTACTATTCCGGGGACTCCGAACGAGTTCGTAAAGCAAGTGCATGTCGTCACATTCGCCTACAACATGCGGAGGCATCTCAACAGAGTTTTGATAGCAGCAGCTATCAGTTCCCTTTCTTCTTTCAATTTCGTCTTCATAAACTGATTTACTGTGCTCAAACTCCCCAGCTTTGCAATAGACTTGTGCCTCCATTGCTCACTGTGAAATTTTTCTAAATGAAATCCTGCAAAACATTCCTATACTGTTTCTTCTCAACCAAAAGATTTAAAAAAAAAAAAAAAAAGGCTAGAGTTGAGCAATGATGTTATCAGATCCTGAGAGTTGAGCATATGGGTGGTCTTTCTTGTATCTCTGCAGTTCTACACTCCCTCTTTGGTTGGCCACGTCCACTATCCCAATATATCTCAAAACCTGATGGTTAAACCTCATTAAATGCCATGCAAGAACAAAGATGCAATTAAGCAGCTTACTGTGGGGTTGCCGCTAGGCTTCAGAGTTCAGAGTGAGACAAAGCAATATGTTGAAGGAACATTTGTGGAATTGAAGCGAGAGGGCAAGGGAAGAAGGAGATGAATATGTAGAGTGAGTCACGAATGTGTTGAAGGACCATTTGTGGAATTGAAGAGGGGAAACGGAGAGGAAGAAGCTATTGACGTATGAAAAGACCATGATACCCTTTAAGTTAACGTCAAATTAACCTTGAGATAACAGAAGGATCTTTGGTGGAAAAATTTTAATACTCAAGGGTTTAATTCGTCCAAATTAAAAGACAAGGACTAAATGCGGAAAATCATGATAGTCGGAGGACCTTTGATGGAATTAACTCCAAATCATATGATACTTTCTTTCCAACTTTAATGAAAAACAAAATATCACAAAAAATCTTTTCCTCAACACTAGTTAAGGAAAGCTTTTTCTTTTAGAAAAAAATTTCCATGAATCAAATGAAAAAAAAAAAAAAAAAATCTATTTTCATCAAATTTAAGAAAATCTTTTCTTAGATAAACTTTTTTTATCCGACCGAACATGAAGTGTTTTTGCTTGCATGCAAAAAGTATTATGCAAGCTAGTATGGCGTGGCATTCCTTTCAATAGTACGTGCCAAAAGTCAGGGTTGTGGAAATGTTTTTCTGGCAACCCATTAATGTGGATGGGAATTTCCAAAAAAAAATAAAATAATAATAATAATAATAATAATAATAATAATAATAATAAATTCTCAAATTAATTTTGCAATCGCAGTTCGCTCATTAATTATTTGATTATCAAAAATATTACATGCATAAAGCAATTTTAAAACAACAATTATATTATTAGGTTAAATCATTCAAACGTTTTGAATCACGCATTCGCGAACTTAACCCAACGGGAAATGCTGGGAATTCCCTCGTTCACAACGGTGACCATATAATACCCCGGCGGCGCAGCAACCGGCGACGGAGGAGCCGCCACCACAGCATTTACCATTCCATTATCACCCCTTTCCATACTCGTGCACCTCAGCTTCAGCATTCTTTGATTCATGGCTACGGAATGTGTAGTAAATGGTGGCGAGTATGCACTGAATTCCAAATCCTCGCTCGGCCACTTCTTGTCTAGCCAGAAACGCACATGAAATTCCTTCCCGTAGTCGACCACGGCGGCCGGAGACCCCTCCACGTAAACCGACACGTTTTTGGGTCTCTGGTTGTCGAATCTTCTGTCCATGTAATCGGGCACGAAGGCCTGTAATCGGAGCTCGGTGGGGTGTGGAACGTTGGTGAAGACGTAGCCGTCGTTGGGGTTGCTCCCGGCGATTAAAACTCTCCCGTCGGGGAGGAGCGCCGCCGAGGAGTGATACATCCGCGCAATTTTGGTCGCCCTGAGGACGGAGAATCTTTTCCCGACGGTTTTTCCCGGGCTGTAAATGTAGGGCTCGAGAGCCGGGCTGGCTCCGTTTCCCCAGCCGGCGCACCCCCGCTTGACGCCGTTGATGATTAGAATCTGCCCCGTCGGAAGAATCACCATGTCGTTCATCACCCGCGGCCCCGGCATGTTCTCCATATTCCACTTATGTTTGTTCCCGGAAATCACCATTCTCCCGCAGCTCTTCAGCCCTTCTATAAACCTCCCCTGTTTCGCCTCTGTATACGCCCCCGCGCTCGCCCCGCCGCAGATCATCACCTCCACTTTCTGGAAACGGTTTTTATGGTCCAACGGGAGCATAACCGACGACCCGGTACTGGGGTAACTCCGGGAGCCCTCCCCGGGCATCCGGGGGAACTTCTTCTCCACTCTGTTTTTCCTGTAGTTGAACAGAATGGAATCGCGGTTGGCGAAAATGAAGAGATACCCGTCGGAGGAGAGGTGGAGAAACGGATAAAGATTGTTCCCGCCGGCGTTTCTTTCGTAGGTCTGGTGCAGAAAAGGAAGATCTGTGGATTTCTGCATGTTCGGAAATCTGGGCACGAATTCATACGTGGAAGCCCTTCTCCCACCGACGATAATAACTCTGTCATTTTTCCCCGGGAGGATCTGATTAGAAGCGTACCATCTCTCATCATACAAATGCTTCTTCCCCGGCTTCCAATTACACGTCTTGTCAACACACGGGGCAAAAAACTGGATCCGCTTCGACCCGTCGCGGTACCCGCCGGTCTGCATGATCGTCCCGTTGCTGAGAATCGTGCCGGAGGAGCACCATGTGTCGGAGATGAAACGGAGGGGGCGGATGGTGTTGTTCAGAACGTCGTACTCGACGGAGTGAGCGTAGCAAGAGGGATCCGACAGGTCTTCTCTGGAGCCCTTGCATCTAGTCCCGTTGAAGCGTCGCCTGAGCTGGTACCCGGACCTGCCGGAGCCCCGCTGGTCGAAGAACACGACGGTGTTCCGGTGAGTGAGTGCCATGTGCATGGCCACAACTCCGGTGTTTTCCATGAGAGTTTGCCATCTGCCTTGTCCGCTCGCGGCTTCGCTGACCAGAACCGATGCATTTAAGGCGTTGCATGGCCTGAGAGATACGAGAAACAGGACGAGCAGTGCCGTGATCGCGCATGGGAGAGTAGTTCGGAGTTGATGAGTCTCCATGACAGTGGAAGTAGTAGGGAGAATTTGCTGAGTTATACGATTCTTGAGAATCTTAATTGTCGGAGGAATGGTCTTATAGGGGACATATTGGTGCAAATGTTGGCCTTGGTTTGTGTGCTATGAATCTGCCAAGTTCTTCGTAAATGGATCTTTGTGTGAAGCTTGGAATTCAGTGCTTCATTTCTGTGTCACACAAAGATTACCCATGCATACCCATCCTCCAAGAAGGTTTGTTCAATTCTCTCCTTTATGCAGTCTACGAATAAAGATTATATTATGGAAAGGGCACGTCTGAAATTTTGTGAAATAGTGTATATATATGCACCAAAAAAACAACTTTTTTTCACAATATTTTATAAAGGAAATTGTTGGGAAAAATCCCACTACCTGTGATAAATAAAATCACAGGACCGACAAGAGTGCAAATAAGATATGGTACAAAATAGTAAAAAATAAATAATAGACACAAGGGACACAAGATTTACGTGGAAAACTCCAAAACTACGGGGAAAAATCACTGACCACCACCAACACAATATTCCACTATAACAAATCTTGGGTACAAAGTTGCTGGCTACCACCCGAGCCAAACACCCTAAAAATATCAAATACAACAACTCTAGGCCAAATACATTCTATCACGTTCACAGGCCTAAAAAAGAATAATATCTCGTACTCAAAATATTCAACCACCACGAGCAAGGTGAATAGAATACAAATATTACGAGAATATCCAAAAAGATGCCTGGAACAAATAACTGACCTCTACAAAATATTTGATAAAGAAAGTACCCAAAAGATCTAGGCAAACCCACGACAAAGTAGCACAAAATGAAGAAGAAATAGAAGAAATAGAAGTTGCTTCTTCCGCTGCGCTGCGTACTGCCGTGAAGAAGGAAGAAGAAGAAAATGAATTTCTTCTTTCTTTGTCCACCTTTAGCCGAAAAGCTTGTGGAAATTTGTGGTGTTTAGAAAACAAATGAATTGTCCTCCTTTATAGTTGCTGAGCTGCTGCCAAAATGGGAATAGAAAGAAATAAACTTTCAACCTTTCACATGTGCAGCCGAAATGGGAAAGAGTGAAGATAAGGAAATTTGATTTTCTTGTTTTCACATGCTGCCAAAAGTGAAGAAAATATTTCCCAAACTTCTGCTCAACTTCTGCTCCAACTTCCACCAATATCACATTTTCCAAGACAATTAATAATTGTCACCAAACTTCTCCAACAAGCTCACAAATATATTAATATATTATAGTGGATAAAAATAGGCTTGGTCCAAATTGAGCTATTTACCACATAGGAGGGAAGCCCCAACCCAACAAATATCCCCATCCCGACTATGTGGAGGATATCGCCATCCCGGCGATACAGCAACAAACCTTAAGTGACCTAACTTCCATTGGTCCACACACATCAGAATGTATCAACTCTGATGCACATTCCTTTGTTGCCACATTCACTGAACCACCAGAAATAGAGCTTTGCAAAGAGTACAAGTTAGAAAACTTGTTACCTCGTGCAACAACCAGTGAGCCTTTAGCAATTTTCCACTGTCCATCACCAAAGAAATAGCAGAAACCATCATCATCAAGATTTCCAGTAGAAATAAGATTCAGTCTGATACCCGGTGCATGCATTACATTTTTAAGTACCAGCTTTGCGTCATTGCTTGTTTCAAGGCAAACTGTACCGGTACCAATCACCTTCACCCAACCATCATCACCCATTCTCAGCTCTCCAAAATCACCTGGAGTATATGAAGCAAAGAATTCCTTCCTTGGTGTAACATGGTAGGCTGCACCTGAATCCACAATCCAAGTTGTCTCATGGCAAGCAACATTGTTGGCATTCTCATCGCAGACGACAAGTAAATCTCCTCCAACTATTGCAACTTGGTTCCCGGTGGCATCATCATCATCTTGCTTCTTGTCCCTTTTCAACTTGAAGCAATATTTCTTGATATGTCCTTTCTTGCCACAATAATGACATTCAACATCTCTACCCTTCTGACCCTTTTGCTTGTTTCTCCCCCTATCTTCTGTAACCAAAATCTCTGACTGAGAAGTGGAGGTGTCTTGAGATCTTCTTCTTGCTTCTTCATTCAAGATACCGCTCTTGACAAACTCCATGGTCACAACACCGTTGGGAGCAGAATTGGTCAAAGAAATTCGAAATGTTTCCCAAGAATCAGGTAGAGTGTTAAGTAACCAGAGACCAAGTACCTCATCCTCAAATGTGATGCCCATGCTTGACAAATGATCAAGAACACCCTGGAAATCATTAACATGATCATTGATCAATGTACCTTCCCTGTATCTTAGATTCATCAACTGCTTTAACAAAAACAACTTGTTATTGCCTGTTTTGGAAGCATACATGGTCTCAAGCTTATCCCACAGGCTCCTGGCATTCGTCTCATTAATAACATGGTTCAGAACATTGTCTTCGACCCATTGTCGAATATAACCACAAACTTGTTGGTTATCAAAGTCCCACTCCTCGTCTGACATATTTGTTGGCTTTGCACTTGCAAACACGGGTAGATGCAATTTCTTCACAAACAGGAGATCCTTCATCTTGGCCTTCCAAATGTGAAAATTTCTACCATTCAAGCGCACCATATTGATCGTATTTACCTCCATGTCAAATGTACCCGATCAACAACCAGGGCTCTGATACCACTTTGTTGGGAAAAATCCCACTACCTGTGATAAATAAAATCACAGGACCGACAAGAGTGCAAATACGATATGGTACAAAATAGCCAAAAATAAATAATAGACACAAGGGACACAAGATTTACGTGGAAAACCCCAAAACCACGGGGAAAAACCATGGACCACCACCAACACAATATTCCACTATAACAAATCTTGGGTACAAAGTTGCTGGCTACCACCCGAGCCAAACACCCTAAAAATATCAAATACAACAACTCTAGGCCAAATACATTCTATCACGTTCACAGGCCTAAAAGGAATAATATCTCGTACTCAAAATATTCAACCACCACGAGCAAGGTGAATAGAATACAAATATTACGAGAATATCCAAAAAGATGCCTGGAACAAATAACTGACCTCTACAAAATATTTGATAAAGAAAGTACCTAAAAGATCTAGGCAAACCCACGACAAAGTAGCACAAAATGAAGAAGAAATAGAAGTTGCTTCTTCCGCTGCGCTGCGTACTGCCGTGAAGAAGGAAGAAGAAGAAAATGAATTTCTTCTTTCTTTGTCCACTGCTTTAGCCGAAAAGCTTGTGGAAATTTGTGGTGTTTAGAAAACAAATGAATTGTCCTCCTTTATAGTTGCTGAGCTGCTGCCAAAATGGGAATAGAAAGAAATAAACTTTCAACCTTTCACATGTGCAGCCGAAATGGGAAAGAGTGAAGATAAGGAAATTTGATTTTCTTGTCTTCACATGCTGCCAAAAGTGAAGAAAATATTTCCCCAACTTCTGCTCAACTTATGCTCCAACTTCCACCAATATCACATTTTCCAAGACAATTAATAATTGTCAGCAAACTTCTCCAACAAGCTCACAAATATATTAATATATTATAGTGGATAAAAATAGGCTTGGTCCAAATTGAGCTATTTACCACATAGGAGGGAAGCCCCAACCCAACAGAAATGACGTTTTTAGTTATTGAATTGTTTTATAATGACTAATTCAGTTCTTAAATTTTTCTCATAGTAACTTTCTACCATTCAATTGTTATCTAGTGATTTAAAAAAAAATATCCATGAGTCCAACATCTGTTATGCACATGGGTCAAATCACACTAAAAATTTGAATTCAACCAAGTGAGGTACAAACAACAGCAATTGCGTATGGAAAACGATGAGGTGATTGGAGATTTTTGTGTACTGAAGTGATGAGTCTCAGTGTTGTACTATGCTTACTTCCACTGGATTACTCATCTTGTGACTGTTACTGATGCGTAGTATATTTGCAAACAAATAATTCTCGGAGTACGAGTTATCGATCCACAGGGAAGTGGTTGTATCAAGCACTAGTTACTAACTTATTCATTAGAGCTAATCCTAACAATTACTTAGATGATTGATTGGCATAAAAATAAATAAAAATAAAACAGAGGTTCAGGATTTTGAAAACAATTAGAGAGAAGTTGAGATTCATGGGATTCAAGTATTTAATCACCTAGTGCCAATTATCGTTTGCAATATTTAGTTTGGAATTAAGATTTGTGTGGGAATGCAAAGTGGAATCGAGTTACTCCCGTAATCTCTATTCCTAGTGAATTTCCACTCCCATGGCTTAAACACCCAATAAGATCAAAGATCAGCATTCAATTATTCCTAATTACTACCATCTCCCGATTGGCAACAATCTAGAATAAACTTCCCCTAATAAGTTCCCCTTTCCCAATGACCAACCATTAGGTGCAATCGTGTGTGCCCTAATTTATGCCCCAACTCCCATTGGTGACACAAACATGGCTATGAAGCTAGTAACTATGGCCATTAATTACAAGCATCAAACAATATTATCACGATTGCAACACAAGTATTAAACCCAAATAATAATATATTAAAGAAACTGAGAGCTCAAGCACATAGGTTCATAAACACTTTTACCCAAGAATCTCTAAAGAATTTAGCCAAGCATGACTAAATTATACATAGCAAATATAAATAAAGAATTACAAATCATCAAAAGAGTACAAGAATTAACCAGACGATTTTCCCAAATCTCCCTAGTCTTCTTCTTGCTTTCCAAGACAACTTGTGGCTCTTGATTTCTCTCCTTCTTGTCTCCAAGAATCTCTGAATTCTCTCCCTGTCCCCCGTCTCTCTTCTTAGGGTTGAGGAAGGAGGGATTTTATAGTGGGTACAAAGTTGAGATGAAATAGGAATCTTGTACCAAATTGGACTCAAATTCTAATTCCTATATTTAAATAAAGAAATTGCCGTCTTTAATGATATTTAGAATTTGGAAGATTCCTTGAATTGCTAACTTTTAATATGGAGATATGAGCATTGAAATCCGTGCAATTGATATTAGGAAAAGAAATCTCGCGCTTGTATTGAATTTTGCCCAGCTGCGCCACTTTAGGCGTCTGTTTTTATCCCAGAAATAGACGCCTATTCTCTCGACGCGTCGAGAATTTTCTCCACGCGTCGAGACTTCCTGTGCGCGAATTAGTTAGCTACTGGAAAATTTCGACGCGTCGAGTCCACTGGGCCCCGAACTCATCCAAAATTGCTCCAAACTCATCCTTGAACTTCCCTTGCTCATAGAATTGACCTACAATGGTTCAAAAACACTAACAAACACCGTAAAACATTCAAAACAAGTACGAACCATAATTAAATGATAATAGCAAGGAAAACCTATATTAAATAAGCAAAATTAAAGAACTTAATTACTATGATGATTCAAAATAACCATAAAAACAAGCACAGATGTGATAACATCAGTTACAAGTCACCACAGAGTTCTTTGGCTATCTGGTTGTCATATCTTACTTAAAACCAATTGGTGATAAGTAGGTGGACATTAACCATTTAACCACATCCTTCCATGGTAAGCTACAATGTCACGTCTCGATCAAGCATGGGCATGCTGAACTTAGCCAACTCGGCCAACGCTCAACAATCCCCCTCCCAGCACCTGCCGCAGCCTTTGAACACCTAGCCCAATTGCACAGCATGCCTGACTCGGTCCTTAGCCTCCGCACCCACTGACCCTTCTTGGGACTAAACTCGGCCTTAGCTTTCACTTCGCCATCGATTCAAACTCGTGACCTCGGCTCTAATCTGATACGAATTGATGGATCTCAGCACTGCACTATGCTTACTTCCTAGTGGGTCACCCCCATTCTGTAACTGCTGACCCATCTTGTAACTATTGTAAGTCAATCACGCTTAACCACAGAGTTCTTTAGCTATCTGGTCGCTTTCTCCAATGTTGCCTTCTTAGTGTGAGAAGGCAACTCAGTGGTCGCCTTCTCACTTTGTGAAGTTTGGGTCACCTTCTCAACCTTCTCCATTGGAGAAGGCAAGCGACTAGCGACCGTTTGAAGTCTTCGGTTGCCGGTATTAATCCTCGGAGCATCGCTGGAGTGTTGTCAAAATCTAGTGACCTGCTTTTACAAGTAACTAATAGGATTTTGTGTTTCAATGCACCAAAATAACATGTTTATGAACTTAATTGCATTTTTTAAAAGTTTAGGGACTCAATTAATTTTTTGAGTAAAATTTAGGAGCTTATTTAACTATTTTTCTTTTATTTTTCAAAAATCATTTTTAGAAATAAGTTGTAGAAATTCTTTTTTCGTATTTTAAACGGACCCTCAAAATTTTATTATTTCTTTTAAAAGAGTTTTTAATGCTCTGAAAGTAAAATTTGAAATTATATAGAAAATTTAGAAATAACCGATATTTTTGAATGCTCCGGAAGTAAAATCTGAAATTATATAGAGAATTTTGAAATGGAGTGGTGGACTCATATTATACTCATAACTTTTACTTTCTCTCACATGTTTTTGATGTAAACACTTTTTTGTGGGTTCACATGATGAAATATAATCAATACTTATTTACCACCTTATGAAATAGAAATAAGAGAGTAGAATTTGAAAGTATGCATAATACAACTATTTTTCCAAACATAATACAACATTTTTAGAAATAAATACTAGGAATTCTTTTTCTATATTTTAAATGGAGCCTAAAATTTTATTATTTTACTTTTTTAAATGCTCCAGTAGTAAAATTTAAAATTATATAGAGAATTTTGAAATGAGTTATACTACATGTACTCTTAAATTCTATTCTCTCAATAGGATAGCTCAAGTGGCAAATGAGCTCTCTTTGTGGGGGGAGAATTCTGAGTTGGACGAGAGAAATTATATTCTCTCACTTTTTATAATACGGCAAGTAAGGATGAGATATTTTTAGCACGTAAGTTACAAAAAGTGTATATTATAAATTTGTGAGTGAAAGTAGAAAGTGGGAATAGTATTTTCCTTTTGAAATAGCCGGTTTGATCTAAATGGCTAAAAACAGCATTTGCCCGTTATCTTTTAACTAACAGAACCAACTTTATCCAATTATTATAGCAGAAGAATGCACTCTCTGCAAACTCTTTCCTCTTTCTTCTTCACATTTTCATCGCCTAAAACCCTCGCAAAACCCCATCTTCGCGTCCAATTGTTTCCCACCCCCCTTGCCGCCAAACCCACCCTCACCTCCGCTAGCTGCTACAAGTCCGATGAATTCCCGGTCGGCGAAGACGACGAAGCCTTTCTCCAGTCCTTCAGGCCAAAAGAGAAAGAATCCGAAGAGGAAGCTCGACGCCGTAACTGGGTCGAGCGAGGCTGGGCTCCCTGGGAGGAAATCCTCACTCCGGAAGCTGATTTTGCTCGGAAATCCCTGAATGAGGGAGAGGAGGTCCCGCTTCAGTCGCCGGAGGCCATCGAAGCCTTCAAAATGCTCAATCCTAATTACCGGAAGAAGAAAATTGAGGAGATGGGGTTAACGGAAGACGAGTACCTCGCTAAGCAGTTCGAGATAAAGGGAGAAATCCCCGAGCCTCTGACAACGTCGTGGGCCGGGCCGCTGGTGGTCCGCCACGTGCCGCCCCGGGATTGGCCTCCCAGGGGATGGGAGGTGGATCGGAAGGAGCTGGAGTTCATTAGGGAGGCGCACAAGATGATGGCAGAACGGGTTGACTATAGTAAAGTGGAGGAGATGGTTCTCACGGAAACTGATGACATGAACTTGGAGAGGTATAGTGTGTTCTTGAAACAGTACAAAGAATGGGTAGCCGCTAACAAGGATAGATTGGAAAAGGAGTCATATAAGGTAGATGGATTGAGAAGTTTTTCATTCCTGGTGAATTGGTCTTTCATTATGCTTGTTGACAGAAGAACATTTTGTTCTAGAGTAAAGGACTGTGGCTAATTGGGCAGGACTCATTTATTTTTAAAATTTTGGATATTATTAGCTAGGATTATGCAGCACTTTGTGGGAGTTACTCAAGTCATGTTTTCTAATTTGTGTGCAGTATGACCAAGACTACTATCCTGGTAGAAGGAAAAGAGGAAAGGATTATGAGGAGGGAATGGTTCGATAGATGATATTCCTCTCCATGGTTTTGCAATTCATATTAACACATTTATCATACCTGACCGTTTTTTGTTTTTTGTTTTTCTTTGGCAGTATGAACTTCCCTTTTTTTACCCAGGACAAGTAAGCGATTCTTCCTTGTAATTCTCCTCTGTATTCCTTTTGCTTATGTTTTTAACTTTACACGGTTGACTTTATTCAATACATATTTTTCTTGCCACATTCATGGATTTGTTAAGTAATAGGCTATACAAGAATAAGATAATTAAAGATTATTTTCACAGATAAGAATTGTAGTTAAAAATAGGGAAAGTTGTACTTTTGGTCCCATAATTATTATCACTTGTGCTAAATGATGAGTGATGAATCTAGATTACTTTATGTATCTTTCTTAGCCTATAAATACCTTACTTGCACCACATTCTATCAAGTTAATTATCAGATGTATCTCTAGTTCTACTTCTAATCTCTTGCTTTATCTTCCACTTTACCGGGAGGTTGTGGGGCCTTTCCACTCACTAAACCTTCCAATTTATTATCTCTTGACATGGTATCAATGTCACCCACTCACCTTCCTGTAGCTGTACTCTAGCAATTTCAGGTGAAATACTGCAAACACTGCCAAAATCAGTGCTCTGTGAATTGAGAAAATTTAGCCAAACCAATGTACGCATTCATGTAAGATTTTTTTAATAAAAAATAAGAAATGAGAATGTATTATTTTATAATTACTAAAAATATGCTAACAAATGAACCAACAAAAAAAATGAAAAGAGTTATGTCTAGACTCTTTTAAGTACCTCTCTTAGCCTATAACTACTAGACACATAACTCTATTTGTCTGTTCTTCACTTAGTCTCTTGATTAGCATAATAGCAAATATACCTTTTCCCTTACCAGATGGTGGTTGCTCCTTGCCACCTTTCAAACATTCCAACTAAATCCAACTTATTATTGTTGTTGTTGTTTAACAAGGTATTAAAGCCACGTTCCTGTGGCTTTCTAGCAGTTTCAGGCAAAGTCATTGTTCAAATAAACAATGACCTGTAATTGTAAACCAGACAGTCAGCATGATCAGGGCCCTGACTTGAGAAAATTTAGCCCAACCATTGTCACACATTCATGAAATATTGTCAAATATAAACAATATAAAAGAAAAAGGTTAATTTATATAGCACTAACAAATGAACTAACAAAAAATAAAATGAAAAAGTATGAATCTAGACTCTTTTTATGTATCTCTCTTAGCCTTCAAATACTACTCTTGTAACTTATTCTATTGTAAGTTAATTATCAATTGATAAACAGTGTTGCTTCTTGCCATCCACAATATCTTCAATCTCTTTTCTTGCGCCATAGCATCAAAGCCACCTTCCTGTGGCCTCCTCCAAACAGTTTCAAGTGATGTCCTCATTCACTTGAATAATACTTTGGCTAGTATCCCATATATCAGTCTGTTGGTTTAACCAGTTACTTGAATAGAGACATATTAACCCAGAATATTATGCATTTTGCTGATTTTCAAATTATTGCATGGGATCTCAGGGGCTATGGATTAGTTGAAGATCCATAATCCCATAACTATCACATGTTCTAAAATGAAGGGTTAATATAGACTATTTTTATCTTTATAGCCTATAAACACTAGGCTCTGTATCTCATTCTATTAAGCTACTTATTAATCTCTATATCTCTTGATCTACTCTAGTTCTTGCTTAGCACATATACCTTCCACCCTACTGATTGGTGGTAGCTCATTGCTATCTACCAGACGGTCCAGACATACCAACTTATTATTTCTTAACAGTACAGAATGTGTTAAGAAGAGTCTGTAAGAAATGAAAACATAACAGACTTGAAGTTTGTTATTTTCTGGTGCACTTCTGTATTTATTTAATTTTTAGGGTGTCGAGAGTGGTGGTGAGTGCCTGAGTGGTATAGGGCTGAAAAAAGTCATGGGTTAATTTAAGTTGAACCCAGGATTCTTTACTTGAATATTATCAAATACAGAGTAATACAATTGATATCACATGATTGCTAATAAAATTGTAAGCTTAGTGAAATCTTTTTTCAGATTTGTGCAGGTAAAGTGACTGCTGTACACCTTTATCAAGGGGCATTTGTAGATATTGGGGGTGTCCATGATGGGTAAGCTTCTGATTACTTTCCTAATCTGTGCACATGGAAGCATTCAATGAATAGAAATCTTTTTATATTTCTTGTTTTACACTTTTTTATTATTAGAAGTATGTTAAGAAATGTTGAATGTAGGATGAACTTGCCCTATCCGTCTTGCTACTATAGGAAAGTCATTGCAAAACTTTTGTGAGTAAAGAGTAAAAGACAAAACCTAAGTACACTGCATTGGGTTTAAAGTTGAACAGTGTTTTGTGCTTTGGAAACTTCATTGCTTTATGCAAGTTGCAAAGTGCATGCCTATATTCTGGTCTTGAAGGCACTTGTGAAATCCAACGCTACTACTTCAGGAGCTATGAGAATATCTGCTTCTAGAGTAGAATTCCCATTCCAGGCTTTCTTGTTCCCAATTTCATCTATACATATTTGCTTGCACCAAATGTCCACATACAGTTATTTTTTTAATATTTCCATGAAAATTTAATTTTAGTCTATAACTTTTTATTTTTCTTTTATTTTTTAGGAGCTCAATCCGTAGTGTCTTATAGAATAAGGGATTTATATCCTTTATATTTGTGGAAATTTATATGATGATATTCATACTTGATGCATTTGTTTGAAATTCATAATGCAGTAGTAAATTTTGTTTTCTTTTTATTTTGTATTTTAAAATGCCTTCCAGGTGGGTTCCTATAAAGAGAAATGACTGGTTCTGGATCCGACATCACATAAAAGTTGGTATGCCTGTCATTGTTGAAATTCTGGTGAGTGACATTAACCTAATTTGAATGATATCTATCAATATTTTTTTCTAATTGTACAATTTTACTTGCAAGGTTTTATTTGTTCGTTTTCTCTCAATGCAATTATAGCTGAGTTCTTTGAGTAGAACTCTATTTTGAAATGCTTTTCATTTTAAATTGTTTTGTTCTGGAAAATTCTAAATACTGTTCAAGATACCTAATTAATTAATTAATTAATTAATAATAATAATAATAATAATAATAATAATTATTATTATTATTATTATTATTATTATTATTATTATTGTTATTGTTATATGTTATATTGGTAATATAACTGTGCATTTATGTGATTTCTTCCTTTCACAGGCAAAAAGAGATCCTTATCGGTTTAGGTTCCCAATTGAGATGCGCTTTGTTGATCCAAATATAGATCATCTAATGTAAGATTCTTTCATCTAGTGATAATAAATATCTTTGCCTATGCATACCATAGTCTAGTTGATCCCTTTGAGGTTTTGACAAAATAAGAGAGAACATATGGGTTTATAAGGCCATGAGTTAGACTTGCTAATTGGTTGGATTCAATCTTTTAGTGTGGTTTGGCCCATGTGCATTATAGCCCAGTTGAGTGATCCTGACCAAATCTTAGATTATAACAATGTTCAAGGGCCATTAATGGGTGTGTGTAATTTTTGCAAGAAGAGGGAGCCCAATTGTTAATATAAAAAATTAAAGTGTGTCCTAGTTTATGCACTAATGTGTATTAACTTGCAAAATACAAGATTCTTCTCCTCCTCCATACTATTGACCAAACTCTTCACATTGCATGTCAATAAGTGATTGTTTTGAAAGGTTGTCATATTCGCTGACTCCTGGGTTGCTTCATGTGTATTGATGCATGCAGCTTCAATAGATTTGATTCTCCGCCAATATTTCATCGTGATGAAGATACAAATCCAGATGAATTACGTGTGAGTACCTCTACTGTGTGAACTAGATATAAATCATACTTCATTTTTTCCACTAATCATAAATCTGGTTTTCCAAATTTAGACTCATTTCCCATGGAACAGCATCTGAAATTGAAGTTATAGCTTGTACATGAAAGCAAATCTAGAAAGGGGTGGTGGAATATTTTCTGCATTTTCTCATTTATATTTACTTATTAGTGATTTTGGTCTAGTAATAGATACAGTGCTCGGATTTCAATTAGAACTAAAGCTGTCATCCTTGATACGGAGTATGATAGAACAAAGGCATAATAATACGTAATCTTTCCACTTGAAATCTCATGTGAGCTTCTAGCTATTCTAGTTGCATCAATTTCAACTGTTCAGAACTCCCAGCCAATTTTTCAATGTATAACAGTTAGATAGTATGTCATTCCTATAAGTTATGTTCAGCGTTGGAAGTATTGAATCTAATTGAACTTTGATCATCAGTTGTTTCCAAGTTTAATAAGAACTTTAATGTTGTTATCTTCAACGCGGACATAAATCTCTCCCACATTTTGATATTCTTGCCAACCCTGCATTTATTAGCATAAACCTGAAGCTTAAAAAAAAATGGTACATGATGATTTAAGTGCTTTTAGGTGCCAAATCTCAATTATACGTATGTTTTCTGTTCTTAAATACCTACTTTCACTTCATACTTGTGTTGCAGCGTGATTGTGGAAGACCTCCTATTCCTAGGAAAGACCCTGGAGTTAAAGTGGAAGAAGAACCATTGTTATCAAATCACCCTTATGTTCAGAAGGTAGTTTTGCCATTTAGCATAGCTCTTCTTATTATGAATCTTTAGTCATTTCTTATCTTCATTTTGCTTAGTTCAGTTATCTTTAGTTTTTATTTTAGTTAGCATATCTGGTTTAAGAGTTGAAACCTACAGATAAGTTGTTGAATACGTTCTTCATACTGAAGATGAGAATCTAGGTAACAAGGACACAAACCTTAGACTTAATACTGGTTGTTTTGAGCTCAATTTAACATTTCCCACTTTTGAGAGTAACTCGTGACATCCACCAGATTATGGCTGTTTTAGCCATCTCATTAGATGATCAAAGTGTTCCAACTCTCTGCTTTTATTTTCTTACCATGGAAATATGAGACAATTGGTTGACTATATATTTATATGTATCTTTATCCATGATGCAGTTATGGCAGATCCATAATGCTGAACAATTGATTTTGGATGACATGGAGTCTAATCCTGATAAATACGAGGGCAAAAAGCTGACTGAGTTAACTGATAGTGAAGAATATAACAAAGAAAACAGTGTTGAGTACACCAAAACTTATTATCAGAATTCTCTACTTCCAAAAATGATTGTGGTATGCACTTCTCTCATTAATTCATTTTGTGTATTTGGTGATGAATCTATTTGGCACTGATCTTACCTTTTCTGGCAGAAAGTAAGTGTTAAGGATCTTGACTTAGAAGCTGCCCTTATTGAGCGCCAGGTTGGTAGTAAACTTGACTCTTCTTTTCCATAACTGGAATAGATCTAATATTTGGTGTAACCTGTACATCAACTTTATGAGCAGTGTCTTATTGGCCTAAGAACTATTGAATGTATAACCCTTGTGATTCATCTTGTTTTCTTTCATAATGCAGCATCATATTAAGATGAGTAACGAAGCAAAAGAACGGGGAGAACAATACAAAATTACCAAGTTGAGACGTAATGTTGAAATGGATGAATATGACTTTATCCATTGGCGTCGGTCATTGGAGGAAAGAGAGGCTCTTCTCAGAGATATTAGCTGGTATTACCTCCTTTTCTCTTGCAGACCCAACCTCACACTCATAGGAAGAAAAGAAAAGTAAAGACCACCTCACTTGCCCCATGCACCCCCGGTCCCAAGATTGAGGGGTGGGACATGATCAATTAAAGAAACATGAAACATGTCTATATGGTACATCAAGTGCTTGTTTCTCCGACTATGTTACAAGATAGACAATCTGCTTATTGGGAGTGAGGAAGACCACCTAGAAAGGCTAGAAAGAGAAACAAATTACAATTCTTAATCTGGGATGAACTATCTATATATTTGTTGTATTCACGTAACTCATTGCTAGGAACCACCATAACATGGCAAGGGTTTTAAGAGTTTGGCCTCTTTCATTATTTGGGTCAATTGGGTGTTAGGTAATGCATGCCATCATCTTCATTTTCATCTAGTATCAGCATTACTTCTATGAATGAAATGCTGCTGAAGTTATTAATTCTAAAATATTGTGAATGCTTTTATTATTATAATGAAAAGCTTGAATGATGCTCTTGCAGCCGTAAAGCACTTGGGCTTCCACTAGATGAACCTGGCAGGTATATTGATCCTAGCATTTTAGGGAAGGATGAATATGATCCTGAAAGCCCACTATATCGTTATGACTATTGGGGAGAACCAAAGAATTCAGAGAGGAGCAAGCAGGTGCGGGCAACAGATGCGTACAATAAATCCATAGTTGGAAATGGTACTGTTTGGTATGAAATGTCTTATGAGGAAGCCATCAAGCAGCAGATCCAGAGGGAAGCCCAAGGTCTTGGGCAGAAGATGGAAGATGAAGCCAATGAAGAGACATATGAGGACGACAGTGATGACGACGACTTTGATTACAGCATACTAGGAGGCCCGAGTGACGATTTTTCCACCCAACCTCATGTCAATGGTACTGAATCTTCTAGGTTGTCAGATGAAGGAATGTTTGAGGATTAGGTGTAAATCTGTAATGGTATGTGACGAAGTGAAGAAGATATATGATTAGTGAGAACCCCAGTGGGTGGCTGTAGCATTGAGTGTAGTATGTATTAGCGTCTTCATTCACTGAAAATTTTGGCATTCCTTTACAACTTTCCATTGATTGGTTTTTGTGTTCCCTACACCTGCCTGGAATGAAATTATTTTTACATCTCCACCTTGTAATTTTAATCACTTGCATATATTTCTTCACACATTTCCTCCCTAATTCTGCTCTGGAACTTCCCCCTTTCTTCTCTAATCTCTCCCTTTCTGAAGCTTCCATTTTTATTCTTTCAAAGTCAAGAATACACCTATGGATGTATAATGTTGCAATATAGAAACAACGCTCAACTCTGCATTTATTGGATAATAAACATATTTGCAAACTTTTACAATAAATATATTATGTGACTTAGAGCATCCCCATTAGGGGAATTGTTCACAGTATTTGAGAAAAAATGTTACCATGGATGAAAGAGAAACAAGAGAGAGAGAGTGTATGAGTTATTTCTGTTATTTTGGTGATTTTGCCAGTTGATAGGGCCCAGCTAATGAAAGAACAATTGCAGCGCAAGCTGCGTGAAGGCCAACCTGTGCCCACTGCACGCACAGCTGGGCACATTAAAACTTGTCTTTTTTTTTTTTGTAAATTCAGCTTTTGTTTTGTTTTGTTTTTTCCCCATTTTTTTCCCTCTCATTTTCTTTTCTAACTACACCTACAAAAGCTCCTCAAAAATCACACCAAAATCTCCACTATTGAAGATGTCCTTATGTATATGCAACAAATTATATGTATGTGAAAGCACATAATATGCAATTAACATATTATGTATATACAGTTTACATAGTGTCTATAGTTAATATGTACTTTCAATTTATTTTCAAAGATGTAATTATTAACTGAAAGTACATAATATATTAACGACAAACACATAATTTTTGAACCAAGATCCATAATATAAAGTGGCATGGTGTAACAATTGAATGCCTGAGAGATTGGGGAAGTTGATATGGTAACAGCTTGCGATGCACAAACTCTACAATAGGAGGCTTTAAATAAAAGTTCCGAATTTCAATCCACATTCCTCTTTTTCCTTGTTTAAAAAAAAAAAAAAAAAATTACAAACCTTAATACAAACTCCAACCCCTCAGCTTAAAAAATAGCCCACCCCACATACAGGATCAAAATGTTTCCACCATACAACATTTAATACAATAAAAAATAATAATTACAAGCTCAACAAGAATCAAAATATAGACAACTAAGCAACAATTTGTTCCTTTCTTCTCACAGAACAGTATTTATGTGAAGAGCTTTAAGAAGTGAAGTTGCCATTTGCTTCACCAAAACCTGCCCACCTGAACTTTGTCCATCTCTGCGCTCTTCAATTAGATTTTGAAGCTTTTGAGGAAGATCATTCTCCACAATTAGCTGCTTAGGACGTGGATGGTGCTCATACACAGCCTGCCACCCAAATAATAAAACTCGATAGTCAGCAATCTGATTGATGCAGAGACCATGGCCTATGTGTAGTGTGTACCTTTACAAGGACAACGGCTCCTAATTTTGCCACTACAGTTTTTCACTGTTGTTCACATATACCAAGCTTCATAACTATTTAATTCCCAACAAATACAAATCTATCAGATCAAGACAACTTCATCTCAACTCAAATAAGCCGGTGTCTGTCTAATTGGTTCTATTTATTTTATATATAGACTGCTTGATGCTTTCTGATGACAAAGTTCAGCACAACTATCTTATAGTATCGTATCTATTGTGTGATATAAATTCATCTATTTCTGAGATCAGACGACAGAATGGAGAGGGGTCGATGTAAGCACTTTATTTCACTTGTAGCTAGCTATTATATTTGGCAACCTTGTAGGTGAAACATGAATCTCAATATCCCATTCTTAACATCACTTAGAAATAAGGAAATTAATAACTAAAAATTATTTTCTTACTTTTATCAACTTCAGCAGGTTAAGACGAGCTATAGCATCCTGATGATCAAGCCTAGAAATCAGCAATGGAGTCAAACCATTGACAGCCAGAGTGGTGTTTATTCGTGATGATTTCCTGCATTTAAAATTGATCATACTATTAAGAAACAAAACCAGTTGGAGGATACAATTACCAAGACTAGACAAATTGATCCACTTTGAAAATGTATTTGCAGTATAAAAAGCTAAACTTGGAGAAGCCACATACGTGATAATCTTTAAGAATGGCTCCAGTATGTGCAGAAAATGCTGCTCTGGGCAGCACTGGAAGAACTTAACCAGTTTTTGTATAGCATCCTTTTTAAGTAATGCTTGTTCTAGCTTCCTGCTGTCATTGTCATGTGCCAAACAAACAGCAATGGAATCTAATGCAGTTACAGACCAGAGCTCATCTTCAAGAAGGCTCAGGTACACATCCAATCCACCGTGTGCTCTTAACTGCTCCCTAGAATTGCGTGATGCATGAGCCATATCGCATAGAAGAGGCAAAGCATATTGTTTCAATGGAGAACCAGACATTATAAAATGCATCAAATGTGGGATAATTCCATTTTCTGCTGCCTGTTCTTGTCTCCTCTTATTGATCTTGCAGAGGTTGAATAATGCATTGAGAACCTTAAGAAAAAAAAAAGGTGAGAATGGCATCCGCAAGCATAGTATATTTGCACAATTCGTTATAAACAAAATAAGCAGACAATAGAGGAGGAGCTTGGTTCTTCAAGTTCGTGCAATAGCAGAGCACAATGTGGAACTTCAGTTTTTACTGCCTCTATTTCAATGCAGATAACAAAGTATAACTTCCCTATCGACATTAAGAGTCAAAAGTTTGAGAATCTGAACCAATTTGATATAAGTTAAAATCCATTAGGTGCAGACTAAAGGACCAACAACAGCCTCAGAAGAATAGAGAACTGTATATTATTAGTTTTCAGTCTGTTCCAAGAATATTTAACATTTCAACCATAAAGCCTACTTGTCAA
The DNA here is from genome assembly GCF_001879475.1 of Ipomoea nil. Classification (NCBI taxonomy): domain Eukaryota; kingdom Viridiplantae; phylum Streptophyta; class Magnoliopsida; order Solanales; family Convolvulaceae; genus Ipomoea; species Ipomoea nil. Next base: position 268,165 of record NW_017617415.1, read on the forward strand.
ACCAATAACTAAAAGGTCCTCATCATTAAGAATCCATATTTCTTTAATAAAAAAGAAGTCAGTATGCTTGAAATCACAGAATATTGGCTCCACATTGAGATAAAGTTAGAGCGAATATGCAACTTAACCATGACCATTGTGATCAAAGGGTGAGCAATTACCCACTAAACCAAACCCCCTATGTTCACAAGTGGAGCTTTTTACATTCTTGTCTAGCAATATTGTACATAATATCATCCAACAACCACTGTGGACAGAACATAAAGTTGAATAGGCTAACCTCATGATGGATTTGAGGAACGAGAGGCCCCTCTTTGAGGTCAAGGTTAGGAATCAGATATTTGATTGCATCTGCTCGCTGAAGATGTTCTAAGCAGTGTGGGTCGGTCGAAAGGTGATTAATACACTTCAACAACTAAAAAAGGCATGGACATGTAATACAGTGACCAGTCAGAAAGCAGAAAGTGGGAAAAAGGGAAACCTCAACTTCTGATATCAAAATTCTCCATACCTTCAAAAGAATAGGGGGCTCTATTCTATTAAACATCTGAAAAAGACGGCTAAGCAAGCTTTGACTACACATGTAGGATTTTACTGTTGTATCTGCCGCAGCAAACTCAAGTAGAAGGTCTGCTACCTTCTCCAAATATTCCCTAGCAATGTCAGCATTCCAAGGTGATACCATATGTGAAAGCAATCCAGAAGATGTTGCACTTCCAGGTCTAGCATTTAGAACTCCTGATCCAGATAATACACCTGATGCAGTCTGAGATGCAAGTCCAGAGGTGGATGCAGTTCCCTCAGTAGAAGCCACTTGACCTACCTTCTTATTTGCAGCTTTTGGCGTACCTTTAGGTAATGTCTCAGTGTTAGTATTTTCTCTTGCACGTAAAGAAACCTCTGCAGAGTCATCACTCATCAATAAGCCATAATTTAACAGAATAATAACACATGCTTGAGAAAAGAAGAAAAGTGAAATGACTTCTATAAGGTAATGCATTGGAGTAAGGAGTTTTGTACATAAGTTGAAATGTCAAGCTAGCATGAAAAAGTTAGAAAAGAGCCAGAAATTAATACAATACATAGGAAAAGCAGTAACTAGCCAGATGCCATTACCTGCAAACTCTGCCATCAAGAAATCCAAGCCATTTGTCTTCTTATCATTAGAAGAAGTATGAAGTAGAGGAAGTATACTATCATGTTTCTCCAACCCTGTGAGATGGCGAACATACTCAAGCTGACCAGAATAATGGCGAGATGGGGGTTCCTTATCCAACAAACTAAGAAGTGGTCGAACATTCTCTTGCTGGGTAGCTGATGCGACTGAAACTCCATTTGAGGTCCCTTCTGCAAATTTTGGAGGCCTGTCAGTGGATGTTCTATTTGCAGTAGCCCCTCTTTGCTGCCTAAGTTCAACCTCAGCCCGAGAAACATCATTTTTATATCGATCAACACTTTCCCGATCTTTGGATGCAGAATCCTTAGATGATACATTGGCTGCATCAGGCAAATTTGAAGAACCAGAAGCTTCTGCTGTCGCAATTCTATCACTTTCCAGAGAAAAGAATCTGGAATCTGGCGACTGAGAAGATGTGCGTGAAGGTTCTTGTGCACCAGCAGGCAAAACATGATCTCCATGCTTATGCTTGAGTAAATCTGGCTGATCAGCTCCATAAAGTGATGCATCATTCTGCATAAAAGAGGAATTGCTAGGATCTAGAGAACCAGACCGTGGTCGTGGAAGTAAGACATCTGCTGGAAACCCACCTCCAGAAGCTGAAGCAAGACGAGTTGCCTCATTCAAGCTATAAAGCGTGTTTATAAGCCTGAGCAGTATACCATTTTTTGCAGCTATACGGCAAAAATCATTTCTAGGTGTTGAACGCTGAAGCTTAAATACCTGCCACATGCCATCAATAGCCATATGCACCATTTCCCTGAATTTGGAAAGAAAATTACTTTTAGTGATTGTACTTTCATATTTATATATGTTTACGGATCATGCACAACTATGCAGCAAACTTAAAATTATGCAGGAAAAAGAAAAAGAAGATAGAAAGTGAAAGATTGGAAGGGAGGGGGGCAGAGGCATTCTCAACATTAAAGAGTCACACCTCTGGAAGAAGCAAACATTTCTGGTGTACAAAAGAAACAGGGTACCTTGAACAATAACTTGATAAACAAGTGATTCAGTAAACCATGGAAAAGGGATTCAGGGTGTAACTTGGTGGTAATTTACACCCTTTTTCAGGTAGTAGACTCAAGTTTGAATGAAAAAAAAAAAAAAACAAAAAAAACAAAAACCATTTATTCACTAGAATATATAGACCACTAACCTATATTTTGCATAATCAGCCTCTAGAAAGCCAACAAGAACAGGTATGCCACGATTAGCAATGAACATTTGCAGTGTCAATGAGCTGCAACATCCGCAACACCTTTAGGTTATAAAAGAATATGATTAATGTCATGAACATGAGAAAGAAAGCACAGAATCCATACCTTGATTGACAAAGTTGTTGAAAAAAATATGCGGCTTCTATGCGAATTTCCCGAGGACGATCAGGTGCAGCAAAGCTCATCACAACAGGAATCTATCATGCGATGGAAACAGAATTTAATACATGGAGCCTAGCATTGACAGAAATAAATCTTTTAATAACTCTTCTTGTTTCAGTCCTTTTGGTCTAGGGGGGTAGAGGTGTAAGATGACAGTGCTAAACTTAGAATCCCAACCACCGAAGCAATCTTCTAATTATGGACAGTTTTTCCCTTCATTTCATTCAATAAATTAATAAATACAAAATAAACATTCAGATGACAGGCTAAATGCATCAAAGTTCATTCTTGACACTAATAAACAAGTTCTTTTGGGATAAGTTATTTTTAATAAGCTCCATGAAATAAGCTTTAACAGCTTATAGATTTGGCGTTTATAAGCTCAAAACAAAGTTCTATAATCCATAACTCTTTTCATAAGTCTATCAAAACACAGTAAAAGATGAATATAACTTGCTTATGGCAGTAAAACGTGAGAAAGCATCGAGAAAAAAACAAAAAAAAAAAAAAAAAAAAAAAAAAATTGTTTTAACCCTGCGACATAGAAGGAATAGGAAAAGACCCTATAGAAATATTTTCAATTTAAAACGGATCAGTCGACCCGGTTTACGAATCTATTCTAACTACCAACAAATCCCTAAAATTTTAGGTGGGATGGGAGTTGTAATTCTTTCTACTTCGCGAGGTATAATGACAGACCGAGAGGCTCGACTAGAAGGAATCGGGGGAGAAATGTTGTGTTATATATGGTAATATTTTGATATTTTGAATTGAATATAAAAATTGGATCCAAAACTTCTTATTTGTAAAATTTGGGAAAGGAAAAAATGGGGGAGTTATTGAATATCGTTCTACCTCCATTAGTTGATACTTCAAGATAACTAGATAAGCCTGAATGAACTGACAATAGCTCACCCAAACTGGACCTTAAAAATTAAACTTTTGTTAAGAAATAATGAGTTGAAAGTTCTGACAGGGCAAGGTGCCACCACCCGCCAAGTAAGGTAGAAGCAAGTAGAATAAAATTTAGAATTACTAGAGAAGTAGAGATGAAGCATCATAACAAATGGATAGCTTGATTAGTTACAAGAGCCTATGTACTTATAGGCAATGAGTCTGCCTAATCATTTCACATGTGCTAATTTACGGGACTTGACTCTTTAACTAAATCACTCTTGAGTTTCCAGCATGAGTGTCAGAGTCTTCATCGCATTAGATTTCTAACAACTTTGAAAGGGGTAGGAACCTTGACATCAAAGCAAGCAAAAGTCATATTCAATATTTCACCAGCTGCTGCGAGGCTATTTAAAAATTTAAAATTGTGACTTTGTAATAGTTGCTGCAAGGCTATTTAAAATATTTCACCAGCTGCTGCAAGAGATTAAAGCAATAGTTTTCAGCTCCTTGCTAATATCAAGATCACTTTGGTGACTTTATAAGGCCCAAATTAAAAATGTCAATGCTAAAAGTTTTATCCAGCCAACTCCAGGCATCAAGCCAAGTGTAACAGATTGAATATTTATAGAGTCAACTCTTTGATAATTACTGAACAAAATGTGATGATTATAGGTGCCTAAATATTCTCTTTAGAAGTAAATACAGTGTACTACTTACAAGGCCCACAAGACAAGCATTTTCTTGGAAGTCTGTATTGTCTTTTATTATCAGGTTTAGTACTTGCAATACCGAACATATGACCTGAAATATGTGAAAATTTCAAACAAGCAAAACACAATGAGTCAAGCAACTGCTTTATCAAATATACAAGTCAGATATAAACCACTTCATAGAGCACCATGAAGAATACATACACGAGTCCTGGGAACCTCAAGTAATTCCATCAGAGGGAGCAAGCCATGCTGAGTTACAAAACCACCTATCTGCTCAGGCCGCTGAGGAAAGAAAGCCATCAACTTCCGACATGCTGAGACAATCACATCATCTGGTTCATCTGGTCTTAAAGATGATACTAACTTGCTGAACTCTACAGCCTAGCAGAAAAAAAATGTTTGACATTATCTTGTAAATTATTCATTTCATCAAGGATAATGTATTGCATTAGCAACCAATCGGAGAAGTTGAGAGAAAGCAATACTACCTGAAGGTGAAACAAATTTTCTGCAAGCAACTTATCATCAAAACCCTGGAAAGCAAAAGAGTCAAATATCAATAAAAAGAGATGTTAACCAAGTCACCAAATTGATACACTTACCAAACCATCTATGTCAATTACATCTTCCTTCACAACTCCCATCACAAGACGAAGTAAATCTCCACCATTTGCCTGTCCTGATTCATTCTCCATTTTCTTTTGAGCAATCGTAGCCCTTAATTTGGTAGCCAGGTTGCTTTTGCCAGATTCAGGATATGCATTGTCTTGATTTATATGTGATGAAGATGCAGAAGAAAATGCTTCAGGAGTCCGATTCTCCATATTTTTCTCTAGCGGATGAAATAAATCATCCAATGAAGCATCACCTGGAGGATCACTAAATCTGCTAAGTTCATTGCCTCCAGAATTCACCAATGCCTTCATTGCCTGCAGAAGTGGACACATCAGAAGGTACAAGAATTGAGTGTCAAATAAACAACAGCAAGTGTAAAGCAGATGAAAACAATAGAATTGTAAACACAAAGCTGAGCTACATAGTCAGCAGAGAATAAAAATTCAAAGGAAAAAGCAGGGCAAGAAATTATTCTTGGTTTAAAAAAAAATAAATAAAAATAAAAATCTACAGAAGATGTTTTCTAATAAGAACTATAATTATGCAAAAGAAGACTCTTCAAAAGGACCTACAGAAGGAATGTTCTCTAATAAGAACTATAATTATGTAAAAGATGAGTCTTCAATAGCTCATTTGACTGTAATGATGCTTTCAATAAGAACACTTATTCTATATTGAAGATGTATCTGGCTTTGTGATTTAATGGAAATAAGGAGATAAAAAATATTGAAATGTATTGATATAAAGAATAAAACTGGGTAAAAAAGGTATTATAGGAGACATTTATATTAAGCTAGGTAATCTGTAAAAGAAAAACTAGGGCTTTTCCAAATATGTCAGAAATGGTGTTTATATTAAGCAATGGAATGTACATAAGGAAACTAGAATCGAAAAAAATATCAAGAATTACAGAATAACATAGTATAATAATTGATTTTTTATAGATAAAAAAAATATAGCAATTATGTTATAGATGTATGATTCCAAAACTAGAGCATAGGTAAGGTTCCTAATCATACTCTAACCATACTAGCAAAAGGTTCCAACAGCAAGAAGCAAGAAGAGATAGGTGATTTTGTTACATAACCTTTTGAGATGTATGACCATGGTTATTGGGTCTGAAACCAAATGATCCATGATCGACATGCAAAGCATGCCACCTCTCTTCAACTTTTTTTGGTCCTCCATTTTCCATTCTAGACTCGGAGGGCTCAAGGATAGCATTTCCAGAGACTTTTTCCTGCTCATCTAACTGTGGCTCATGAAGATCTGTAGAACTTGAGGGAATTGCCTCGTGATTACCAGCAAATTTAACAGAGCTGCTTTGTAGAGGAGGTTTCTCATGGATAGCTAAAGTGGGAACTTGATCTGACATAACATTGTCTTCAAGGTTATCCACTTCTCCCTCAACATGATCATTACTGGATTTTTCTGTCTCAGTCAACTTGCTAACCTCAGCAGCCTGCAGAGAAGGCAAAACTGAGCCAGGATCCTGCAATTCAAGTTGTATTACTATACTGAAACATAACAACTTGGTAAGTATGAACAAGTTCTTAAGAATACTGTAGCACATTCAAGAATACTTTTGCATTGTCAGGAGAGGAGGTCTCAACAGCACTGTGATCATCTTGATTTGATGCTTCTACACCTACTGATTCATCTTCCTCTATATTTCTGCAACTACATCATGTAACATAAAGTAAAACCGGTTTCAAGCAAGAAACTGCATGTTTCTTCGCCAACTTATAAGGGCTAAATCTAAAATCACGACACTGCAAGAAAGTTCAAGCAATGTGACAAAGTATACCTTAGTGTTCCACTATGACGTAGAGAGGACTGCAAAGCACGCCTTGAGTTCTGTAACCAAGGGTGTGAAAGCAGTGTCTTTGCATCTGGCCTTTGCCTAGCATCCTGAGAGGCTAATATAATGTCAATTTCTAAGCAACAGAAAGCACATACCGGATACAAAATGTCTACAAAACTAAAGGCAAAAGCAATTATCATATCAATTTCGATCTTCATGTAGTGTAAGCATTTCCCATGTATTTGTCTCATATTTTAAGAAGAAAATATAAACCAAAAGGATGTTTTCAGGATACAAGAAGAGGCATCTGTTGAGAATTCCCATGACCAGAGCAAAATGCCTGGATAGAGAATTCTCTCAAGAGTCAAGACCAGAGAAAAAAGCCTTATATAACCATAAGCCATGCAGCAATATATTTTATTTTGCCTTTATAAAGCAGTAAAGCACTACAGGGAATAAGTAATAACAAGTGATAAGACTGTGATAAATAATTCATACTTCTCCATTTTACCTTTTGGAAGCATTGACGCAAGAAATCAGTAATAGCAGGAGAAAGACTATCAGGAATTGGCGGGTGCTCATCCTGACAAAATAAATAAAAAGGTTGCATTATAGAGGATCAGTAATTTAATCTCTTACAAATCAATCCAAACAAGAAAATGCATAGAATCCAAAATTTTAAAATGTTGTACATTTTTCCCACACATACAAACCAAAAATGAAAAAAAAAAAATTGAAAAAGAATAAAGTGGGCAGCACTCATTAGTGACAAAAGCTCACCTGTACAATCCGAAAGAGTGCAGGCATGGGCTGGAGATCATAGTATGGAGGTACACAGGTAAGGAGCTCAATAACAGTGCACCCAACACTCCAGATGTCAGATGCAGCGCATACTCCCGACAATTCAATTACCTGAAGCTCTAAATATTAATAAAGAAAAGATGAATCACAATTTACAGTCATTACTACATAACTGACATGCTAATTATAGCTCCAGACTATCCCACTCTCCTTTCCCTTCTTTACTTTATTTTATTTTGGGGAGGGAGGGGGAATCTGATAGTGGTAGGTGCATTGGACTGTAAGCCTCTCCACCTTAGGGATTGACATAATCCATTCACCTTAACTAGATATCAGTTGATAATAATGTATATGAATATCTGCTATTAACCAATATCAGTTACATCACTAAAAAGGTCCAAGCAATGGAGTATCAGGGCATCAGACATACATATTTATCTATTCTAGTATTCTTGTATATAATCATTTAATATCCATTCAAGATAAGAGGCGAAACCAATAAGAAACACAACCATTATTTAGCAATGTCATGATGTCACAAAAAATAAGCTCAAGTCACAACTCCCTGATTTTGGTTATTTCCCACAACTTTGTGCAGTCAATGTCAGCAGGGAAGTTAAGTGATGAGAATTTAGTTATTCAACTTGATTTCATGAATGTGAGCTTGAGCTCAATTCCATATGAAAATATTTTGATTGGGTAACAGAAGGATAGATTCTCTGTCAACTCTTTCTGCAAGCACATTGTGTAGGGGAACGAATCAAGTAATCAACTATCAAATCTCAAATATAAGGCCGTTCAGAATACCAGAGCTCACCCAAGTGTTTCATCACTCAATAGCATTGTTACCTGTGGGTAGGATCTGACTTGAGATAATCCCCAGAGATGGAGCAAACCTCAAGTAATAGATTCTTCTTGTGTGGAATTATATATATATATATATATATATATATATATATATATATATATATATATATATATATATATATATATATATATATATATATATATATATATATATATATTAACCATCTCTTTTTTGCACAGGGGTGAGCTAGCATCAGATATGCACAGTATACGTTTTTGCTGCTTTTAGTATAAATTGGGTAATGCTGATGTCAACAAAAGAACGTTTTGGCATGTGGAGGGCTTATAAACTCAGAAAATGTCCGGGAAGCCATGACATATAGCTAGCCCACACCAACCACATTGCAAGTCTATAATAGATAGAAACAGGTGGATGCTCAGAGGGGGTCTCAACCCTAGTGAACCTATGCTTGGTGTAAAGATGATGTTAAAGAGTTGTTAGTCTTCAAGTGATGATATAAATGTTAAAACACATGTGGCACCACAATGGTGCATATAAGCTTTTGTGAAAAAATTATTCTAATGAAAAATATTGAGTTGTTACATAAAAAATCTGCATACAAGCCAATGAACAAAAAAGGATTCCAAATCATAACCAAATCAAATGAAAGCACAGCAATTAATTCAAGCCCTACTTTCAAAAAGTCAAAAACACACACACACACACAAAAAGGAAAAAAAAAAAAAAAAAAAAAAAAAAGCATTTGTACCTCAGGGGCCATCCAATATGGTGTTCCAACAACTGAATGTGTATTGACATCCGCCTCAGTTAACTTTGTTGCAACACCAAAATCTGCAAGTTTCACTAGACCCTAAAAAGCATAGCAAGAAGAAAAAGATAATTTTAGTAAGTACTGCAGATGTGACCACATGTCCATATACAAGCTACAAGCAAAATGAAAGGTAAAATCAAATAAGACATAACCGGAGTTTAATGGGAACAGAAGTTATCCATATCATACTCTTTAAAAATAAGCTAGACATATCAAGAAGTTAGAGAAGGGATGGAAAAGGACCATTAAATAGATCAAAGAAAATAGCACTCAAGTTCTCAAGAAAACAGATGCAGTAAGTATACCTCTTTTGTTGTCAATATATTTGCACCCTTGATATCCCGATGAATCACACCCTGCTCATGTAAATAAACCAATCCTTCCAGTACCTAGTAGAGTTAAAGGTCATACATATCATAACTGATGTTCTCAATAAGTGGGCTTAAAATGAAACTATCCATGAGGGCACTATCCAAACCTGAGCAATGAAGTGAGCAACCAATGACTCTGGAAATGGTCCAAACTTGTTGGGCTTTATAATATTAGCAAGTGAACCATTCTCCACATACCTTCATAAGGAAGTTCAATATATCAGTGTTTTTTTTCATACATACTTGCCACACAATAGAAATCAATTAATATTAAAGATATTCCAAGCTTACTCAAGAATAATGAAAAGATGAGTCTTTGTCTTTAAGGATCCTAGATATTTGACAATATTTTTGTGGTTCAAATTCTGTGAAGAAAGATACGTATTAGATCACAGAAACATTATCATCATAAATGAGCTTGGGAAAGATAATAGGATGAAAGTGCATGTATTTTATCAGATGATTTAAGAATATATGCTTACCTTGAGCAAATCAATCTCTTGCTGCATCATTTATGCACCCAATCAACCATGGCATTATCCGAGAAAAGCAGTAATGGGGAGTCAAATTTCAAAGAACAAAGTATCCAAAACCAAATAAATTGAATAGATGGAGCATTAAGTCAATAACTCAATATTATATTGAGAATTTTACAAATTATGCTAAAAACAGGTCAATAAATATTTAAAACAATAATTTCAACAGAGATAACAAAACTCACTAAACATTCTTGAATAGAGAGTGACAAACTTAAATCATAGCATATCAACATCCATGCAGAGAACTTTTGCAGTCAACAAGATCAAAAATGAATTGATTAATCATCTTTACCTATCAGCTCTTATCTGGAATTTTTTAAGGGAAGTCTATTAACAAAAATACCAAGGAGGTGCAACCCGCGTGCATAGAGAGCTATGATTAAACCAATAAAAAATGAAAAATACCAGTATAATATTCAAAAACAGCCCTTCCAAAGCTTAAACCTCTAAATCTCAACTAAAAGACACTACTTTCCCAGCTTTAATTCCTATTAGCTTCTAACCCATCATGCTTTTATTTTCCCCAAATCAGCATTGCCTTCAAGTATCCCTAATTTACATAGAAGTTTATTTTCTATCTTCATCTGCAATGCCCATTTATCTCCATTATCTCCTGTCTTCCCTGAAACTCAATGCACATTGGTTGTTTCTTTGCCTTGATGAAATTTGATCCTGATGCAGAGAGAAACACAGAAGCTGTGACCCTTCCCTAGTGAAGAAATTCCCATAGGAACTTGAGCACTAAGGTGTAGTTTTTGACAGATACTACTATACTAGCTAAATATAGAGAAACAAAAGAAAGATGCATTTCTACATAATATGCTCTTTGATTTCCTATAACTTGCAGATGAATTTGTGAAAATCCAGGGGCTTTACATCTAAAAGATATTACCTCTCCAACACTTCATAATGAACTAGTTTTTCACAGAACGCATACCAATCATGCCCAATTTAAATGGCATAGTATAACACAGCCCAAACCTTATACCAAAATCATCAACTATCCTTTTATAATAAATAAATGTCATAAAAGGACAAAAGGCTTTACATGATTTCTCCCTAATATTTTGCACAAAGTGCTATGGAACAGTCCATTGAGGCACTGACTATGCCAACTATTATTCTGAGACATAACGGAGGTGGAAGCCTACTTAATGATTATATTTTCCTACTCATCATATATTCATATTTTATTTATTTTTCTGATCAGTAATCTTTATTACCATAGCAACTAATCAAAGTCATCTTCATTAGTGCAGGAACCAATTAGATTGCTAAAATCAAGGTTTTATTAATGGAGCTTCAAATTTGCATGCTAAGTTTACTATGTTTAAAGTAAATAAGAATCAGAAAGTGTTAAACAGTGCACTCCATCAATAGTATAGAGCCCAATTGAGAATTCAGAGAATCATTTAAAAGCTTATCTCATTAATTTATTTAATGTTCCTTTGATCATATATTCTTATCACAAAGGAAAAAGGGCTGATTTCACATCATGCACTTAAGAGTAGTGGAAAAGACTTTAATTCGATACCTCTTTTCTTAAGTTGCCTTCATAGTTTTGTAATTGAACTTATTGCAAAAATAGACCCATTTCAGGTCCATTAAGGATCAGACCACTAGTATATTTCCTTATGGAGCCAGTCTATCTTTAATATACATTTCAGATTTCAGATTGTTCAAGCTAACACAATATTACCCTTTTTATCCATGTTTATGAACTGAAAGAAGCCCAATACTCCGAAGTGTTCTTTTTAAGTAAAAATAATAGACAAAATGTGCTTGGTGCAGCAACAACTCCATGAAGTCCTCCAAAACTCTTTCATTTTCAATCACTGATCTATGCCATTAGAAGCCAATCTCTTTCTGCACTATCTTTAATGAATTAATTACTGATTTCAAAACCAATTTTTGTGTGTAAGCTTTATTGAACTACATAAGGGAGTTAAACATGTAAAAGAACAAAAAAACACCTTAAACCCAAAGCAAGTACTTAGAAAGGCCCAAGTCACTACTTAGGATTAACAACTAAATAGGTAAAATGGAATCTGTTATCAATTTTTTACCCTCCAGTTTTAAACAATAAATCATAGAGGCAAAGAAGGATACCATGATAATGTTGAGATCCTCCTGAGCAATATTTTCCAAAGAGACTTGTTTAATTGCAACGAAGTCTCCATTCTCTAAATCCAAACCTTTATATACTCGGCCATATGCTCCTTTCCCAATCTCATCTCCAAGCATCTACAGCAACCACAAAGAAACTCAAAACTTCACATTCCATGTTTAGAACAATGTACTTCAGCCTCGATCACACTACATATCCTACAGCGCTCACGTAGTGCCCAAAATCAAAGGCTCTCAGAGCAACAAAAGTCACTCGGTATTTGAAAATGCAAGTGCAATCCTCAAATTCACAAAACATTTTTTTTTTTAAAAAAAACTTTCAAAATAAATGAAGGATTACGTATTTATTGTCGAGTGTCTTGGATTTGTGGAAAGCCGTAGAGGTGATTTGTCGAGCCATGTTGCGGAATTGTCTCAATCGAAGATATATATACAATAGGCAGGTCGCCGGAAACCCTAAGACCGCTCCATTGTCGGCAACGGCGATCTGATTACGGGCCCCTTCTACGCTACAAAACGAAGAACATTCTAGGAATTAAACAAGAAATATCAGTGAAGAGGAGTGAATGCAAATATACTCCGCAATTATCACAAATATAATGGCAATGATGATTCGGGATTTCTTGAGTATGTTATTCGCACTCAATTCATCACTCTTTTTATATGTTCTAGAGAAATGGGAGCGTGGAAGGGTTTGAAGCAGTGGTTTTCTGGTTCTTCGTCGATGTCTGTGTTTCAGCGTACGGTAAGTCTACGCGCAAAAAGAGTGCTCTTTCCTCTTTAGAGAACTTCTGTATTTTGCAAATTAGCCCTTAAAAGTTTATGAATAAAACATGACAAAACTACTCTACTTAGAACCGGAGTCTGGCCATCCCGGTCGACGTTCTGGCTTTGTCTGTCGATAGCTGAATGTTTCGATCTGGTTTGATTCATGATCGCATCTGCAAACCTTATTCCGTGGGCTTTCGCGGGGAGATTGAGATTTGTTTTTCATCGAAAACGAAGAATGCCGAGGATGGCTTACGGTGCGTCTTATCTGAAGGGAACACGCTTTTTTGACCGCTGTGGTATGATTGCCGGGCCCTCTCCTCGTTTCGCCCGCTGGCCTATTGGGATAGCAGCCTTCGGGCTTTGCCTGCCTCCAGCTCGGCCCGGGAAAGCATTGGCAACAACAAAAAGGAAGGGGTACATGTAGCTGCTGCGTCCACCCCCTTCTTAGTCAATGGGGCACAGCGAGTTCGACATCTACTACAAAAGAGAGAATCCACTTCAGATAACCACGCCTCTGCTAGGCAACGTGTGGAATGGCCGAGAGCGGACCTACTCTATATGGTATTAACTCCAATTATTTCCCAGATAATTTTGCGTGTCTTTTAATTTGTGGAATATGAATTTTAATGATTTTTTTACACTTTGGTCCCACGAGTATAATGGTACTATCAAGATTGATCCGTGACTTTCAAACATTGCAATTTTCTACGACTATATTTTTTTGTTTGCCAAAAAAAATCCTTCCAGTCAATTTTCCGGCAAAATTTCACGGAAGGAAAAATTCTCCATTTTTAGCAAGTCTAAAATCGACGTTTGGATTAAGCTTGCAATCGCAGATCGCTCCTCTTATTTTGACCGGTGCGAAAAATCAAACAAAACAAAACCCCCAATTTGCCGGTCACGAACCCTAATCAGCGAGGAAGATGAAAACTTACCAGATTGCAGTGAATCACTCCTCAACCTACGCGAAGTCATTCTTGAGTTTTTCGCACTGGAGAAGCACGCCACGAAATTCAACCATATTCCAAGTAAACTAATAAGGTTCATAGATGTGTGTTCCTCTTCTTCGCATATTAGAGTTTGTGACTGGCAAATTGGGGGTTTTGTTTTGTTTGATTTTTCGCATTGGTCAGAATAAGAGGAGCAGTCTGCCGGTCTGCGATTGCAAACTTAAGCCAACCATCAATTTTAGCCCTGCTAAAAATGAAGAATTTTTCCTTCGATTAAATTTTGACGGCAAATTTGTTGAAAGGACCATTTTTTCAAAAATAAAATAAAATAAAAAATAAAAATCGTGGACGAACCCTAATTAGTGAAGAAGATGAAAACTTACCAAATTGCAGCGAATCACTCATCAACCTACGCGAAGTCATTCTTGAATTTTTTGCACTGGAAAAGCACGCCACGAAATTCAATCGTATTCCAAATAAACTAATAAGGTTCGTAGATGTGTTTTCCTCTTCTTCGCATATTAGGGTTCGCAACTGACAGATTGGGGGTTTTGTTTTGTTTGATTTTTCGCACTGGTCAGAAAATAGAGGAGCGGTCTGTCGATCTGGGATTGCAAACTTAAGCCAACTGTCCATTTTAGCCCTGTTAAAAATGGAGAATTTTTCCTTCGATTAAATTTTGACTGCAAATTTGTTGAAATGACTATTTTTTCAACAAAAAAAAAATTAAAAATAAAAAATAAAAATCGTGGACGAACCCTAATTAGTGAAAAAGATGAAATCCTACCAGATTGCAGCGAATCACTCCTCAACCTACGCGAAGTCATTCTTGAGTTTTTTGCACCGGAAAAGCACGCCACGAAATTCAATCGTATTCCAAGTATAAACTAATAAGGTTCGTAGATGTGTTTTCCTCTTCTTCGCATATTAGGGTTCGTGCCTGACAAATTGGGGGTTTTGTTTTGTTTGATTTTTTGCACTGGTTAGAATAAGAGGAGCGGTCTGCCGGTCTGCGATTGCAAACTTAAGCCAACTGTCAATTTTATCCCTGCTAAAAATGTAGAATTTTTCCTTCGATTAAATTTTGACGGCAAATTTGTTGAAAGGACCATATTTTCAACAAAAAAAATAATAATAAAAAAATAAAAATCGTGGACGAACCCTAATTAGTGAAAAAAGATGAAAACTTACAAGATTGCAGCGAATCACTCCTCAATCTACGCGAAGTCATTCTCGAGTTTTTCGCATTGGAAAAGCACGCTACGAAATTCAATCGTATTCCAAGTAAACTAATAAGGTTCGTAGATGTGTTTTCTTCTTCTTCGCATATTAGGGTTCGTGCCTGGCAAATTGGGGGTTTTATTTTGTTTGATTTTTCGCATTGGTCAGAATAAGAGGAGCAGTCTGCCGGTCTGCGATTGCAAACTTAAGCCAACTGTCAATTTTAACCCTGCTAAAAATGGAGAATTTTTCTTCGGTTAAATTTTGACGGCAAATTTGCTGAAAGGACCATTTTTTCAACAAAAAAATAAAAATAAAAATCAATACTAAAAATCGTGGACGAATCCTAATTAGTGAAGAGGATGAAAACTTATTAGATTGCAGTGAATCACTCCTCATCCTATGCGAAATCATTTTTAAATTTTTGCACACTGAAAAAGCATGCCACGGAATCCAATCGTAAAATAAAAACAATTCGTCGTTCATTTTTTTTTAAATATAAAGTCTAATAGAAATAAGGTGGCCAATCTTTTTTCCTTTTCTCATTCTTTCTTAACACATTTCTCTCTCTCTCTCTTTTTTTAATGAAATGAAACTCATTATCGTTTGTTTTTCTCAAAGTGTGTGTCCTATATGTTCAAAAGACAACCAGAATACTCCGAATCATTAACTCCATAATCTTCACTAAATGTAATTAATAAAACAAAATCAATAAAGTTTCTTAGTCATCATGAAGAAGTAGTTGGACTTTTTGCTTTTTCCCATAATTATTGGCCCACTAATCACGCTTTAAAACAATATTTCTTACTGTTTACTCAAAGTATTTTGTCAAAGTTATTTGCAAAAAGAATTCCAGTTCTATAAAGGAATATCAGTACTCAGAGGAATAGTTATTGAAGAATACTAGTTCTAAGGGGATTTATTGTTGAAGATTTTCTAGTTCTATTTTGATTAGGAATGTTTGTTATTCACGAATCTGTTAGGAATAGCTACTATAAATAGGGGATGTCCTTTATTGTAGATCTCAAGCATTCAACATTAATCTTGTGAGGTACGAGAGTCTTTGAGAATAGGATACTAAATTCCCCTAGAAAGTAGTACATGTGTTTAGGTTTCAATAGTTTGGTAGGAAAGATCATTATATTGTGTAATTTCAGTTCCAAACAGTGTACTTTAAATATTGAGCTTTTAGTGGATTTAGACAAGTTCTCAAATTGAGAAGTGTCTCGCAAATTAGGGTTGTTTGCCCGAACTGCGTTACAAATTGTTTGTGTTACAACTTCAGTTTCGGTGCTGCGCTTTACAAATTTTCACTTACCATTAATCATCATTTGAAATGACATATATAGCTACGGCTTTAAAACAAAAGTTGCAACTAACTTTCATTAGCAAGCCAATTCGTCTATTGTTTTGCTTCATGGTATAATCGTGAGAAGTCATAAGATAATGGCAAATTATGCCCTGGACTCGTGTCCACAGTGAATTGTGGACACGGGCCCAAAACGACGTCGTTTTTCAGAAAAAACGCGTCATTTAGTTTTAAAAAAAAAAAAATCGCGTGTGTTTTGCCGTTAACGGCGTTATTTTTTTTTTTTGGATTATGAATGTACAGTTATGCTATTATGAATGTACAGTTATGCCGTTATGAATGTACAGTTATGCAATTATGAAATTATGAACACAGAGCTCTAACATTATGAACTTACAATTATGAACATATATAGCGATAAAATTATGACCATGGAGCTTTAAAATTGTGAATATAGAGCTTCGAAGATTATGAATGTACAGTTATGGAGTTATGAATCTACAGTTATGAGATTATGAATCTACAGTTATGGAATTATGAATGTACAGTTATTGATCGAATTATGAACAAAGAGCTCTAACATTATGAACTTACAATTATGAACATATAGTGATAAAATTATGGACATAGAGCTCTAAAATTGTGAACATAGAGCTTCGAAAATTATGAATGTACAATTATAGAGTTATGAATGTACAGTTATGGAGTTATGAATGTACAGTTATGGAGTTATGAATGTACAGTTATAGAGTTATGAACGTACAATTATGGAGTTATGAATGTACAGTTATTAATAATATAGTAATAAAATTATGAATATATACTCATATAACAAAGCGGTCTGAAATTTAAAAAAAAAAAAAAAAAAAAAAAAAAAAAAAAAAAAGATAACAGTTTACCCGTGTCCAGCAAGTATGCTGGACACGGGTCCAACGCATAACGATTGTAAGATAATAATGATGATAAGATTATTGTAATTTGATATATGTGGGCCGGCCTGGCGGCCTGGGACTAAATAAATAAATCCGATGGTCGATCTCACCCCTCCTGCCTTGCGCTCACTCAACCTCTACCTGAGGTCGGGTGGGCCACCCATGTACCTACCGGGGTATGCCCCGATTTTTCCTTGTACACTTTTCAGTTTTAATTTATATTTCCAATTTGATAATGATGATGAGATAGTGTCAAGTACCTTATGATCAAGCGGTTCTCCTAAATGAAAAATCTCAAATTTGAACCATAATATAGGCATTGACTTTTAATTGTGTTTTCTCACTTAAAATGTAAATATGCACTTGTTTTGCGTTAAAAAAAAAATCTAAAAACAAAATGATTGACCATCAAAGCATTTTTTTTTAAATTTTAATCTTTCTATCAATTCCAATTTTGGAATTAAAATGTTGCTTCATTAGATGTGATTTTTCACATGTCAGGCAGCTGCCATTAAATGCCATCGTCTTTGTTTATTTAGTATTTAGTCTAACTTTGTGGGTTGCATATTGCATATTTCACGAGCAAATTTAACTTTTAATCATCAAATATTATTGCATTATTTTATTTATTTTTTAATTAATACCTTCAATGATCCTCTAAGTATTGATGTATTACTCGTCATGATCCCAAAATTTTAAATTGACCAGACACAATTCTCTAAGCTTTAAAAGTGACATCTTGTGATCCTCTGCTAGTCAAAATGTGAATTATGTGCTAAAATGGAGGATAAAATCGTTATTTTTAAAAATTACAATCACACAGATGTAACCCGTGCAAACATCTTTGATCAAAATCTCTCCTACTTGTCTTTCATCGCATAGGCAAATCACATGTTTCTCAAATATCCTTCATCTCCCGTATTTCCTCACAAAGCTTATTAGACCAATTATGATAAAATATACTGGAGATGAAGGATATTTAAAAAACATGTGATTTGCCTATGCGGTGAAAGACAAGTAGAAAAGAATTTCATCAAAGATGTACTACTATACATCTGTGTATTTATATAATCTTTTGTTAAGGAAGAAAATTATTATTGAATTGACATTGATGAAGTCATTGAAAAATAAATTACTAATTGTGCATATGATAGTATACTGTTTTTGGTAGGGAATATCCCGACCGACATAATTTTACCCCGGTTGATATGTCTTTGTCTTTTTCTTCTTGTCTTTGCAGGTAGCAGGTCGGGCTTCTTGTGAAGAACCCGGTCGGGGTCCGACCGGGAGTTGCCCGAGCGGTAGTCCTTTGGCGAGAGAGCTAACAAAAGACACGTGGCGGTTCCTTGCGACGACAGTCAGGGCACCCGGGAGGACGACACGTGGTGGCTACGTGGAGAGCATGCCGAACGACCGGATTTGTGTCTCCGACGCAGCGGCTATAAATACCCACAGTAGCTACAGTGTGAAGGACTTTTGGACGATTGATAGGTTGTTGTTAGAGAATCCCGACCACAGTCAATCGGTACTCAGAGCAACCAAGTAGATTGTACTTAGGGCCTTCACCGTGATCAATAAAGATATTTACTTGCTTTATTTGGTCTCGTGTTGTTTATTTATTGCTTACGTAATAATTAGCAGTATCATTTTGGCGCCGTCCGTGGGGACCCGTGCGAGAAAGCAAACGTCTTGGCGAGCACCCGGTCCTTCATCAACAATGTATCCGTGGGCACAAAACCTTTTTGCTGACGACCAGGCGGATGCAGCCAGTTCATCCGACCACCAGGCAACGCAACAACAAGGTCAGACCATGGACATCAACCTCAACCTCTCACCACCACATCCATCCAACACATACTCGGCCGCCCAACAGCCGGTCAACTACATTCAACCGGGGTACCCAACACCCGGTCAGACATATCCACAATAGTCGATGATGTATCTCGGCCAGTATCCATACCCGGTCCCACCTCCGCCATACGGGTATTGGCCTGGCCAACCGATGTACTACACACCCCCGGTTGGCTATCCACCATACACGCCTACGTACACGGCTCCAGCCCCCGCCCCTCCAGTTTACCCGGCCGCACAAGTAGAGCCGCAGCATCAGTCCGCTTCCCGGGCTCGACGCTCGGCTCGTTCGCGGTTAGGGTCGGGGGGTGCTGATGCGATGGAGGCACCACGGCAGGCCCAGCAAGCAACCGAGGTTCCCGCCCAAGCGGAGGACCCCGAAGAAGTTGCCCGAGCGGCAGCTTTTGATCGTCTTCGACCGGAGATGCGGCAGCGTTTGGGGCCCCAAGACCCGAACCGCCAGCAGGAAGACGTACAGATGCAGGAAGCCAGCCAGGAGGCTTCATCCGGGCATAGCAGGTCGAGATCTCACCGACGACGACACGCTCGGGACGCAGCCCAAGCTGCCCAAGCCGCCGAGCTCAATGAGACCCGAGGATTGCTCTACAACCTCCAGGCGGAGTTTGCGCAATTCAGAAGCGCGCACCCTGCAAGACCCCCGGTCGACCAATCGACCTTACACCAGGCGCCTTTTACAGCGGCAGTGATGGCTCAGCCTTACTCGCTTGATTTAAAGGTCTCCGAAGAGAAGAGTTACGATGGCCGGACGGACCCCGAGGTCCATGTTAACGACTTCTACAGCAATATGATGCTGAAGGGCGTATCAGACGCCGTAATGTGTAGGGTTTTTTATTCCACGCTTACCGGTCGAGCGGCGGAATGGTTCCGAACCTTGCAGCCGGGTTTGATCGACAAGTTTGACACCTTGGCGATCAAGTTTGTGAGGAAGTTCATCACTTCCAAGGTGGTGAGGAAGCCCTATATGTATCTGGAGAAGGCTAAGCAGCTTGAAGGGGAGAGCTTGACCGACTTCCTCGTCAAATGGAAGGCGGCGGTCGGGGAGGTCGAGCCCATGGATGACGCGACCGCCACCCATATGCTTCACATCTCCCTCCGGGCGGGTTATTTGTACCAAGACTTCATTCTACACCCCCCGGCCACATATGAGGAGGCCCTTCGAAGGGTCACAGATTATGCCAACGCCGGCGAGGCGAATGCCGTAAAGCGCTCGCAGGAGGTCGGGTCTTCGTCCCGTAAACCGGCCGGCCGGGCGGAACACCGATCGGGTGATGACCATCCCCGATCCCGTACCAGGCCTGGTGAGTTTACGGTCCTGAACCGATCCGCAGCGGAGGCCATGCAGTACGCCCAGTCCTACAATCTCATCAAACTCCTCCATCCCGATCGAGACGGCCCCGACAAGAGTAATCATTGCGCTTACCATCGATGTGCCGGGCATGACACTGAAGAGTGTACCCACTTGCGCCAACTGTTGGAGGATTTGCTCAATCTGGGGAAGTTGGACAAGTGTGTGGGGAGGAGAGAAGACCCCAAGAGGAACACCGATCGGAGAGATCACCGGCGCTCCCATCACCGTTCCGATCGCTCTGATCGTGATGGACGCTCCGATCGGTCAGGTCAGGACCGAAGAGACGATCGAAGAGATGATCGTCGCGATGACCGACGGGACCCTGACCCTCCGTCTAGCAGCCGAACAGTAGGAAAGCCGACCATCCACGTCATTTTCGGTGGATTGGAAGACGCTTCCCGACCGAGGAGTAATTGCCCGGTCACCATAGTGGATTCCCGGGAGACCGGGAAGAGGCAAAAGATGGAGCCCATAACCTTCACCCTTGAAGATCAACCTAGCAGCGGTGACCATGGCATGGAGGCGCTCGTGGTCACGATCGATGTGAAAGGGACGGATGTTCAGAGGGCTATGGTGGACATTGGCAGCAGTGTGAACGTCCTTTATTTGGACGTGTTCGAGAAGCTGGGACTTGACAGGAAGGAGCTGACTCCGGTCGGTGTACCACTGTCTGGTTTTACCGGGGCTCTTGTGTACCCCGAGGGAAAAATAACGCTCCCGGTTGAGATCGGCACATCCCCAAAGTCGATCAAGACGGAGTTAGAGTTTGTTGTGGTCAACCTCCATTGCGTCCACAACATTATCTTAGGCCGACCCGCCATTATGAAGATCGGTGGGATAATTCCTATGCCCCACCTGTGCATGAAATTCCCCACCCCGAATGGGGTCGGCGTAGTCCGCGGCGACGTCCAATCCGCCCGGAAGTGTTACACCCGAGCGGTCAACAGACGTGACTCCGGTCAATCTTCACGGGTGAATACCATAGCCAAAGAGGAGGCTAAGGATCGAAAGGAGCAGCCTGAGCCTTCCGAAGAGATAGAGGACGTTCCCCTGTCCGAGGACCGACCGGACAGGAAGATTAAGATTGGCCGGGCCCTAACCCCCGAGCTCCGAGCGGACATCTTGGCCATACTCCGGGAGTATGCCGAAATCTTTGCATGGGGGCCCGAAGATATACCCGGGATCGATCGATCGGTAATCTGTCACAAGTTAGTCGTCGATCCCGCAGCAAAGCCGGTCGTGCAGAAGACCCGGCACCTTTCTTCTGATCGCCGCGAGTTTGTTAGAGAAGAAGTCAAGAAGATGGCGGCGATCGAGCACATCCGACCGGTAATCTATCCCGAGTGGGTGGCTAACATTGTCCTTGTTCCTAAGCCCCCAGCTTGGAGGATGTGCATCGATTTTACCGACCTCAATAAGGCCTGTCCGCTCGACCCGTATCCTCTACCGAGTATCCACCAGATGGTCGACGAGACGGCCGGGGCCAAGTTAATGAGTTTCATGGATGCATTTAAGGGTTACCATCAAATCATGATGCACCATGAAGATGAGAGC
Source organism: Ipomoea nil (assembly GCF_001879475.1). Classification (NCBI taxonomy): domain Eukaryota; kingdom Viridiplantae; phylum Streptophyta; class Magnoliopsida; order Solanales; family Convolvulaceae; genus Ipomoea; species Ipomoea nil. The sequence goes on from NW_017617415.1 coordinate 290,188, forward strand.
AAGACAGCCTTTGTGACCCCGAACGGGCTGTATTGCTACCGAGTGATGCCGTTCGGCCTCCGTAACGCGGGAGCAACCTACCAGAGGATGGTCAATATGCTCTTCGCCGATCTGTTAGGCCGAACGATGGAAGCTTACATAGATGATATGCTGGTCAAGAGTCGGGACCGATCCGACCACACTCGGGACCTCAGGGAGTGCTTCCAGATCATGAGGAAGTACCAGTTACGGCTGAACCTGACCAAGTGCACATTTGCGGTTCAGACCGGCAAGTTCCTCGGCTACATGATGACCAAGAGGGGAATCGAGCCCAACCCAGCCAAAGTAAAAGCGATTCTGGACATGCAACCACCTTCTACCGTTCGGGAGGTCCAGCAATTGACCGGTCGGTTGGCAGCTCTCAGCCGGTTCCTCTCAAAGTTAGCCGAGCGCGCTTTACCTTTCTTCAAGGTATTGCGGAAAGTTAATGGATTCGTCTGGGACGAAGAATGCCGAGCGGCTTTTGATGAGCTGAAAGAGTATCTCATGTCACCAATTGTGCTCTCAAAGCCCGAGCTCGGAGAAGAGCTAGACGTATACCTCGCCGTTTCCGATTGTGCAGTAAGCGCAGTATTGTGCCGAACCGATCCGGAAGGGGTCCAGCGACCGGTGTACTATGTAAGCCATGCGCTACATGGTCCCGAGCTCCGGTACTCCCGGTTAGAGAAGGTCGTCTACGCCCTGTACATTGCCGCGAAGAAGTTGGCTCCCTACTTCCAGGGTCGAGCAATTCGCGTATTGACCGATCAACCGATCGGGCCAGTCCTCCGAACTGCTTCATCATCCGGTCGCCTAGTCAAGTGGGCGTTAATGCTAACCCAGTACGCGATCAAATACCGACCGAGACCAGCCATCAAAGGTCAAGTTTTGGCTGACTTCTTGGTCGAGTGCACCGCCCGGGATACCCGACCCCCGGAGGTTGCGGATCCCGAGGATGAGTGGTGGTCGTTGGCTACTGATGGTTCGAGTAGCAAGAAAGGGGCAGGAGGAGGAGTGGTGGTCACGAGCCCAGAAGGATTCAAAGTGTATTTTGCTCTCATGTATCAGTTCCATCCGACTAACAATGAAGCCGAGTATGAAGCCTTCATCAATGGCTTACAGTGCGCTCGGGACCTGGGGGCTGAATACATCCGAGCTCAAACAGATTCTGCGCTCGTGGTCGGGCAGGTTCTCGGAGATTATGAAGTCAATGGTGAGCGTCTGCAGTTATACCGAGATCTAGCCATGGAAAAGCTTGCACAGTTCCGGAGGTATACCGTCCGGCATATACCCCGATTGGATAATGCCGACGCGGACATCTTATCTAAGTTGGCTCAAGACGCCCCGGAACACATGTCAAAGATAGCTCGGATTCTGGTGATCCCGAGACATAGCATCCATCGCCTACCGGTCAATCCAATCCAGCCGGTAGAAGACAGTTGGATCACCGATCTGAAGGAGTTCCTCGAGCACGGTCGACTTCCGGACGACCCCCAACGTGCTCGGAAGGCCAAGCTTAGAGCCCCAAGGTTCCAAGTTTTGGACGGTCGTCTCTATAGGCGATCGTACGGAGGCCCTCTTATGCGTTGCTTGACCGCATTTGAGGCCGACCTGGTCATGAAGGAATTGCATTCGGGTATTTGTTCTTCACACCAAGGAGGCCGTTCACTAGCCCGTCGTATCATGCTGATCGGGTACTATTGGCCGTCCCTCCAGCTAGACTGTGAGAAGCTAGCTCGGGAATGTGAGACGTGCCAACTGTTCGCCCGGATGCCTGGACGACCGGCAACCTTCTATCAGCCGGTCACGACTGCAATTCCCTTTGCTAGGTGGAGGGTAGACATCTTGGGCCCCTTTCCTCAGCTCTCCGGTCGGAGAAAGTTCGTGATTGTCGCCATCGATTACTTCTCCAAGTGGATAGAAGCCGAGCCCTTAGCCACGATCACATCTCAGCAGTGTGCTCGGTTCCTTTGGCGCAATGTAATTTCCCGCTTTGGTGTGCCCGTGCATCTCATCAGTGATAACGGTCGCCAATTCGTAAGCCAGTATTTCCAAAACTTCTTGGCCACGATCGGGACGACTCACGTCCGGTCGTCGGCGGCTTACCCGCAGGGGAATGGGCAGGTTGAAAATGCTAACCGGACGATTTTGGAAGGTCTAAAAAAGAAGCTACACTCGGTTGGTCATAGTTGGGCCGATGAGTTGCCATATGTGCTATGGACTTATCGGACGACTCCGAGGGAAGTTACTTTGGAGACCCCTTTCGCCCTGGTTTATGGAGCAGAAGCCCGACTCCCGATCGAGGCTTGGATCCCGACCGATCGAGAGAGAACTTACAACGCGGAAGATAACGAACATGCGATGGTCGTGGATCTCGATGCGGTCGAGGAAAAAAGAGAGCTAGCCGCTCAGCGTATGGCCGAGTATCAGAAGCGAGTCAAGAGTTCAAAGGACGTCCAGGTCAACCCTCGTTATTTTCAGGTAGGAGATTACGTTCTACGACGAAGGGAAGCCAGTCAGCCTTTGGAGGGCGGGAAGCTAGCTCAAAATTGGGAAGGGCCGTACATCATCAGCGCTATCATAGGGCCGGGTACGTACCGACTGGAGACGACAACCGGTCGGGTGATCGAGGGGACTTGGAATTCCGAGCACCTCGTTATGTTTAGGCATTAGCCTATTTTTTGTAATCTGTGGACGAAGTGGGGGCTCAACCTGCGAGTTAGTCCCGGTCGTCGTTTGTAATTAAATTTATGATTGTAAATATTTATTTTAACCGCCTGCGAGCGGGAAGGTTTAATGTATATACGATCGGTGATTGCTCGACCGTTTGCATACAACGGCCCGATCGGTTATTTTCTTTACCTTCATTGCGCGCAGATCGATTAATCGTCAAGTTACATCGACCGGGCGAGTCTATCGACCGGTCAAATGCGCTCCTCTTCGGCGGACACTGGGGTCACGCCACTGATCGGGAAAGCTAGGAGCTCTCAGCAATTCCCCGATCCGTCCAACTTCTTTCCACTATCGCACCCACTCGTACCTCAAGGGCACAATAGTGTGGGGGCTGGGATGAAGGAAGTATTTATATAGGCCCGTCGTTCGGGAAAATCCCGACCGTGGGGGCTTACCTATTTTCAAAATTTTGACAAGGCCTGAAGATCGGGTAAACCCGATCGGGTTGGCCAGTTTGACGTCGAAATCTCGGATGCACGACCGGGCCATAAGGCCATAAGGTTGGGCGTCGAACGGGTCGAGTAGTGCAGGACCGGGCCAAAAGGCCAGGAGGTCGAGCATTAGGGTCGGCACATGTATGACTAAAAGTAAAAATGCGGAAAGAGAGACGAACGACACAAGTTAAACAAAAAACGACTTTCATTGATTGAAAAGAGTGCCTGGTACAAATTCGGGACCGGGCTCCCGATTAAAGTCAGTACAAAAAAAGGAGGAGTACAGCTTTCTCTACTTCTTCACCTCCTGAGCTCCGCCTTTCTCGGAAGCCTCCTTCCCGCTCGAAGTGGCCGCAGTGGATCCGCTGGGCTCATTCGCCCTGTCTTTTGGGGCGAAAGGAGAGGGACCGGGGTCGGCCAAGTCTGGAGGAAGCGCCGAAAGGACCAACTGGAGGTCGTCCCCCTCCAGGGCCTGCCCCATCCGGGTCCGGGCCCGCTCAAGCATCTTCCGCTGCCCAGCCTTAAAGGCCCACCGACCAAACGATAAGATCAGGTCCTCCCCGACCTTCGTTCCCCGGGCGGCCGTGAGGAAAGCTGAGCCCGTCTCGTTATCTTTGAAGACCGACTGGACCAGCTCGTTCGAGTTGTCAAGTCGGGCTTTCAGCTCTTTGGCGTCCCCGATCGCCCGTTGGGCGACCTTCTCCGCCAGGACCCGATCTTCCTCGCTCTTCTTCAGGTCCTTTTGGACCTTCTCCAGCTCGGCCTGGATGTCCCGGACCTCTTGAAGGCGTCGAGCGGCGGCCTTCTTGTGGCGGTCGGCTTCCTCGGCCAGCATGGCCCGACCTTGCAAAAGCTGGGCCGCTCGGGAAATCTGCAATGCAAAAGACACTCAAAGTTAGCCCGGTTAGGAACACTTGCATAAAAAAGGAGAAATTAGTTGGAGGAGGCTTACCTCGGCCAGGTCGTGGCCGATCCTCTCAGCCACTTGAGTCGGGGTCATCTTCCCCAGATCCTCTCTGATCGGCCCGGCGTTGCCGATACGGGCCAAGATGGACGGCTCGTCCTTGTTTCGCCTGGTCGAAGGGCTCAGGCTGCGTTGTTCTCGGCGGCGCTTAATACCGCCCACCTCGGCCACGCCCTGCTCGGGCACTTTTTCCTTGCCCCAGGCGACTTCTACCCGGGTAACCAGGACGTCGGTCGGCTCAACGACAAAGCCCTCGGCCGTCGTGATGGTCGAGGCGCTTAGGGGTCGGGCTATAGGGACCTCCTTTTGCCCAGCCGGTTTCGCCTTCGGCTTCTTCTTGCCGCCAAGGGAGATCTTGGCGGGCGGGGGAAGAGGAGCGTCGTCATCTCCGAACTCCGCCATTGCTATAAACAAAGCAAAAGTTAGTTAAGTCGGGAAGATAAAGCAGTGCTCGGGAAGTTATGATCGGGAGAAGTTAGTTGGTGTTAAACCTTTCTTCTTCCGTTTGGACGTCTTGGCGACCGTCACGCCCATCGGCACGGGCGGATATTTCTCCCGCAGGTCGTACACAGGGGGCGGGAGTCTAGCCGCCTCGAGACTCTCGGCTGTCCGGAAGATCGTATACTCGTGCAGTTCGCTCGAGATCCGAGCGACAGTGTCCTTGAGCGCTTGCGTCTCGACTGGCACAACTTGCTTCCGATAGTGAGTGCTCCAAGCACGGTCAACCGGGAGGATCCAAGGATCGTACTTGAGGGAGAAGATCCGGTTCTTCCATCCCTTGTTGTTCCCGGGCAGCCCTTTAATCGCGCACATATCTGCTCGGGATTGTAGCATCAGAAATCTGCCTCCGTAGCTGCCCGAGAGAACCTTTACTTGGTAGATGTAGTTGAATAGCTCCATCGTGCAAGCCGCTTCGTGCCGAGCGCATATCTGGGGGAAGCATGCGATGATCCTGTGCGAGTTGGGACAAATCTGGGCTGGAACGACCCGGTAGTACCCCAAGAAGGCTGTCAAGAGAAGGGGGAAAGGAATAGCAATCGGGGCCATCAGGGAGTCGTAGTGCATCCCGATCCATTTGCCCTGATGCCGGTCGATGACATTCCCGAGCCTCCGGCTTGTGTCGAATTCTACCCGACCCCTGAGCCTCTCAGCGATCCTGGCCGCTTCACCTTTGGTCAACCGGCTCATTTGCTGTTCGACATTCTCGCTGTTCAAGAATTCGAACTCCTCAGCTGCTGGTGCGGCCGGTCCGGCTGTATCTTCCTCGGCCGGCTCGGGAGTGTTTTCCCGGTCGTCTCCTCGAGGAATGGCTTCCAGGTGATCCCCAATCACCCGGGTTGGCGTTTCCCTAACGCCCTCGGGTGGGGAATCTTGTCTGCCCGTCGAGGTTCCTTCTTCTTCTTCTTCGCTAGAACTCCCCGACCCGCTTGAGCTAGAGCTCGATGACCCGGAGGAGCTTGATGTTTCTCTTCGTTCGGGAGCCCGCTCGAGGGCTTGTGCCGGTCGGTGGATGACCTCGGGAGAGTAGGACATGATGTCCACCTCTTTGTCGCTGAGATACTTGACTTCCTCGTCGTAGTCCGCAATCGAGGCGTTTTGGCTGTCAGAGTCCGTCATTTCGATCTACCTAAAGGTCGGTCGGGGTTAGTAAAGAACTTGAGACGTCCGGGACAGTTAGTTGGCCTATCAGTTCTACGTATGAATGAAAGTGTTAAGTAAAAGAGGGCTGGGAGCTTACCGATTGGAGGTGCTTTGCGAAAAGAGTCTTGAAGTCTTTTTGCTCGACTGCCTTGCTGAAGTGCTCTGCTCGGGACTCTCTGAGGGTACCGATCGAAGAAATAGACTGGAGAAAGTTCAAATGAGGGCCTCAAGGGCCTATTTATAGGAGAGCATTTAGGCGGGAAACGAGTCCACTTGCGTGACATGACCCGCGCTGATTCCGAGGCGACTGTTGCAGTCGCAGAGGCCGGCAGTGGCCGACACGTGGCGAGGGAAGGAATGACAGCTGGCTGGTCGGTTTGATGGCTGACGGTTGGGCTTCTTCATCCCGTCCCGTTTTTTCCCGAACGGTCAAAAAGGTCCGGGCTGGGGGGCTCTTGGTAGGGAATATCCCGACCGACATAATTTTACCCCGGTTGGTATGCCTTTGTCTTTTTCTTCTTGTCTTTGCAGGTAGCAGGTCGGGCTTCTTGTGAAGAACCCGGTCGGGGTCCGACCGGGAGTTGCTCGAGCGACCGTGTCGATCACCGAGCGGTAGCCCTTTGGCGAGAGAGCTGACAAAAGACACGTGGCGGTTCCTTGCGACGACAGACAGGGCACCCGGGAGGACGACACGTGGTGGCTACGTGGAGAGTATGCCGAACGACCGGATTTGTGTCTCCGACGCAGCGGCTATAAATACCCACAGTAGCTACAGTGTGAAAGACTTTTGGACGATCGATAGGTTGTTGTTAGAGAATCCCGACCGCAGTCAGTCGGTACTCAGAGCAACCAAGTAGATTGTACTTAGGGCCTTCACCGTGATCAATAAAGATATTTACTTGCTTTATTTGGTCTCGTGTTGTTTATTTATTGCTTACGTAATAATTAGCAGTATCAGTTTTATAATGGTGTATACATAATTAATTCAGTTGTTTTTTTTTGTAAATAAAGAACACAATAATATGTAATAGTAGAATACTATGAAGATTTTTGTCAATAACCAAAGAGGCAAAAGAAAATGATGCTATTATAGATGGAATTGAGAGAGATTATAAAGGATATTAGGCTCACTTGCCAATAAAATTCAAAATAATAAAAATTTGAAGTACACATATTTTTTTTTAAAGCAATTTGAAGTACATAGTAGTTTAATTTGCGAAAAAAAATCTGAATAATAGTAGTGTTTATTTTTATGAAGGTAAATAATATAATGGAACAAATTAAAAATGAAATTAAGATTGATAAAGTGAAACAGATGAAGTATTTTTATCTATGTTGTATTGATATAAACACTTTAAATTTGCATTTTAAGTATTTTTATTTCACACAATGATAAAATATTACACATTAGCCATCAATGTTAAGTACATCCAAACAAATAAAATACCAAAATTTTTAAAAAGTGCAAATCTATAATTAAAAGAGAAAAATGTCAAATAAGCCCACAAACTAATAACATAGAGTGATTAATTAACTTTTCGAATTTCATAAAACTTTGAAAGAGGAAATTTCAATTGTGGTCATATGACTATAGTGATCTTGTTAATTTCAGTCCTTGACTATTAAAGTGTCAATTTAGTACCTTAACTATGCATTTTTTGTCAATTTTGGTCACTCCGACCAAATTGTTGGTCAAATTTCGCCGAAAAATTTTAATTGTTAAAATAATGAGGGTATTTTGATCATTTCACGTCTCTTTTCTTCTTCCCAAGCGAGTTCATCCCTTCCTCTCCCGTTTCCGGTGAATGCAATGAACTAAGATGATGGGGAAAGGAGGCTTGATGATATTAAAGATATGGTTTAGAGGGAGAAACTCTCCCTGCGACTAGGGTTTTCTGCGATAAGCTCCCTGCGATCTAGGGTTACGACAGCTTTCTTCGAGTTCGGCAACGGACAAGAGTGCGAAAGCCATGGATGTTCAGCGAATTATTAACTCCACGGCGAATATCAGCTTGGAAGATGAGGAGGATTCATTGAAAAACTTATTGTCTCTAAACATTGATACTTTCCATAGTATCACTATAGTATTTCAATAATCTAAACAACTCATTTATGATGAAATTATAGTCTTAACATAATGTTAGTAATTTTGTTGATGAGCATAAAGCCATCCTAATAGAGCCTTCACAGTTTTTTTAGGAGAAAATGGGTGATGTGAAGAAGATAATAGGAAGAGAGAGAATGAGTGAATTGCTTGCAGGAGTTAGGGTCTTTTGTATGATATGTACGGCCCGTGTGGAAATGAGTAGCGCACATGGTTTGCATGTCGCACGCAAGATGTGCGCCCAACGGGCGCGTAAAAGACTTTTTTTAAAAAAAATTTCTTTTCTCTTTTTACTGTCATATTTGTTTGTTTGTTTTTTTTTTTTTAAAATTTTTTTTTTGTTTTGTTTTTGTTTTTGTTTTCTATCATCTCTCATAATCTATTTCATAATCCTACCTACAAAAATTACACGAAAATCCCCACCATTGAGGATGCCCAAGTCCATAAGAAATTGATAAAAACATGTGTGAGATCGTCTCACGGATCATTGTGAGACGGGTCATGTTAATATGAAGTGTAATACTTATATTAGCAAATATAATACTAAATCAGAATAAAATGTTTATTACTTATATAGGAAAACATAATATTTTTGAAGAAAAATATAATATTTTTACATTTTGATATAAAAGTATTACATGTTTTATAAAAAATATTACACTTTTCTTTATAAGTATAACATTACTTATAAATGAAAATATAATACTTTTTGATGAAAAGAGTAATATTTTGACATTAAAATGTAAACGTATTTTATTTGTCTTTAAAAATATTACATTTTTCTTTTTAAGTAACAATTATTTTATTTTTAATTTAGTATTACATTTGATAGCATAAATATTATATTTGTGTATTGACTCAATCCAATATAAATATAAAGATTGTGAGCGGATCTCAAACAAATGTAACCTTAAGAAATTATTAAGTTGAAACAATCAAACAAAACTCATTTTCATGTACGGAGTATCATTTTTCCATTTTAAAAAATAAATAAATAGGAGATGGCCACAGTATCAGTATTCCCGCAATTTTATCCCGCGAATCATACGAAACTAATTCGAAACAAAGGCTCCCCTAGCATTCTGGTCTTCTGAACATCCAAATTCCGATGGAAATCGAGAAGAATTGCACTTTTGATCCTGTAATTCCCTTTATTCTCTATGCTCTTCTTTTCAATTTTTTTTTTCCAGAGATTTCTCGTCCTCAAAATTTTTTTTTCTCCCTTTTTTGGTCTGTAAATAAAATAGGACTTGGTTCACGAAATCTTCAAGCTCGTTTGGAGAAGAAGAGCTGCTGGTCCCGCTTTTAACCTTTTCCTCTATATCATTTCCCTTCGATTCCACTTTCGAGACTTACTTTGACGAATTTCCCTGCAGATCGCGAGAAAAATGAACTCCCCCAAACTATGGACACCGAGATTGTCGGAGCAGCTAGCGCCTCCAGGAAAAATCGGCCTACTTTTGGTGAGAAATTAAATATTTGTTTTGAATTTTGATATTCGAATACTGTGCATTTTATCAATTTCATGTACTCTTGCTTGTGTATGTTGTTGATTACAGTAGGACAAGAATGAACATTAAAAATTTCCTATTTTAAGATTGTCAGAAGCAAGCTATATGTATTGAGTTGTCTGTAGTTTGCTTCAGTAGTGAATAAGAACCTGTTTAATCTGGCTTAGTAATCTCTAAAAGTTCTGTAGGGAATGCTCTATCTTGGAAAGAGTTATGTTTGGCATGTTTCTTAGAGATCAAGAATTGCTAAAGTGGATGAAGGAAAAATACTAGAATGTTTGTAATGCCATTAGTAAAAAATGATTTTCCATACTGTTCTTTCCAGTTTCCATCAATGTGCTTTGCTAATTAGATTATATTTTTCACCTACTGAGATGGAAGGTGGAGCACATTACGAAACCATCTCAAAGATCATAGGAGAGTATCGTTTAGTGTTTCCAAGGAAGGTTGTTTGGTTCTTTCATTTGGATAATTATAGTTGACTTGGTTTTTCAATATACAGTATATTTCTATTGACATAAATTAATGCTCATAAACAGCTTAGCTGGCAGCAATCAGTAGCATTTATGCTCAGCCCTTGCCCTGTACATTCTTGTAGGAAGCATTTGGATGTAGCTTAAAGAATCAGCTCTTACACCATCTTTACCATTTCCGTCTCCCCACAGTTTTATTTGCTGAGAATTACAAAAAGATATCTGTAATCTAAATGATTGATTCCTTATGTGTTTTATGTTGATCCATGCAGCTAATGCAACTGCACTGAAGCTGAGCTGCGAGCTGCTCCGAGTTTTTGTTGCAGGTTTGAGTGCCTTATTTGAAATAACTATAAACTATTATTCTCTGATTGGATGTTGTTTTTCTTTGTAAATATTTTAACATAAACCCATTTCTATAAGTACACCTCTTTCCTCTGTAATGTAGAAGCTGTGCAGCGTGCTGCTGCTATTGCTGAAGCTGAAGGTACTCATAGAATCGAAGCAACACATTTAGAGAGGATACTTCCACAGCTGCTTTTAGATTTTTAAGGTACTCTAGAAAACAATGAATTATGACTTGCATGGAAATTGATGGTATCAGTGTTTAGGTTCACTGATTATTTTATGATCTGAAAATTGAAATGGCCTTTTTAGCATTTATTTTATGAATTATGAAAACATTTTCTAGATCACTAGATGTTTTATGCTTTTGAAGTAGCTTGAAAATATCTTATATTTTCTGATAACAATATGTAATTTGATTTGTAAACCTAATGCAGTTGATTTTAATTTCACAATGATAGAATTGCTCTTAACAAATCTTTCCTCTAAACTTTGATAAATCTATTTGTTATTGATGTGATGGGATGTGAATAATAAAATCCTGTTGATTACTGACATTCCAGGGATGGAGATTAGGATCTTAAGTCTTCCAAAGGACTGATTTATAACAAAAGTTCTTCCATATGTTGACATAATGAACAATTTCTGTTTAAATGAAGGTTTATATTCAAATATGAACATAGACAATAATTTCCCTGCTGCTCTGCGTTGATTACGTATTATCACAACTAGACTTAGAAATATAATATGTTGCAGAATAAGTATATTGATTTACTAAACTCTTATCTTCCAGGAAATGTTATAAGTTCATTCAATGATCTACCTGGAGTTATAATCTAACTTGCTGCTGGAAATAACTAAATAAGTTAGGAGTTAGGGCATACGTGGTGATCTATGTTTGGAAGGCAAGAAATGGAGTTATTCTAATGGTGCAGAAATATTCTCTCACCAACTCTCAAATAAGTATACAGTGCTTAAATTTACAGAAAATACTAAGTCTTCTTGAGAGATCAAGGCATATATACTTTTGATAATCAATATGACTTACATAACCATTGTGCTTTCGCTTCTGGCTCCAATTCATGGTCCATGTGCTTTTCAGGAATGTACTGATTTTTGAAAATTTTCATTATGTTGTTTTCCTTTCATCTAATATGTTGAGTTAATTTCTTAATACTACTTGTACTTTGTTTGCATGATTTCCCTGGGAAATTTCCTTCACTTTTCCTGGAGCACTGTAATATTTCTCTCTGTGACTGGTTTTTTTTTTTTTTTTTTTTTTTTTTTTTTTTTTTTTTGGGAAGGCTCTCTGTGACTGTTATTATTTTACTTTTGTTCTTCAAGATGCAACTCTTATGGCAATCCCTCATTTTCTTGCAATTAATGCTGGTGTTATGAATTTTAACAATTTCACATCTCTATTACCTGTTCATACAGATGTTGGAAAACATTCAGTATACTTCTGATTTCCATCTTTTTATAGATGCAATGATGCCTGACCTGAATCAAAATGTTTTATATGTTCAGGAGTGTGTATGACTTAATACCTATTGTAGAATAGTATATACATATAAGTTAGTCTGTATATTATGAATTAGGAAATTGTTTTGTTTCCTACAACAGAACAGACAGAACAGTGCTATGTAATTATGCAGGTTTACTTTTCCTTTCCCTATTATTGTATTATTATATATTATTGAGTATAATCAATAAGAAATAGCAGGTTTTCTACCAATTCTTTCTACATGGTATCAACGCCAGGTTCTAAGGCCTAATTGCTGCAAATTGTTATCACCATGGCTACCAATGAGCCAACCTCTTCATCATTAGAAATAACCTCTCCTCATGTCCCATCTCCTAACCCTAATTTGGGCTCATCTAATAGTAGCCATCTTCCATCACCAACCACAAATTGATTGGTCATAATTACCTCCAATGGTCTCAACCTGTGATGATGTATGTATGTGGGAAAGGTAAAGAAGACTATCGTACCAGTGATGTTCCTCCAAGCAAACAAGATGCAACATGGAAGACAGAACAATGTGGTCATGTCATAGGTAATCAACACAGCAAAAATTTTCTCCTTTATTACAGTTCAAGAAATCTATAAAGCAGCACGAGAAACCTCCTCTAGTTTTGAAAATACAGTTGAGTTATTTGTTGTAGAAAGTATGCTTTATGAACTCAAACAAGGAGATAATGTTCATGATTACTTCAATTCAATTCTTGACGAGTATAAAGTTTAAACAATGTTTTAAATTTATGCTATGAAGTATTACATTTAAGTTATAAAGTATTATGTTTAAGACTTAGTATTGATTATATATGTTTTAGATTTGTGCTACGAAATATTTTACATCCGTCCAAAATATGCCATCTATGAATTAGTACATGTAAAACATACAGGTACAAGACAACATAAATTAAGAATTTAAAGTCATTAAAAGTGATTGAAAATCTATTTTTCATAAGCCCACATCCTTAGACCTGTGTCTTCCACAATGATATTTTTTAACCACAAAAAGTGCCCAATACATTAACGATACCATCATTTTGATAAGAGAATGCAAAACAAAATATGCAAGCAAACAAGAATATGAGTCGTTGGAGCTTCACTTGCCACCGCACCCCACCACCATTGCAAACTACCAGTGCGAAATCTGAATTTACAAAAATGGAAGGAAATCAGTGCACAAATAACTCTAAAATTTCAGAATTTGAAATAACATAAAACATTTACAGAAGAGAAGAAAACATACCAACCAACCAAGAATCTATTGAGCAGGAAAAACAGAAGACAGAAAGATTTCATCTTCCTTAAAAACCTGATGGTTGTTTATCTTCATCAGGAAGCTGATAGCCATCTTATCAAACTTGGCGATGAACCCCAATCTGATGAGTTCAGCAAGCTCACGCACCACATCTTCTTTCTCCCATAATATCCCCTTGGAAACTTCTTCTGAGTAATACGTAGCATATTCCAGGACACCTTGGTAACCATTCGATTTCTCAATCTCTGCAATGAAGAACTTGGACCTCTCTCTCTCCCACACCATCATTCTCTTAGCCTTTGCAATCACAATTTTCCCAGACGAGAGTGATAGCCGATAGTCCACTGCAATTGGTTCTTTCAGCTTCAGAAATCTTGTGTTCACGAGCTGCCTGACCAACTCGTGCCTCTTCTCCGCTTCCATCTCCAGAGAAGGCTGAGCTAGGAAACCAAGAATGAGAGTGAACAGGGTTTTCCCAATGAAGATCATATCCGGATTGGCCACTTCCAGCCCAGCACAGTCGATTGAAGAAAGTCCCATATTCTGGGCAGATTCTGACAGAGCCCCAACACCAATTTCTCTGTAGATATTGAGAAGCTTGGTTCTGGGCAAGGATGGCAGGCTTGGCTGGGGGTACCAAACAAACAGAGGATCCACACAACTTTGTTCAAAAAGTTCCTTCTTGTAGAGATCGTCGGCTATAAAAACGTCGTTTTTGTCAAGCAACAAAATCCCATCATCCTGGACTGAACAAACAGGAAGTTTGGATACATTCTCTGCAACAAGTTTCTGTGTCTTTGAGCTCCAATGGTTCACTATGAACTCCCAAAAGGCACAGCACTCAGAAGTCAGTAATCTCCTCTCTGCACACTCCCATTCCTTCCAAAGCTTCAAGTAGTGTTCCAGACTAGGATTGCTATTAACTCCCAATTTGCTGAAGAAAACCACCAATTCATTGCTGTAATACTTGTCTAACACAAACAAGTGGGAACCAAAAAGATTGGTTTTATCATGGAGAACACAATCCTCAGGACTCACCCACTTTCCACTATTATCCCCATTGGGAATCCATATCTTTGCACTTTCATCATTGCTAGGAACCCAACCGTGATTGTTCAAGTAAGTATATATCCGATTGATAGTGGCGCGATTAGAGTGCATATCAAGGTAATCAGCAACCAAGGAGCATCCATTTTTCGCCTCAACCACTACCCCCAAAGCCTCAAGTTCTTTCATGTAAGGCAGAAAATCTGGGCCACCATAAAACTTGTCATCTATGAAGGGTCCATCTTCTTGCTTCAGCCTACCATTCCAACTAGAACCAAATAGCAAACACTGTTTTGGAGATCGATAACCTGCTTGAGTCTTGATCCACTTATGATCGAGTTTCTCCAAGAGAACGGAGATCATATCCTTATCAACATCCTCTTGTAAATTCCTTAAGCACAGCAGAAGTGAACACACAACAGAAGGCAACATTTCACCATGATTCTTGGGCAATCGGAGCCCTGCAGGAACAAACTTTGAGCCTTTTCTGAAAGTGGTAGTGATCCCCATACTATAAAGCTCAGCTCTGTACTCAAGAATGCCATGGTCATAATAAGCATCATCCAGAAATGGTAACAAAGAGACAGAAGAAATGGCTTCCCATTCTTTACCAAACAAGATGCACTCTTTAGGAGTACAGGCACTACCAAGTCTTGTTCTAAGCCACTTCACCTCTTGAATAACTTTCCCTATATCTTCATCTGACTTTAGTAAATTCAAGCCGTTTGCTTTTAACTTCCGGTAGCATTCCAGGAGGGAAAGTGCATTGCTCTTACTCAACGCGCATTTGGATGTCTGCTGTCTAAAAACTTGGGCAAATGACTTACTAACAGCCTCAAAACTAACCACCACACCCAACATTTGAAGTTCACTCTTGAACATACTGATTTTACTCCCATAGAACTTCTCGTCAATACAAGGAAAGCCATCGAAAACCTGAAGAAGGCTATCCCAGGTTGGATCAGGTAGGAAACATTCAGCAGGAGATCTGTATCCATTGCTCAGTCTTTAAGCATCTATTGCCCGCGAGGGCAATGCATAGACTACCAGAAGAGCCTAAATTTAGGTGACGAATACAGTTTAGTGCCAGGAGAGCTGCTTCAGCACTTAGTGAAGTCAATGACCCTGAAGGTTTCAAGTTGGAAACTACTAGCTGGAAATCTTGATTGTAACCAAAGATGACACCAAGAAGCTCGAGTTCTTCCGTGTAAGCAAGAATCTCCTGACCATAATGAATTTGATCAAGAAATGGGATGTCGCTGATCTGTGATGCAGCAGCCCATTCCTTATCAGGAAACACAGATTGGCCTGGGGTCTTGTAGCCTTGAGTTGTCTGGACCCAACTCTCATCTTTGATACTGTTGATGAAGTTATCAGGAGGGAGAACTCTAGCCCTCAAATACCTAATGAAATTCAGCATCGAAATGACATCGCCTTTTGTCAATGTAGAAGAAGCATACAGAGACATGAAGTGCTTCCCAATAAATTCACTGGCTTCGTTTAACTCAAACATAACACCAGCAGTTCTCAGAGCTTCTTTATACTCCCCAGAAAGCTTATCACCATAAAACTCTTGATCAACTAATGGAATATCAACAGGCAAAGATCTATTCTGCAAATGATCTCCCCAGGACTCGGAAGGTAAGAAGGATTGTGATGGGGGCCTGTAGCCTGGATTACCACATACACGCACTCTAAGCCAGCATCCTTCCCTTATGCATTTCAAGAATCTCTCTGGAATCTTTATCTTTTTCTTTTCCATTTTACCAATCCAACGTAAAAGCAGGAATGCATTAACCCTGGTTAGTGGGGAAGCCATACTGGATAGTGAAACATCTGGAGGAGGCAAATTGGGAATATCCAAAACACCAGCAGAAGTCTTAAGAAATTGAAGGAGCTCATATTTCTTGGTAGACACACCAGCATATGTTTGAGCATGCAAATATTCTCCATCCAGCTCAACATAACCCTCTTTTTTCCATGGATTTGATGAACCAAGAAGATGCACCCATTTACTTCCATTTGCAGGTACAACAACACGTATCGTATTATTAGTGGCCACCCGCCCATAGTCATCAACAAGCGGCATGTCAACAGCAAGCGAAGCAATTTGTGTTGCAGACAAATACTTGTGGGTGAAGGAGTGATACAGGAAATGAGCATATGCAAGGACAAGCTTCTGGTCATGAATCAGTGAGTCCCGGATCATAACTGCATAGTTTTGCACATCTACAGACTTCACACTCGCCTCACTGCAAAGCCAATTGAACACTCTCGTCCACTTATAATTAGAAGGGCTACTGTGAAGTGTTTTCTGTGTTGATTCAGAAATGAAATATCCCCCAACGCAACGAAATTCTCTATTCCAACTTGTCAGCCATGATACTTCATCTGAGCAAGTGCACAGAAACAGCGTTTTTGTATAAGCAGAATTAACGCTACTCAATGCCACATGCAGGTTACTGTCAATGTACTTCAACAATGGAACTTTCACCATATTCCTCATTGAAAATGACCTCCAGTTGTTCACAACAAATAACAGAAGTTCCAGGTATAGATCCTCTGAGACACCCAAGACAAGATTAGAACTCTGAATGCTCCTCGAATACCACTCGTATATTACAAACTTTACATCCAAAAAATTCAAAATGTCATAGTACTTCTCCTGATCAAATGCATGGTTCAGAATATATTTCCCGTGGGAAGAGATGTTGAGGAAACTAACCCCTTGCTTCCTTGCTTTATCCACCAAGGTCCAAAACGCAGGCTTTAGCCTTCCAACTTGATTTGGTTTTCGGAAAAACTTCTGTGTTGTATATGACTGACACGGCATAATATCCTCCTGGAGAAGTTTCTGTCTGATTGAGTCTCTGATGGAGTTAAGACTGGAATATGGAGAACCTCTAAGTGGCAGAAAGTTAAACATATGAACCAGAGTAGAAGTTGGAGCATCTTGGTTGGCTTTAACTAACGAGGTGAATGCCGCTAAGAAGGCCACAGAAACACAGTCAAGAATTCCCTTATTCCATTTGTTATCCAAAAGAATGGCCTCCCGGGATGATGATAGCAAGAAGTCGGCCTGAATAATGAAGGGGAAGTTGGTGACCATTTCTGTAGGAAGAAAAGCATAAACCCCAGGAGAGATATTTCCACGTTTGAGGCGTTCTCCATAAGGAAACGCAAGGGTGATCACCCACTCATCAACCTCCATTCTCCTACCAACTTTACATTCTTGCTTAACTGGGAATCTTTGCCTCCACATATGGTAACTGCATTGCCCATTGCTCCCAGCAGCAGCAGCCTTTTCGTCAGCAGAAAGAACCAGCAGAAAAGACTCAGCATCAATGTTTTTCTTCCTCAGAAGATCTCTCTCGCTTGAAATGGAAACAGCGCTAACAGTATTGAGCTTTGGATCCTGGTTTTCTTCCCTGACCGAAAGCTCCCTTATCTTTGAAAGAAACAAGAGAAGCTCAGGATGAATGGTTGAAAGCTGCTGCTTCACCGGCGCCACCTTGTCAGACTTGAGCGGCAAAACCAGAGTTGTGGGAGGAAGTTTGGTTGAAGAACCATAGATTTGGTTAATCTGTGCAAGAATAGGGTTTCCATCCACCCATTCTGGAACAATAAACCCAATACCGCAGTGGTCGCACGGTTCCTCGCTAAATCGAATCTGGTAACCATTGCTAAAAATGTATGGCCGAGCAGTGATCAGAAACACGCTCTTGAACCCAATCCCTGAAACACGTACACAAGACCAGAGAACTCTATCTCATACGTTCTTATTCTTATAAATGAATGAATAGATAATGATAAGGAGAAGACAAAAAAAAAAAAAAAAAAAAAAAAAAACAAACCTTTCTCGCCAATATAGCCACTCTTGCGTCTGCCTTTCTTAGTGGAACGGCCGACGCTACAAATGGATTCAACGTTGTTCCTCGAAAAGCCTTTCTCGTTGTTGAATATCAAGAGAGTCGCATTGGCTCCCGTCTCCGTTATATCTTTTGAGGTTATAACGAATTCCAGACTGGGTTTCACTCCCTCCTCGTACTCATTATCCTCAGCATTCTGCACACCATCCATCACTTACGTCTTAAGAAATAATGGACTAACTACTAGCTACAAACTGGCCTGGCATGAACTGAAGAACAGAAATTAATATATATGTATATACCTGGATGAGTTCCATGAGAAAGTGGACATCCTTGGAGTAGAGCTCCGCGGAGAGGTTTTTAACAGCCTGATGGAGGTCCTCTCTGAGAGAGTTTGGGTCTCCTCCGATTGAAAATTTTCTTCTGCGGATATCCTCAATGTGATCCTTCGGACTCATCATCATCGCCATACTGCAAAAAGGATGATCAACCGGAGTAGCTAAAGCTTAGTTGGTGAAGGGCTGATGTAGTGTGAGAGAAGCTTGGGATAGATGGATGGATGGAAAGACATCAATCACATCATATCGGAAGACAGACAGCAGTGGAAACCGGAGATTTTGGGGTCGTTTACTAACTTGGAAAAATGGAGAATTTTCTGAAAATTTGGAGAATTGAAGAAGTAGAAAAATGAAAATTGGAAAACTTGTTTAGAATTATATGCTAGTTATTTCCTAAAATATAAATATCAAATTTATAAAAATATTTTACATTATTATTATTATTATTATTTACAATAATTTAAATATCTAAAATCTAAATAAATTTAAAATTTTAATATAAAGGACTAATATTGGGCACCTATTTCTTGGGCATCGCGCATAAAAAATACTAATAATAAAATAAAAATTTAAGAAATTAAAAACTAGAGGAATGGAGAATTGAAAACGGGAGGAATGGAGAAATGGAAAACTGGAAGAATGGAGAAAGAAAACTGGAGAAATGGAGAAATGGAAAACTGGAAATGGAAAAACAGAGAAATGAAGTAAACGACCCCTTTGGGTGTAGAAGAAGCGGGAACCGATGGGTCTACGTCTATCTATCTTTAAAAAAAAAAAAAAAAAAAAAAAAGAGAACTCGTCAATCTTATATCTACTATACTAATAAGAGTCCAAGAGAGTTTCTACTATACTAATAAGAGTCAAAAGAGTTAGGCCTATAATGGGTAGAAAAAATGGCGGTCAAATTTTTTAATCAAATGAATGGCTCAGATTGATCAGATTTTAATTTTTCCTTAAGATTTTCTAATTTATTCTTAATGAATATGATTTTTCGTTAACTTTTCCGTTAAATATTATCTTTTCCGTTAACTTCTGTTGGTTCACCGTTAATTTACTCATTGATTTCAATAAGAAAGGTCTTAGGTTCGAACCCCATCTTAATCAAAGTTGGCATAATTAGTATTCTATTTTACTCTTATTAAATTAAATAATAATTTATTAGCTACAACAAGAAATAATACATATGCATTTCTTGAATTTAGAATTATGTGTCTCCAATGTCTTTATTCAAAAAAATTATTCATTATCAATAAATTAAATAAGAGAAATAAGTTCATTAGTTATATTGTCTTTATTTTTCTTCAATATAAAAATTCTTTACATTCAAATTCATCAATTGATTATATTCACTACATTGTCTATTATCTTTTTTGTGCACTATTTTTTAATTAAATATCAAAGTTATAATATAAAATAATGTTATATATTTATTTACCAAGTATTTTATTAATATCATGAAAAAATTAAACAATTATAATTAATAAAGTCAATCATATTAACTATTTGAGGAATTTGTTGACAAATGGAGTATTCAAATCGATCACACAACAAATTGAAGTGAGAATTATCTCGCAATGTCCTTGTTTGACAATCAGCAGTTAGCGATTATATTAGCAAATTTGACCAGCGAATTATATCAATGGTGGTAAAAAGATATTTGAAAAAATTAGTTGTTTAGATTAACATGTAAAATGACCTAAGGGGATACATAATAATAATAATAATAATAATAATAATAATAATAATAATAATAATAATAATAATAATAATAATAATAATAATAATAATAATAATTGTTTTAAAAAAAATAAAAAAATATAATTAAACCAAACATATTAACTACTTGAGGGATTTATTGACAAGAAGAGTATTCAATTCACACAACAAATTGAAGTGGGAAACTATCAATGTCCTTGTTTGGCAATCAACAGTTAGCTCTTCAATATTAGTATATATTTAATATTTTATGTCCTAATTTTTATTTGTTCTCCCTTATGTTTCGTATTTGGTTTCAACCATACCTATAAAATTATTTTATTGACAATCATAATCAATTTTGACTATATTATCTTGCATTTGTAAACTTAGAATTGCTTATTAAATACGTAAATTTAACATTCAATTATCTATGCATGAACAATTCCAATATAATCTTGTCTTGATATACTTTAAAGTACTTATTTAAAAATAAAAAAAATATTGGGCATTATCCAATCGCGCAATGCGCGTAAAAAACTAGTACTCCTATAAAAGTTGAAATTCCCAACTGAAGAATTCCACTAGGCTCGACATAACATACATTTATTTACTGTCCACATAAAATAAATATTCTATTAGTGTTCGTCACACGTTAGGGAGTATAATTTGAGACTCTATATAGTAAATTCTTAAATGTATGTATATATGAACGTTGATGACCACTGGCTATCCCACTTTACATCCAGTACTAGGTCCCTATAAGTCTACTGCCCTGTCCAGAATTGAACCACATAAGCTATCTTTATACTCTCAAAACCTTTTTTTGAAGATACTCTCAAAACCTTAATACATAAAAACTACCACATTTCCATATAGGCAACGTGATTACCATAAACAAAACTAGGAAAGGTTTCCAACTAGACTTACAAAAAAGCATAGTTTTGTAAGAACAACACGTAAAAGCTAACAATAATTCATGCCACATTATGAAGTAAAAGTAAAGAAGTCGAAATATGAAGTACATATATATATAGTAGAGTTAATTCCAGCAATGGTCCTCTGACTATGTTGATTTTTTATAATTGATTCCCGACTTTTAATTTAGACAATTTAGACACTTGACTTTTGAAATCTTTCTAATGTTGATCCTTCCGTTAGTTGAAGGTTAAATGGCCGTTAGTTTGAGAGGTAAAGTCGTCATTTCAATTGCTTAGAGTATAATTTACCTTCCTTAGTCGCCGTGCTGTTTTTCGGCATGTCTGCAACCATCCTCCGCCAAATGATCTATTCGACCACCCGGATGGGGCTGTACGACATGATGAGGCAGAAGTGGAGTGACCCGAAAACGAATAACATGTCGCTGGCTAAGAAAACCGGGCCCGGACTTATCGCCGGCGGGATAGGAGCCGCCCTGGGGAACCCCGCCTACGTGGCGATGGTCTAGCTATAGCAACTAGTTCCCACCAAACTCCTTCCTACGGGTCAATAGAATTTGAGATGAAGATGAAAGGAAATAATTGAGGTTTGGGATGAATGCTATGCACCACTGGTCCATATAACCTATTTCTTCCTTCTCTTTAAAGGAGATCCCTCAGATTTGGTCTATATATTCTCAAGAATAGATGGTCTCAGGGAGCTGAAGTCCGCAAACTTCTCAAGGACTTCTGATTCTGGTGGCTTCTCAAGGACATTGGAACCTGCTTCTGATTCCCCATCATTGGTTCCATGTCAAGTGACACTGCTGCACAATCTTGCGAGCAGCATCTTTGACACAACCACAACATAGATTCAGCTCAACATTGCCTCTACACAGCACGACAACACCAACACTGGAGGAGAAAGGGAGAAAAACGGTGAATTATGTTCTAAGCAGGTGAGATGACTACTTTACCCCTCAAATTAACGACTACTTAACCTTCAACTGATGGAAGGATCAACATTGGAAAGATTTCGAAAGTGAAGTGTCTAAATTGTCCAAATTAAAAGTCGGGGACCAATGGTGGAAAATCAACATAGTGGGAGGACCATTGCTGGAATTAACTCTTTATACGTCAAGTAACTTTTCAATTGATTAAAGAAGTGTTTGAAAAATGACTTATCAATCAAAATTTGGTTCAAGAAGTAGAGATGCTCAGAATTTTAATTATTGTATTCCTTCTCCCTTCCCTTCTTTTTGTTCAGGCATCCATTTGGGAGAAGAATATAACGAAGCAGTAGAACAATGTCTTCCCACACGGCATTACAATTTACTTTTTCAAATCTTAGGTCTCCAAACTAACAATCAGCTCTATAATATAAAAATAAAATTAATTAACTGTTACAAACTCAATACTAACATTTAAACATAATACTAACTAGTATGCATTATAAATGATTAAGGAATTAATGAGGTTAACAACAATTATACCTATATATTACAGTTACAATAC
Organism: Ipomoea nil; assembly: GCF_001879475.1. NCBI lineage: Eukaryota > Viridiplantae > Streptophyta > Magnoliopsida > Solanales > Convolvulaceae > Ipomoea > Ipomoea nil. The sequence continues at coordinate 312,563 of NW_017617415.1, forward strand.
TATACACACACATATGATACCATAATTTTTTGCCTTTTAACTAATTTTTTCTTAAAAAGCTATTTTGTTAACCAAACATGCATTCCATGAATTCTCTTTTCCTATATATGCATACTTTTAAAAAGTGGCATATTTTTGTATCCCATAAAAAAAACCGTCTCAATTGTATTAATGACTCGCTTCAGTGACACTGCTAATTATAAGCATGTTTGAAGATGTGGGAATGATATCACAAACTTTGCACCTTCAATGCTAATTCCAATCCTCCTGTGTTTGTCTCTCAGATCAGTATGCATGTGTTCTGTACAACAATGTTAGGATGAAACTACGTTTATTTAATCAAATGATACTTTTCAAAATGAAATATAATTGTGTAGGACATAAACTTGTGGGGATCAGTTTATACAACCTATTTTGCAATTCCTCATTTGAAGAGAAGTAAATTAAAGGCAGGATCATTGTGATTGCATCATCTGGTAGTTGGCTAAACGCTCCAAGGCGCTCAGCCTCTATAATGTATGTCAACTCTTCCATTTCTCTCATATATTCTTCCTATTAATCTGCATATATATATTCTCTCATGGTTTGTTTATTATGTTCAAATGGTCTTTGCTATTTTAGGCAAGCAAAGCTGCAGTTGTAAGCTTTTATGAGACCTTAAGAGTAGAACTCCTCCCATCAGATATCGGAATAACCATTGTAACCCCGAGGCTAACTGAATCAGAAATGAGCAAGGGAAAATTTCTGGGGAAATCAGGAGAAATGGAAGTTGATCAACATACAAGTACAGGACAACATATATTAAGGATTTAAAAAGATAGTACAATGGACCACAAAAAGTGCACAATACATCATAACATAGTTTTAAAAACAAAACAAAATACATTAACGATAACATCATTTTCCTTAAAAACCAACAATCTACTGAGCAGGAAAAACAGAAGACAAAAACAGTTCATCTTCCTTAAAAACCTGAAGGTTGTGTAGCTTCATCAGGAAGCTGATAGCTACTTTATCAAACTTGACGATGCACCCCAACCTGATGAGTTCACCAAGCTCACGCACCGCATCTTCTTTCTCCCATAATATCCCCTTGGAAACTTCTTCTGAGTAATAACTAGCAAATTCCAGGACACTTTTGTAACCATCCCATTTTTCAGTCTCTGCAATGAAGAACTTGGACCTCTCTCTCTCCCACACCATCATTCTCCTTGCCTTAGCAAATACAGTTTTTCCAGACGAGAGTGATAGCCTATAGTCCACAGCAATGGGTTCTTTCAGCTTCAGAAAGCTGGTGTTCAAGAGCCGCCACACCGACTCATGCCTCTTCTCCGCTTCCATCTCCAGAGAAGGCTGAGCTAGGAAACCAAGAATGAGAGTGAACATGGTTTTCCCAATGAAGACCATATCCGGATGGACCAGTTCCAGCCCGGCACACTCGATTGAAGAAAGTCCCATATTCTGGGCAGATTCTGACAAAGCCCCAACACCAATTTCTCTGTAGATATTGAAAAGCTTGGTTCTGGGCAGGGATGGCAGGCTTGGCTGGGGGAACCAAATAAACAGAGGATCCACACAGCTTTGTTCAAAAAGTTCCTTCTTGTAGAGATCGTCGGCTATAAAAACGTCGTTTTTGTCAAGCAACAAAATCCCATCATCCTGGACTGAACAAACAGGAAGTTTGGATAGATTCTCTACAACAAGTTTCTGTGTCTTTGAGCTCCAATGGTTAACTATGAACTCCCAAAAGGCACAGCACTCAGAAGGCAGTAATCTCCTCTCTGCACACTCCCATTCCTTCCAAAGCTTCAAGTAGTGTTCCAGACTAGGATTGCTATTAGCTCCCAATTTGCTGAAGAAAAACTGCAATTCATTGCTGTAATACTTGTCTAAGACAAACAAGTGTGAACCAAAAAGATTGGTTTTATCATGGAGAACACAATCCTTAGGACTCACCCACTTTCCACTATTCTCCCCATTGGGAATCCATATCTTTGCACTTACATCACTGCCAGGAACCCAACTGTTATCGTTCAAGTAAGTATATATCCGATTGATAGCGGAACGATTAGAGTGCACATCAAGGTAATCAGCAACCAAGGAGCATCCATTTTTCGCCTCAACCACTACCCCCAAAGCCTCAAGTTCATTCATGTATGACAGAAAATTAGGGCCGCCGTAAAACTTGTTATCTATGAAGGCTCCATCTTCTTGCTTCAGCCCACTATTCCAACTAGAACCAAATAGCAAACATTGTTTTGGAGATCGATAGCCTGCTTGAGTCTTGATCCACTTGTGATTGAGTTTCACCAAGAGAATGGAGATAAGATCCTTGTCAACATCCTCTTGTAAATGCCCTCTCGAGAATGGAGATAAGAGAATGAAATAGTAAAAACCTTTTCTCTAGGCCCTGCACCTCTAAAATGTATACCCCTTGAACTGCCTCTCTGAACAACAATCTGAAGAAAAAAGATGGCAATCATCAAACTGAATTTATAAAGTAAAAGATCAATCAAACACATGCAATAATTGAAAGTGCATACATCTTGAGCTACGTCTTCCGGGCTGACAAAGGTTTTCCTGGAACAATAATGATGATATAGAGCTATTAAGCAATGAATTTAGTATTACCAACAGGCATATGCACCCTTACATAATACAGTTACGTTGGAGCTTCAGAGAAGCTTACTTGACTATCACATATGGGCTGAGGCCATTTTCAAGGGATTTGTATACGTCTGAAATGGAAATGTATAAATTAACATGAATTTTTTAGGTTACCATTAAATTTATCATAAAATTATAAATATATAAAGGATATTGACAAACTATCAAATCTCAAGAAATTGAAAAGTAACTTTGCAATAAAAGTTCACCAACATAAATTTAAATAGAAGCATGATAATTAGAAGAATAACGCTATTTGCCCTTTCTAATTTTACCTCCTCCTGACACAATAATAAAACTCCGTACCTCCTGTGAAAATAAAACTCTGTAAATTGACCTACCTCACTTTGCATAAAAAAAAACACTACTCATTAATCAAATATTAAAAGAACCAACCACATATTGCCACTAAAATTAAGAAGAAAATGTAACATCACTCTATTCAGAAATACCTTGACACTAGTTCTGCAATGATAATAGATTTTTCCTTGCATCTGATGTTGTTATTACTGGGTCACTCTCAAGAAAGTATAAATTTCAATGCAGCATATAGCTTGAGAGTTGAGAATTTCAAAATTCAAATTCAATTGTTGATATGTTGGTAAAGAAGACATGTTTGCATGGTTTCAATTCTACTGCATATTTATGTGCTTCAGAAAGCTACTGAGAAAAGTAAAGCCCATGAAAATACAACAGAGCTTACAGAACATAAAAATCATTTGTTGAAGGGAACAGAATATAGTATTCTTATATTAATTTAATGAAACAAATTCTTTCAAATCATAAAGGAATTAAGCTTCTGCATCACAACATGTTAGCTTGCTGCCCCAACGGCGCCTACGAGCTCTCCTCTTCCTTCCATCAGTTTTTGCCTTAACTTTCTCCTTCAAGTCCCTTTCTCCGCGTCGTTTATACTTCTTGAAAGTTATTTGTCGCTCTTCAGCCATTTTCCTAACCTTCTCTGTAATCTCCGCTGCAATCTGTCTATTATACAACTTTCTTAGACTGCGCATGAGCTTGGCAAATGTGTCTGGCTGAGGCATCACACCAGCATCCATCATATCCAAACAGTATGAGCATGCTTCCTTCACATGCCCTTTAGAGAAAAGTGCATGAATCCAAATTGTCCATGCATATACATTAAGCTCACAACCTTTAGTCACAATGCAACTCCACACACCTTTGCTCATTTCAAGCTTTTCTTCTCTTAGTAGAGAATTTAGTAAGTCTTTCAAAGTACCATATTGAGGAACTGATAGAAGACCTCTTCCAATCATTTCTTTAAAGAAATCACAAGCTTCAACTAGACGCCTCTGCTCAATAAAACCATTAATCATAATGACAAAGGTGTCAACCCCTGGACTTAACCCATTTGCTTCTATTTCATTCCAGACTCGCATACCTTCGTCAATTTCTCCCAATTTGCATGCCAACCGAATTACAGTGTTGTAGATGCTGAGATCAGGGAAAATAGCTATCTTCTGCATCTCCTTAATAAGTTCCATGCACTCCTCCAACTCTTCATTCTTCTCATGCGCAAGCATGACGTGCAAATAAGTAGTCTGATTAGGCATATACCCCTTCTGTATCATCCTATCTAGAAGCTCATAGCCTTGATCAGTCTTCCCCAACTTACAGAACCCACTTATCAAAGTGGTGTATGTCACAACATCAGCCTCAGTGCCACTTCTCTCCATATCCATGAATACCCTCATAGCTTCCTCCATCTTTGCTTGTGAACAAAGTGCTTGAATTACAATTGTGAAGGAAGTTGCATTGGGATAGCAAGATTTCCTTCTCATCTCCTGCAAAAGATCAAATGCATGAGCCATTTTTCCAGCCACAGCATACCCATTAAGCAAATTATTATAGACCACAATATCAGGTTCAAAACCAGCATCCCTCATTCTCACCAACACAACTTTCGCCTGCATAAGCTTCCCTTCTTTGCACCAGCCATATAACAATGATGTGAATTGCTTAATTGTAGGCTTAAACCTAAATTTCATTTCCTCAAACAATGTAGATGCCTCTTTTACACTGCCATTCTTGCACAAAGCATCCAACAAACATCCAAATACATACTCATCTGGTTCACAACCATATTTGGGCATCTCATCCAAAACTTCAATAGCTTTCTTCACCATTCTAGCTGAGGCAAATCTCCGCATTAAAATCACAAACACCTCAGGGGATAATAATTGAGGACTTTCTTTTCTCATCTCCTCAATAAGAGCCCAAACAGCTCCAAACTGCCTCATTTTTCCTAAAATCTTGATCATAGCTTTGTACACATCATAGCTATACCTATATCCAGGTTGCTTCGAAGCCCACGCAAAGAATTTGTACCCCAAGTTCCCAGCATCACCACAACGGTTCAATACACGTTCTGTCAATCCTGACCGCACAACAACACCAGACTGTTGCAAAGCAAGTTCTAATTTTGGAACCCTAGAGTGGAACTTCTTCAAAATTCTATATACCTTCTCAACATCAGTGGTGAATTCATCTTTGTTCTGATCATTTGCCAACTCTTCTGGTTCAGTTTTGAGGTGGATGAGGCCAGGTCCCTTCCTCAGTTCATTGTGCATACTTGGGGACTCATTACAAAAATTTCGTGTATGAGTTTGTAGTGGCTCGTTGAGTTTTGATAAGTAGGTGCAGAAAAACTGAGTCTTTGTCAAGTTATAGAATGGGGTTGTGGGAGCTTTTGAATTGAACAATAAGGGAGATCCTTTTTTGTAAAGAAGCATTGTTCTCTTTGAAGGAACCCTTGGCATTTTCTTTTCCACTCTCGGAGCAGAGGAGATTTACAAAGCATGGTCCTCACTGTATAAAATCACTTCCTATGTTGGTTCTTATCATTACTAGTAGGGGTGCCTGTGAAGGCCCAGCCAAATCAAATTTATTACTTCTGTATTTCCTATTTTCCTACAAGAGTAACTTCCATGCATTCCTTGCAAAGTAAAAAGAAGGATATCAATGACTGAATTAGAATAGAACTTTAAATAATTTTTGACAATTATATTTTATATTACTAAAGATGTGATGGGAAGGGTTTTCTATTGCTGATATTCATCAGTTTTACAATCAGGATATTAAAGAACAAATCATTGTTGTGATTCAACTATGGAGTGCTAAGTTGTCTTTGCAGAAGACAACTAAATATTCTATTGCAGAAGACAGTTCTCTAATCTATATTTTTTAAAAGTACATTTTCTACTACTTATTTGGATTTTTACTTTTCATCTAGGTTGTCACTGCAGAAGAGTCCTGTGTGTAGTGTCAATACTACCACTGTTCTATCGCAGTCTACTGGATTTGGTGATTTTAAAAATGGTTTTGTGGTTGTAACTGCCCTATCTGACCTATTTCAGGAACAAAAGGTTAGTACTATTGATTCTGTTGATAGTATAAATGCAAGGTATTGAATCTTAACACATAAGAATAAAAAAAAAAATGGCAAGCAGTAAATTAACTTACTTTTTACTGGTTATCTAAACTGTAGCAGATTTGAAGAGATTTGAAGACTAATAAGTCCTAGCATGCATGAGAAACTTAAAAAACTTAAGAATCAATGGTAGGCATCAACTTAGGTAAAAACAACTTCAAAAAAAAATTATACACCTTAAAAGTTAGATAAAATGTTAAAGTCAAAATCTTAGCTCTTAGGTTACAGTCACTATCAAATAAATCAAAGTCGAAGATTTGAAGCCTAATAAATCAAAGCAGGCATCAGAAACTTAAAAACCTTAAGAATCAATAGTACACATCAACTTAGGTAAAAACAAGTTTTAAACAAAATACAGTGTAAAGTTAGATTAAATGAAAAGTCAAGATATTAGGTTACAGTCACTATCAGTTCAAAAAGGTTTTCACTTTTAGGGCTGAAGTGTTGGATTCAAATGTTAAATATGATTAAATTAATACTTTATATACTTCAAAAATTGATTTTCAATCATCAAAGTTTAGAAATAAGGCATCAGAGTAGATCATAAACTGATCCTGCCTTCAACTTTATAATCAAAGCAGGGATCAGAAACTTAACAACTTCAAAATCAATAGTATAAGCTAACTTAGGTTAAAAAAACTTTAAAAATATAATTATACAGTTTAGAGTTAGATTAACTGTTAAGTCAAAATATTTGGGTGCAGTCACTATCAACCATACAGTTTTTTGATAACCTAAACCATCAAATTATACAGTAGAATTATATATTTTTTTTCCTGGATACTTATGGATTTCTAATACATTTTTAATGGTTTAGGTTATCAAAAAAGTACATAAGGAGATGCAAATTAAAAATGACACAGTTCTGTTGTCTACTTAATGTAAGTTAATTAGATATGGATAAGGATTTCAGTCTAAGGAAGTGATGGAAGATGATTAGCAAGATGATGAGGTTATGTTGACAATAGCTTTTTTTTAAAAAAAGGCTACACCTACTTTATGAATATTAAAGTATCCGGCACTTTAATATTTATAGCGTTCATTAGAAAAACAGTTCATATTTTGAACAAATAAAAAGATATTTTGAACAAATAAAAAGTTGAATTCAACAACAAAAAAAAAGGCTTTTTTTTTTTTAAAAAAAGAAAAAGCTTTATTCTCAAACAGACTTCAATTTATTGAGTTCAAATATGTATTTGCATACTTTCTAAATAGTAAAGTCTCAAATACATTCATATTTACAGCCATCATTAGGAAAACACTTCATATTTTGAAAAAAAAAAAAAAAAAAACCCTCATTTCACCAAAAAAAAAAAAAAAGAAAAGTGAAGCCTTTTCTTTTTTTTAGAAAAAAAAAAAAAAAAAACTTTATTTTCAATCAGTTGAGCATTGAGGTTGAAAAAATACATGTATCACTTGCAAACAAATAAAAATCAACTTTGAGAAAACAAAATTATGAAATTACAGAGTGAACTATCAGGCACTCCCATAGACCAGGAGCATAACACCAATACAAGCAGCATTTCTGTCTCTAAGGTAAAAGTAAATCACTGCTCTCCTTCTAATCCAATACAATTCAACATCCTATTTAAATATGCAGGTCTCAAGAGAAAAAAGGAATGTATCCAAGTAACAACAGAAGCTATCAAACCCACAATTGATCCAGGAATCATTAATTACTGATCCCCATTCCCCAGATTGATCTATCATCATATGCCAACAACTTGGAAAGAAAATGTCAGTTCAAGGGAAAAAAAATAAAACATTGCAAGGAGTATATATGTCTATAAAAACACATCTATCAAGCATAACAGAATTACAACAACAGAAAAATAAACACTATTGAGGCAAATAAAATGTTCAGTTATCATAGGCAACAAGAGGAAGCATATCATATCAGACAAAGGCATGCCAATTATGCATTTTAAATTTGTAATTTTACCTCACTCAACTGCTTATTTTACGGTATAACCCTAGGGTCTGCTTGCCTGCACTGAAATATATATGTATGAGAGATGAGAGATTAAATTATAGAAATTGCATGTTCAAAATTAGTTTCGAAGCAAGTACATACAATGCAGCCGGTAATTTTTTAGCATATACAGACTACGAAATCAATTTTGAGGCTGAATACTATAGATTTGAGGTATGAATGTTCTTATGCAGATAAGGTCGAAGAATACGGATTGGTGGCCGGAGACGTCGAGGGACGCTCATGTGCTGAGATCTGGAGACACCGACGGACGCTCGTGGGCGGTGATCCGAAGACTGCGAGGGGCGCTCGTGGGCGCGGAGCCGGAGACGCCGAGGGATACCTAAGGGCGGCGGGGAGCCGGAGACGCAGAGGAAGAGAAGCTGCGTGGCAGCGAGGAAGTCTTGCCTGAGATATGGTAATAGAGAGACACATAGCGACAGATAGATAGAGTTCTAATACACAAATGGAGTACACACTACAATCATACTATAATTCAAATGATACACCAAAAAGTGCTCTAACAACAGGTAAACGATTTATTATTACCATATTCAAATTTAATACAATTTCATTTCGTTTAATTAACTGGTTATAACATTTTACGAAAATTCTGTCTTTTTTAGTTAATAAAAAATCTTTGAATATACATATTAGTACACGAAGCATTGGATATACGACAAGCAACAATAAATCAAGACATTTTGTGTTAGGAGGACGGAAGCCCTATTTTTCCACTGCAACAAGCGATATATCTACCGATTAGTTATTTGTAATTGTCAAATTACATAATAGTTTTTATTCCAGTTACAAATTTAAAACATTAGTCATTCAAAATGTTATATATGTTATAAAAGGTACCGTAACGATGTCTGAGAGCCAACGACCACCTCTACAGGATATATCCAATGGTAAGTATTTTTTATATCATTTAAGTTGCTTAAGAAATTTATTGTTTTTTTATGTCATGAAATTTGTAAACTAAAAATGAATTAGGTACCACAAAGTTCAACAAAAGGACACGCATGGGTAAGGGTAAAGATGTTATCCAGTTTAATGTTGTCAATCAAGATTTGTTTCAAGATTTTGAAGAAGTTTCCAATAGTAATCTCATTTCAAAAATCGTTAAAGACAATTCTGGTAAGTTTAATATTTAATGATAATAATCTCTAAATTTTTAGAAAGTAATTATTATTTTGTATCATATTCCGTCCTTACGTACAAACTGATTATTAATTTTTTGAAACTATTGATATATATTCTACGTAGGATTGGCACCAATTACAAAACAAAATATCCAAGATAGTACAGATGGTAAGTCATTTTTTTTTTGTAAAAATTATGAGGTCATTTCAATTTTTAAACTAATTCTGTAATCTTTATTGACAGATGATTTATTTTTATTGTAGGCAGTGGCGGACCTAGTGTGGGGGCAGCTGCCCCCACTCACCCACCACATATATGTACTATATATATATATATATATATATATATATATATATATATATATATATATATTATATATATACTAAGATTTAACCAATAGTTAGTTCTGCTTAGATGGCAATTAAAATCCCTTGTATTGTGTATAATAATAGTCCAGATGGCTAGAGTTTGAACCCTACAGCTTGTATTTTTTGCTTGGCTTCTTTTTTGTATTTTTTAATATTAATAGTGTGATGAGTGAACTTTTGTTCTTGACATTTTTTAATATTAATAATAAGAATTCTAATTGAATTTTTTATTTGTATCATTGAGACTTCTTCTTCTTTTTTTTTTTTTTTTTTTTTTTTTTTTTTTTTTTTAATATTAATAGTGAGATGAGTGATTTATAATGTGTTTTTCATTCAAACTATTTTATGTAATTAATTATGTTTTATATTTTGTTTTAAATATTTTTTTGTCTTTATATATTTTGATTTTTTTTATCTCTAGTCAACAATATTTATGACTTGGTCTCTAAGTGTTTCAATTCATTTTTTAAAAATATATCTCATTAGGTTTAATTTTTCACCCCCACTGAAGAAGATTTCTGGGTCCGCCACTGATGGTAGGTACCACACAATGCAACGAAATATCATGCACAAACCCGACTACATTACTAATGCAGTCTATAGTGGGCATTTCAAATTTGAACCAATCATGTGGCGAACAAGCAAATACGATCCAAATAACAAAAAACGATGCACAACTATATATATATATATATATATATATATATATATATATATATATATATATATATATATATATATATATATATATATATATATACTAGTTTTTTACGCGCATTACACGATTGGAATAATGCCTAATGTTTTTCTTAAATAAGTATTTTAAAGTATATCAAGACAAGATTATATTAGAATTGTTCATGCATAGATAATTGAATGTTGAATTTGTGTATTTAAATTGGTAATTCTAAGTTTACAAATGCAAGATAATATAGTCAAGATTGATTATAATTGTGAATAAAATAATTGTATGAGTATGATTGAAACCAAATACGGGACATAAGGGAGATCAAATAAAAATTAAAGCATAAAATATTAAATATATACTAATATTGTTTGAGGAGATTCTGGCAGTAGGATTTGTGGTTAGAGTTATATTAAGACTTTAATATTAGAATTAGATTAATGTTGTAGTTATAATTCTATATTAGACTTTAATATTAGAATTAGACTAATGGTGAATTAACCGTACTTAATGAAAAAGTTAACGGATCAGATAATCATATAATTAAGGATAAATTAGGAAATCTCAAGGAAAAATTAAAATCTAAACAATATGAACTATTCATTTGATTTAATAATTTGACCGTCATTTTTTCTACCCAATGTTTATAATTAAATAAATATTTAAAAGTATATCAATGCAATATTATATATGAGAAGTTCAACATAAGTAATTTAATGTCTAATTTGTTTATTTAAATATGTAATTCATAGTATATGAATACAATGTAATATAGAAGATTCATTATAATTGTTACTAAACCTTTTTTAAATAGTAACTAAGTATTTTTGTTGCAAAGGGTTATAATAATTTAATGAATGCACATATATACAAGATCTGAATCAATGATACCAGTCCTATAGGTGTTTTGCTCAGTGTTCATTTAGTTTAACCATTATTGCTGAATAAATTATTATGGATACAGAAATTCCTTTTTTTTTTTTTGAATGCTACTAGCTCTATTAGATTGCAGTATCTGTTCATATACTTTCTCAACCTACTGAAACACAAAGAGCTAATAATACCTCCACTGAGGCTCGAACTCACAACCTTCCAAATGGAAGTCCAACCCGGGTACCATTGGACCACATAGTCCTGGTTAATTTAAGGAATTTAGATGTAGTAAAAATTTAAATTTTTTAATTATAATTTAACCCAAAGATATTGGATGATTGGTAAATATGATGTTATCCAAAAATCAAAATGCTAAAGAAAGTGTTTTGGTTATACAACAGTTTGAAGCAAGAATTTGTTCCAAACCACTGAAAATACAAACATTGCAATTTACAATATTTTCACTTAGCGTTTTTTAGAATGATTTCCCCAAAATACATCTATATTTTAAAAAGAAATTATTATTAGTATTATTATTATATGTATACCCTTAGGTCATTTTAAATGTTAATTTAAACAACAAATTTTTTTTAAATATCTTTTTTACCAACCGTTGATATAATTCGCCACTAACGCTAACCATTGTCAAACAAGGATATTGCGAGATAGTTTCTTACTTCAATTTGTTGTGTGATTTGAATACTCTCTTTGTCAACAAAGATCTCAAGTACTTAATATATATATATATATATATATATATATATATATATATATATATATATATATATATATATATATTTTGTGTAAACCACATTGTGATCCGGGTCTTTCTATGTTTTATATATATATATATATATATATATATATATATATATATATATATATATATATATATATATATATTTGTGTAAACCACATTGTGATCCGGGTCTTTCTATGTCCGTTTAACGGTCCAGGTCCACCAGGTTCGCTCTGAGAGGCACAGAAGCTGGCCCAAAGGGAATCATCACTTGTGGAAATTGAACTCGGTTTATCCCAAAATTCTTCCCCACAAAGAGAGCTCATTTGCCACTTGAGCTACCCTGTTGGGTTCATCAAGTAGTTAATATGATTCGGTTTATTAATTTAATTTTTTTAATTTTTTTTCGTGGTATTAATAAAATACTTGGTAAATAAATATATAACATTATTTTGTATTATAACTTTGATATATAATTAAAAAATAGTGCACAAAAAATATAATAGACAATGTAGTGAATATAATCAATTGATGAATTTGAATGTAAAGAATTTTTACATTGGAGAAAAATAAAGACAATATAACTAATAAATTATTTCTCTTAATTAATTTATTGATAATGAATAATTTTTTTTAATAAAGACATTGTAGGGACAATGTAGCGAATATAATCAATTAATGAATTTGAACTTTGAATGTAAAGAATTTTTATATTGGAGAAAAATAAAGACAATATAACTAATGAAATTATTTCTCTTATTTAATTTATTGATAATGAATAATTTTTTTTTTATTAAAGGCAATGTAGACACATAATTCTAAATTAAAGAAATGCATGTGTATTATATTTTGTTATAGCTACTAAATTATTATTTAATTTAATTAGAGTAAAATAGAGTACTAACTACTAATTATGTCAACTTTGATTGGGATGGGGTTTGAATCTAAGACCTTTCTTATTGAAATCAATGAGTATGTTAACGGTGAACTAACAAAAATTAACAGAAAAGATAATATTTAACGGAAAAGTTAACGGATAATCATATTCATTAAGGATAAATTAGGAAATCTCAAGAAAAAATTAAAATCTAATCAATCTGAGCCATTCATTTGATTAAAAAATTTGACCGTCATTTTTTCTATCCATTATAGGCCTAACTCTCTTGGGCTCTTATTAGTATATATATATATATATATATATATATATATATATATATATATATATATATATATATATATAGAATATACCGTATGAGTTATGTCTATATAGAAATTGTTAATGATATTCAGCAAGATTTGGATAACAATAATGTATTGGTAAAATCATTTCGCATGGCAAGAGATGAACTAGAAAAGTAGTATATAAAGAAGTATTCAATAATGTCTAATAAATTTCAAATGGTTGACTACCTTTTTTTTTTTTTTTTTTTTTTTTTTTTTTGATATTATACTATATATTATAATATGTATACATATTGCCGTGCACCGCACGGGTGCAACTACTAGTATTAGCTTAAATGGCCTAAGAATGGTACACAAAGGATTGTTTATAGCTTAAACTCACCCTTAATGGATCTTGAAAATGTGTGTTTTTGACACTTATCAGGTAGCTCTCTATGCTGATTCTTGGGCACAAAGTTTTCCTATACATGTACTCCACTTTTCCTTTTACTCCATGAATGTGGTATGCTTGATTAAGAAAAAGTGGTGAAAGTGGATACAGAAAAGGATCTAGTGATAATGACCAGGAAACTGGACGTGAAGGCGATGGTGGAGGATTTCAAGAAGCATCTGGGGGGAAAATGTTGCAGACATACCATTGCTGTGAATGAATGAGGAAGAAATATAGGTGAAAAGACAACTTTGTCCACAGACTTAACGCCCCTTTGACAGCAAACCTAACTGAGGACCACGGGTGATAATTTTTTTAAACTAGTAGGACGTCTAGTGGTTATTTTAAAGTCGGAGGAGCACACCTCGTAATATCATAATACTCGGAGGACCATTGGAGGTATTAACTCATACGAGAAATGACCGGTTTGCCCTCACATTTAACGGCCATTTGACAACAATCCTAACGGAGGACTATGGGTGGTTATTTTTTAAAACTTGGAGGACCTCCCGTGATCATTTTAAACTCGGAGGACCACACCTGGTAATACCCTAATACTCGAAGGACCATTGGAGGTATTAACTCACACACACACATATATATATATATATATATATATATATAGTAGAACTCTTTATACTTCAAGTAAATTTTCAATTGATTAAAGAAGTGTTTGAAAAATGACTTATCAATCAAAATTTGGTTCGAGAAGTAGAGTTGCCAAAATTATTTCAGAATTTTAATTATTGTATTCCTTCTCCCTTCCATTCTTTTCGTTCGGCCATCCATTTGGGAGAAGAATATAACGAAACAGCGTCTTCCCACACGGCATTACAATTTACTTTTTCAAATTTTAGGTCTCCAAACTAACAATCAGCTCTATAATATAAAAATAAAATTAATTAACTGTTACAAACTCATTACTAACATTTAAACATAATACTAAAAAATGTTTGATGAGACATCTGATTAAAAAATAATAAGTTTAGGTATTATTTAGGCTAGATTAACAAAATAAGTTCAGTAATACAATCATTTTGACTATAAAAGTTGGTTTACTTGTGATGCTATTGAGAAATATAGATTACTCATTAGGACTATGTAATGGTACAAAGTTAATTGTTACAAGATTGGCGAATCATGTTTTGAAAGCTCAAATTATGTGTGAAACGAAAGCAAAAACAAAGGTGTTATATTCTCTCATAGTTTGTTTATTATGTTCAAATGGTCTTTGCTATTTTAGGCAAGCAAAGCTGTAGTTGTAAGCTTTCATGAGACCTTAAGAGTATAACTCCTCTCATCAGATATCGGAATAAGCATCATAACCCCGGGGCTAACTGAATCAGAAATGATCAAGGGAAAATTTCTGGGGAAATCAGGAGAAATGGAAGTTGATCAACAAATGAGAGATGTAAGCTAAGCTATAACTCTTTCCCTTTAGTTTAGCTTGATTACAACATGTTTCATTATGAGTATAAATATGTGATTATTGGACAGATGCCGGTAAATGCCAAGTCTCATACCACATCATGTGATCAGAGGATTATTCGGGGAGGCCGGTAAATGGGCAGTCTAACACTCTAGCTCTAAAAAATGTGTGGTGCAGTGATATAAGAAAAAAGAGTTGTGTCTTTGCTATTAATTATAGTTTTTTGTGTACTGGTAAACGTTTGATGTTGATCTTTTTTCATAAAATGTGTTTGCCACAAGGTTGAATTGAGTGTGGTGCCAATAGAACCAGTAGAGAAGTCTGCAAAGGCAATCGTTAACATACAAGTACAAGACAACATATATTAAGGATTTAAAACGATAGTACAATGATAACATCATATTGTCACGGACCACAAAAACTGCCCAATACATCATAACGTAGTTTAAAAAACAAAACAAAAGACATTAACGATAACATCATATTCCTTAAAAACCAACAATCTACTGAGCAGGAAAAACAGAAGACAAAAACAGTTCATCTTCCTTAAAAACCTGAAGGTTGTGTAGCTTCATCAGGAAGCTGATAGCTACTTTATCAAACTTGACGATGCACCCCAACCTGATGAGTTCACCAAGCTCACGCACCGCATCTTCTTTCTCCCATAATATCCCCTTGGAAACTTCTTCTGAGTAATAACTAGCAAATTCCAGGACACTTTTGTAACCATCCCATTTTTCAGTCTCTGCAATGAAGAACTTGGACCTCTCTCTCTCCCACACCATCATTCTCCTTGCCTTAGCAAATACAGTTTTTCCAGACGAGAGTGATAGCCTATAGTCCACAGCAATGGGTTCTTTCAGCTTCAGAAAGCTGGTGTTCAAGAGCCGCCACACCGACTCATGCCTCTTCTCCGCTTCCATCTCCAGAGAAGGCTGAGCTAGGAAACCAAGAATGAGAGTGAACATGGTTTTCCCAATGAAGATCATATCCGGATTGGCCACTTCCAGCCCCGCACAGTCGATTGAAGAAAGTCCCATATTCTCGGCACATTCTGACAAAGCCCCAACGCCAATTTCTGTGTAGATATTGAGAAGCTTGGTTCTGGGCAGGGATGGAGGGCTTGGCTGGGGGTACCAAACAAACAGAGGATCCACACAGCTTTGTTCAAAAAGTTCCTTCTTGAAGAGATCGTCGGCTATAAAAACGTCGTGTTTGTCCACCAACAATATCCCATCCTGGCCTGAACAAACAGGAAGTTTGGATAGATTCTCTGCAACAAGTTTCTGTGTCTTTGAGCTCCAATGGTTCACTATGAACTCCCAAAAGGCACAGCACTCAGAAGTCAGTAATCTCCTCTCTGCACACTCCCATTCCTTCCAAAGCTTCAAGTAGTGTTCCAGACAAGGATTGCTATTAACTCCCAATTTGCTGAAGAAAACCACCAATTCCTTGCTGTAATACTTGTCTAACACAAACAAGTGTGAACCAAAAAGATTGGTTTTATCATGGAGAACACAATCCTTAGGACTCAGCCACATTCCACTATTCTTCCCATTGGGAATCCATATCTTTACACATACATCACTGCTAGTAACCCAACCGTGATCGTTCAAGTAAGTATATATCCGATTGATTGTGGCGTGATCAGAGTGGACATCAAGGTAATCAGCAACCAAGGAGCATCCATTTTTCGCCTCAACCACTACCCCCAAAGCCTCTAGTTCTTTCGTGTATGACAGAAAATCTGGGCCACCATAAAACTTGTCATCTATGAAGGGTCCATCTTCTTGCTTCAGCCTACCATTCCAACTAGAACCAAATAGCAAACACTGTTTTGGAGATCGATAACCTGCTCGAGTCTTGATCCACTTATGATCGAGTTTCTCCAAGACAACGGAGATCAGATCGTTGTCAACATCCTCTTGTAAATTCCTTAAGCACAGCAGAAGTGAACACGCAACAGAAGGCGAAATTTTACCAGGATTCTTGGGCATTCGGAGCCCTGCAGGAACAAACTTTGAGCCTTTTTTGAAAGTGGTAGTGACTCCTATACTACAAAGCTCCGCTTTGTACTCAAGAATGCCCTGATCATAATAAGCGTCATCCAGAAATGGTAACAGACAGACAGAAGAAATGGCTTCCCAATCTTTACCAAACAAGATGCACTCTTTGGGTGTACAGGCACTACCAATTCTGGTTCTAAGCCACTTCACCTCTTGAATAACTTTCCCTATATCTTCATCTGACTTTAGTAAATTCAAGCAGTTTGCATTCTTTAACTTCCTGTAGCATTCCAGGAGAGAAAGTGCATTGCTCTTACTCAATGCGCATTTGGATGTCTGCTGTCTAAAAACTTGAGCAAATGACTTACTAACATCCTCAAAACTAACCACCACACCCAACATTTGAAGCTCATTCTTGATCAAACTGATTTTACTCCCATAGAACTTCTCGTCAATACAAGGAAAGTCATCATCGAAAACCTGAAGAAGGCTAGCCCAGGTTGGATCTGGTAGGAAACATTCAGCAGGAGATCTGTATCCATTGCTCACAGTCTTTAAGCATCTGTTGCCCGCGAGGGCTATGCATAGACTATCAGAAGATCCTAAATTTAGGTGATGAATACAGTTTAGTGCCAGGAGAGCTGCTTCAGCACTTAGTGAAGCCAAGTTGGCTGAAGGTTTCAAGTTGGAAACTACTAGCTGGAAATTTTGATCGAAACCATAGGTTAGACCAAGAAGCTCGAGTTCTTCCTTGTAAGCAAGAATCTCATGACCATAATGATTTTGATCAAGAAATGGAATGTTGCTGATCTGCGATGCTGCAGGCCATTCCTTATCAAGAAACACAGATTGGCCTGGGGTCTTGTTGCCTTGAGTTGTCTGGACCCAACTCTCATCTTTGATACTGTTGATGAAGTTATCAGGAGGGAGAAGTCTAGCCCTCAAATACCTAAGGAAATTCAGCATCGAAATGACATCGCCTTTTGTCAATGTAGAAGAAGCATACAGAGACATAAAGTGCTTCGCAATAAATTCACTGGCTTCCTTTAACTCAAACATAACACCAGCAGTTCTCAGAGCTTCTTTATACTCCCCAGAAATCTCATCACCATAAAACTCCTGATCAACTAATGGAATACCAACAGGCAAAGATCTATTCTGCAAATGGTCTCCCCAGGACTCGGAAGGTAAGAAGGATTGTGATGGGGGCCTGTAGCCAGGACTACCACATACATGGACTCTAAGCCAGCTTCCTTCCCTTATGCATTTCAAGAATCTCTCTGGGATCTCTTTCTTTTTCATTTTACCAATCCAATCTAAAAGAAGGAATGCATTATCCCTGGTTAGTGGGGAAGCCATACTGGATAGTGAAACATCTGGAGGAGGCAAATTGGGAATATCCAAAACACCAGCAGAAGTCATAAGAAATTGAAGGAGCTCATCTTTCTTGGTAGACACATCAGCATATGTTTGAGCATGCAAATATTCTCCTCCTAGCTCAACGTAATCCTCTTTTTCCCATGGATTTGATGAACCAAGAAGCTGCACCCATTTACTTCCATTTGCAGGTACAACAACGTGTTTCCTTTTAGTGTTCACACGCCCAGAGTCATCAACAAGCGGCATGTCAACACCAAGCGAAGCAATTTGTGTTGCAGACAAATACTTGTGGGTGAACGAGTGATACAGGAAATGAGCATATGCAAGGACAAGCTTCTGGTCATGAATCAGTGAGTCCCGGATCATAACTGCATAGTTTTGCACATCTACAGACTTCACACTCGACTTACTGCAAAGCCATTTGAACACTTTCTTCCACTTAGAAGGGCTACTGTGAAGTGTTTTCTGGGTTGATTCAGAAATGAAATATCCGCCAACGCAACGAAATTCTCTATTCCAACTTGTCAGCCATGATACTTCATCTGAGTAAGTGCACAGAAACAACGTTTTTGTAGAAGCAGAATTAACGCTACTCAATGCTACATGCAGGTTACTGTCAATGAACTTCAACAATGGTACTTTCACCATACTCGTCTTTGAAAATGACCCCCAGTTGACAGCAACAAATAACAGAAGTTCCAGGTATAGATCCTCTGAGACACCCAAGACAAGATTAGAACTCTGAATGCTCCTCGAATACCACTCGTATTGTACACACTTTACATTCAAAAACTTCAAAATGTCATTGTACTTATCCTGATCAAATGCATGGTTCAGAATATATTTCCCATGGGAAGATATATCGAGGAAACTGACCCCTTGCTTCCTTGCCTTATCCACCAACGTCCAAAATGCAGGCTTTAGCCTTCCAACTTGATTTGGTTTTCGGAAAAACTTCTCTGTTGTATATGATTGACACGGCATAATTTCCTCCTTGAGAAGTTTCTGTCTGATTGAGTCTTTGATGGAGTTAAGACTGGGATATGGAGGACCTTTAAGTGGCAGAAAGTTAAACATATGAACCAGAGTAGAGGTGGGAGCATCTTGGTTAGCCTTTACTAAGGAGGTGAATGCTGCTAAGAAGGCCACAGAAACACATTCCAGAATTCCCTTATTCCATTTGTTATCCAAAAGAATGGCCTCCCTGGACGATGATAGCAAGAAGTCTGCCTGAATAATGAAGGGGAAGTTGGTGACCATTTCTGTAGGAAGAAAAGCATAAATCCCAGGAGAGATATTTCCACGTTTGAGGCGTTCCCCATAAGGAAACGCAAGGGTGATCACCCACTCATCAACCTCCATTCTCCTACCAACTCTGCATTCTTGCTTAACTGGGAATCTTTGCCTCCACATATGGTAACTGCATTCTCCATTGCTCCCAGCTGAAGCCTTTTCGTCAGCAGAAAGAACCAACAGGAAAGACTCAGCATCAATGTTTTTCTTCCTCACAAGATCTCTCCCGCTTGAAATGGAAACCGCGCTAACAGTATTGAGCTTTGGATCCTGGTTTTCTTCCCTGACCGAAATCTCTCTTATCTTTGAAAGAAACAAGAGAAGCTCAGGATGAACGCTTGAAAGCTGCTGCTTCACCTGCGCCACCTTGTCAGACTTGAGCGGCAAAACCATAGTTGTGGGAGGTCGTTTCGTTGAAGAACCATAGATTTGGTTTATCCGTGCAAGAATAGGGTTTCCATCAACCCATTCTGGAACAATAAACCCAATACCGCAGTGCTCGCACGGTTCCTCGCTAAATCGAATCTGGTAACCATTGCTGAAAATGTATGGTCGAGCAGTGATCAGAAACACGCTCTTGAACCCAATCCCTGAAACACGTACACAAGATCAGAGAACTCTATCCCATATTATATTAATCTTAGTTATGGTTACCAAGTTAACGAATGAATAGATAATCTTGGTTATATTTATCTTGGTTGGTCTCATAGAAAAACGTTGTTATTCTTATAAATGAATGAATAGATAATGATAAGGGCGGCCGGGAAGACAAAAACAAAACCTTTCTCGCCAATATAACCACTCTTGCGTTTGCCTTTCTTAGTAGAACGGCCGACCCTACAAACGGATTCAACGTTGTTGCTGGAAAAGCCTTTCTCGTTGTTGAATATCAAGAGGGTCGCCTTTGCTCCCGTCTCCGTTAAGTCTTTTGACGTGATCACGAATTCCAGACTGGGTTTCACTCCCTCCTCGTACTCATTATCTTCGGCATTCTGCACACCACACCATCCATCACTTACGTCTTAAGAAATGGACTAGCTACAAACTGAACTGAAGAACAAAAAGGACATTTTAATATATATGTATGTACCTGGATGAGTTCCATGAGAAAGTGGACATCCTTTGAGTAGAGCTCGGCGGAGAGGTTTTTAACGGCCTGATGGAGGTCCTCTCTGAGAGAGTTTGGGTCTCCTCCGATTGAAAATTTTCTTCTGCGGATATCCTCAATGTGATCCTTCGGACTCATAATCATCGCCATACTGCAAAAAGGATGATCAACCGGAGTAGCTAAAGCTTAGTTGGTGAAGGGCTGATGTAGTGTGAGAGAAGCTTGGGATAGATGGATGGATGGAAAGACATCAATCACATTATATCGGAAGACAGACAGCAAGGCGGTATCAAGAAGAAAAATGGTCACATGCATGAAGTCCAAGAGACATGGAGTTTGGTGGCTAGGAAAATTGAATTAACTTTAAATATTATTAGTATTTTCAATTCTCATTATGTTTATTTTATAGTTCCCATCATGTTTTTAATATTTGTAATTTTTCAATTTTTCTTAATGGTCTATTTAAACAGACTTTTGTATTGAGAAGTTAATTGAAAGTCTTTGAATTTGAGTTATATTCACTACTACAGAAAACATTTTAATGTCACCATTTTAATGTCGGATTTTAAAAAATCCGACGTTAAATATTTAAAATTATTTTTTATTTTTTTAAAAATACATATGACGTCGATTATAACAAATAACTGACATCATATATAATCGAATTTTTTTTTTTAAAAAAAGAAAGAAAGTAAAATAGTTACGATCGGCCGACGTCGTAATCTAATTAAAAAAAATTGAAATTTAAATAACATACGACGTCGGCTAACTAATTAGCGACGTCGTATGACATTTAAATAAAAAAAAATAGGAATTAAAATAAGATACGGTGTCGGCTATTTAATTAGCCGACGCCTTATTCTATTTAAATAAAAAAAAAGTATTATAATACATACGGTGTCGGCTAAGTTAGCCGACGCCGTATACTTAATATAAAAAAAATAATTAATTTACGGCGTCGGCTATTTAAAAAGTCAACGCCGTATATACTTAATATAAAAAAAATAATTAATTTACGGCGTCGGCTATTTAAAAAGCCGACGCCGTATGTTCGCTTAATTAATTTACCCTAGCTAACTGGCCTGATTCGAAGCGCAATTCAAACAAATAAAAAAATTCGCCATATTCATCTTCATCTTCACCACACCACCGTTCGCCTCCACACCACATCTTCATCGCCTCCTCTGTTCGCCTCCTCACCGCTACACCGCGTCACCGCCTTCGCCTCACCACGAACGTCGTTTTGTTGATCAGATCAGACGCCGTTCGCCTCACCGTTTCCGCCGCTGCTCTCCTACGCCGCCGTCGCCGCCCTGCTCTCCGACGCGGCTCGTGTCTCGCCGCCACAGCTCGGACAGACGCCGCTGACTGGTACGTAATATATATATATATATATATATATATATATATATATATATATATATATATATATATATTATTTAATTAGTTTTTTTATACATTTTAAATTTTATAAAATATTGTTTATTTTGTTTTATGAAATATTGTGAAATATTGTTTATATAGTTTTAATTTTTAGAAATTGTTATCTATAAATGAGATGTAGAGAGTAGTAGTTTAATTATTTAACAAATTATATTCTACCAAAAATAATTGAAAAATGTCTGAATTGCACATATTTTATATATTTAATGATTTAATTATATAAATTTTATGTTTAATGACTCAATTATATAAAAATGATAAGTTTGATGACTTATTTTACTTTTTTTTTTTAATTTAAAATGACAAAATTTACTGGATAGAGCTGAAATTAATGAGAACACATATCATATCTATGCCTAAAAGCTCAATTTATTTATAGTGAAATGACTATGACAAGAGGGAATCTACCTATAAAATAAAATATTGATCCTAATAAAACAATAAAATAAAGCTTGATTCATGATGAGACAAAGTTATTGTAGGCTCACTTTTAGGCTGTGTGTGATTAATGTTACTGTTGAAAAAGGAAATGATTATTTTCTGACATTTTTTTCAAAATCTTTTAGCATTCCTTGATAAAATCATTAGTTAATTGAGTCCCAGCAACTATTAGAATCAAGGGCTAAATCAAGAAAAATCATTAGTCAATAACTAAGTTAGATATTAACCACTATAATTGATGATTAATTCGGATAAAATTACTATAATCAAATACTAAATTAGTTATTAATAAAAAAAAATTACCAAGCTATGTTTGCAGAAGACTTAATTAGATAAAATCATAGAAGTCGATAATTCAATTAAACACAAAAAAAAAACATTTAAAACTAAATTAAATGAAACTATTATAGTCAATAATAACTAAATACTCACAACATAACGAACTATTAACTTCTAACTAATAAAAATTAAAGTTTTAATTTTTAGAAATTGTTTATATAGTTTTAATTTTTAGAAATTGTTAGGAATATATATTTTAGGAATATTATGAAATATTGTTTATATAGTTTTAATTTTTAAAAATTGTTATCTATAAATGAGATGTAGAGAGTAGTAGTTTAATTATTTAGGTGAAGTTTTGTTAAAATAGTGTTAACAAATGTTTAACTAGGGTTATTATTATTTTAGATTGGCTTGTGATGGATAAAAGTTGAATGAAAGCTAATCGACTTAGTCAGGAATATGAAGATGGAGTTAGAAATTTTTTACAGTTTGCAAAGAATAACCTCCTGAATAGTAATAAGAGGTTCTTCTGTCCTTTTACGAAATGTTGTAATCAGAAAAGGTTAGGTGAAGATGACATATATGATGATCTAATCGTTAATGGGATTAATCCATATTATACACAATGGATTTGGCACGGTGAAAGCGATGTGGCTACAACATCTAACATGTATGTTGACAATGAAGATGATGAGTCCGAAGATCGGTTGGATGAAATGTTTCGCGATGTTGGAGAAGAGTTTACCAATCGGTCAAATGAGTTGGATGAATTATTGAATGATTCAAAACAACCTTTATGGCCAGGGTGTAGTAAATATACCCGATTATCTGCTGTATTAAAATTATTCAACTTGAAAGCTGGGAATGGGTGGAGCGACAAGAGCTTTACTGCGTTACTTAAAATAGTCAATGATATGCTTCCAGATGGTAATGAACTTCCCAAGAGTACATATGATGCCAAAAAGATGTTGTGTCCCATGGGTATGGGATACAAAAAGATACACACTTGCCCTAACGATTGCATATTGTTTAGGAATGATTACAAAGACTTGCATGCATGTCCAATATGCGGGGCATCTCGTTATAAAACAAGAGAGAGTGGTAAAGTACGTTTGAAAAGTCTACCAGCTAAAGTTTTGTGGTATCTCCCAATTCTTCCAAGATTTAAACGCATGTTTGCAAATCCAAGCGATGCGAAGAACTTAACATGGCATGCAGATGAAAGAATTTCCGATGGCAAGCTTCGACACCCGGCTGATTCTTCTCAATGGATAACATTTGATAATGCATTTCCTGAATTTGGCCACGAGTCGAGAAATCTTAGACTTGGACTTTATACTGATGGTATTAACCCCCACGGGAACCTAAGTAGCAAGCATAGCTCGTGGCCAGTTATGTTGATAATTTATAATCTACCCTCGTGATTGTGTATGAAGCGCAAATACATATTATTATGCTTGATGATTTCTGGGCCAAAACAACCAGGTAATGATATAGATGTTTTTTTGGCGCCTTTGATTGATGACTTGAAGCAATTATGGGATGAAGGTGTGTTAGTGTTTGACGCATACCGGAAGGAGACTTTTAAGTTGCATGCAATGCTTTTTTGCACAATCAATGACTTTCCAGCTTATGGAAACTTGTCTGGATATAGTGTCAAAGGTTATAAGGCATGCCCCATATGTGAAGATAATACCTGTTATCATCAACTTGTTCATGGTAGAAAGACTGTATACATGGGGCATTGGAGATTTCTTGATAAATTTCATCCTTATTGAAAATTAAAAAAGGCATTCAATGGGGTACAAGACTATACAAATGTTCCACAACCATTGACTGGGAATCAAGTTTATGAACGAGTTGAATGCATCAATGTTACTTTTGGTAAGACTCAAAAGCTTCAATCTCAAAGAGGTAAGAGGTCAAAAGAGATACCTACAAATGAGAAGAGTCCGTAGAAAAAGAAATCTATGTTCTTTGATCTTGGGAAGACACTAGACGTGAGACATAGTATTGATGTGATGCATGTGGAGAAAAATGTTTGTGATAGTCTTGTTGGAACTCTTTTAGACATAAAACTAAAAGGTAAGACTAAAGATGGACTCAATGCTAGATTGGATTTGGTTGAAATGTGTATACAAGCTACATTAGCTCCACGTTGCGGGGATAAGAGAATATATTTGCCTCCGGCTGCTCATACTTTATCAAGAAAGGAGAAAATAATTTTTTGTGAGTGTTTACGTGGAGTAAAGGTACCACAATGGTATTCATCAAATATCAGTAGACTTGTTAATATGCAAGATTTAAAGTTGGTGGGGTTGAAGTCTCATGATTGTCATGTCTTAATGCAACAACTATTGCCAGTGGCTGTTAGAGGCATATTGCCTAAAAAGTTGAGATATACCATCATAAGACTTTGTTTCTTTTTCAATGCAATATGTGGGAAAGTTGTTGATCCAGACAAATTAGATGAATTGCAAAATGACATTATTGTTACACTGTGTCAGCTAGAGATGCACTTTCCACCTTCATTTTTTTATATCATGGTTCATTTGCTTGTGCATTTGGTGAGAGAGATCAAACATTGTGGTCCAGCTGGTATGTACACCTTTATTGCTTGGCCAAAGAAGCTGGTAGAGTTATGTACTGAAGCTGATGCGGTATGTACACTGAAAATATTTCTATTTTAAAATAGTAAGTAATTTACTTTTTAAAATAATAATTCTTACTTGTATTATAATTCAGTCAAAAGAAAAGACCAAATTGACTTTTCAATCGGGTGTGTAATCCGTACATCAACAATTAACAATAGCTGATCCAGATTCTTTGATTGATGGATGCAAAAAGGCATTCTCAATAGCTCGCCGTTTTGAACACCGTCTTGTGGTCCATGTGGCTCGTGGTATTATGGGCAACATTGACTATGACTTGCACCTTGCAAGTGATGAGATAATGCGTTTCTTAAAAATGGAGACCATCGATGTTTCTCTAGTTCAGTTCTTTATGAGGTAATAAGTTCTTTAGTATTATTTATTCATAATAGTTTTATATTTATATAGTTGGTAATCTATATATAATTGGTTGTGTTTGTGAATAGGGGTATTTACATTAGTTTTGAGTTGGCATCAAAAAAACACGTATGACTTCCTAGATCCATATTGAATTCAACCACAAATGAATAATACATAGGACAGAAAATCGTATATAAATGTCACCATGCAGTCTGGGAAGAAATTTGTATACTTAGCCCCATATGTTCTCAAGTAAGTATTAATTACGTTTTAAATAAAAATACTTATATATAATATATTTTTATTATATATTATATTCACTTAAAACTAATAAATATTTATTTGTAGTGAGCATTGGATGTTGATGGCAATTTGTCCTGGACTAAATGAAATTTTTTGGTTTGATTCACTTGGTCATGGGCCGCGTGAAGACATTAAACATATAATGGAAACGTATGTAATTTATATAATTAATTAATAGTTATCATTAAACTAGTGATGCCAAGTATTTATATATATTTTATGTCTTATATTAATAGGTGTATGACTGCAACAAACATGATGAGTGGAAAGAAACAAAATCGTTCACCAAAATGGACTATATGTTCGGTAAGTACTTCATTCACTTTGTAAAGCATGCAAACTTATTGTTTTTTATTAATTTATTTTAATTTTATTGTAATTCAAATGTAGTGTGCTATACAAAAAGGAACCACCGAATGTGGTTATTATGTGATGAAGTTCATGTTGGAAATTGTTTCCAACAACCTAAGCAAAGGAATGGATAAGGCAAGTAATTTCATAATATATCTTTTTTCTTCAAATGTTTAAAAATACTTGCTTATTTATTAATTTTATTTCTTTTGAACTTTGTAGGCTTTGGAAAGACAAGGAAGATTGCCCTACAACAAACAAGAGATTGATGGAGTTAGAGACAAATGGTCTAAGTTTCTTATTGATGAATGGGTTAATAAAACGCTTCTTAGTTGATACTTTACGTTTAAAATTAGTTTATATTTATTGGCTCAATGTTTAGTAGTTTTGTTGAATTGTGTTACTTATATTAGTTTTATGTTTAGTAGCTTGAATTAGCTTAATGAATTGTGTTTTTTATATTAGTTTCATGTTTAATAGTTTGTGAATTAGTTTAATGAATTAGTTGATGTTGAATGTTAAATTGCTAGTTGCGCAAGATCTGAAAATTGATACAGGTTGAGGTAGAAACCATAAAACAAATATAATATAAAAATAATAATAACATATGACGTCGGCTAGTTTTTAAAAATTTAATTAATTAACATACGACGTCGGCTTTTACCGACGTCATATGTTAATTATTTTTTTAAAAAAATAATAAATACTATACAAAGTCGACGTTGTATGTTAATTATTTTTTTTTAAAAAAAAAAATACTATACGACGTCGGCTTTTACCTAAAAGCCGACGTTGTATGTTAATTATTTTTTTAAAAAAAAATAAATACTATATGACGTCGGCTTTTACCTAAAAGCCGACGCCGTATGTTAATTATTTTTTTTTTAAAATAAATACTATACGACGTCGGCTTCACCCTAAAAGCCGACGTCGTATGTTAATTAATTTAATTTAAAAAAACATATGACGTCGGTTTTTTAACCGACGTCGTATCATTTACTTACTACGTCTCTAAAGTCGACGTCGAAAGATAACCGACGTTAAATGAGATATTTTAACCGACGTTAAAACTGTTTTCTGTAGTAGTGATTGTTTGTGTTCTTCGTGTTCTCCTTGTCCTACATCAGTTGGTATTCAGAGCCTCAAGTTCCTAAGCAACAACCGAGATAGCGGCATAGCCCTCTCCACTTGTCATGACCCAAGATGGCACAAGGCGGTATCAACAACAAGGGTAACAACCCATTTAACGGCGGTGACCGTGGATTGGATGCCTTTTGGACAGATTTTCTAATGAAGAAGAAAATGTAAATCGTGAGCTACTCAATATACGCAATCTTGATATTAGTCTTCGTATAAATGGTAATGGAGCTCCTCAAGCTACTAACCATGAACAAGACCCACTTGTAAATCATGGAAACTGATTTCCTGTTCGGCAATGTCGGCAGGCAGATCCATCACTTCAAAATAATAATAGTGATTATTCTGAGAATGAAACCCAATATCAAAATTTTCCCTTGCAAAGACAGTGCCATCCAAAGCATAATCTACCAACCTTTAATGGATATTTAGATTCGGAGACTTTCTTGGATTGGTGTTCAGAAGTTGATAACTACCTAGGCATGTTTGAAGTTCCTGAAAATAAGCAAGCAAAATTGATTGCCAGTATACTACGTGGAAGAGCTCTGGCATGGTGGAAGACTATTCAAAACAACAGAACAAGACAAGGTAAACACTTAGTGAAAACATGGAGGAAAATGAGAAAACTTCTGATGGAACAGTTTTTGCCCAAGAATTACCAGGTACATTTCTTTCAAAAATATCATCGTAATGTTAGTAGATATGCAGATGGCATGTTATGGATGAGACCATGTGAAATTCCAGCATGCTACAAACAACTCCAAGAAACTCCCAAGCAACAAACTGCCATCTAGGTTCAAGAACAACTAATAATGTCAATAGCTCCATTGTGGACACAAGGTAAATATTTTAATGTGAACTTTCAAGCTGAAAATCTGTTGACTGAAGTTACTCCAAATAAACACTCCCTTCTTCCTACAAGAACACTTGTTGAGATTAAAAGCCAACCTACACATGGAATCAAGGCTATTCACTTTCATAAATCTCAACCTCCACCACTCACACAAGAGGCCGAGACTAAGAGATGTTTGAAGAGAAAAGAACCTGACTACTATTCGGATGAAGGTTGGGCTCGAAGGTTTATTAATCCTAGTGATGAAAATATCCAGGAGGGAGAAAATGATTGTGAAGACGAAATAGAGATTTCCAAAGAAAATGATGAGCATGCATTTTGTCAAATTTATGAAGTCACTAAGAAGTTAGTGATCATAGACGATTTTACTGCTTATCAGAAACAACCTACGCATGCTATTAACTTTATCTCGCTGTTGCAGAAGTATTATGGAGGTGTAAAATCTGAAAGGTGTGTTCTTGAAGCTCAGGATGAAGCTATGGCTAAATTTGATGCTACCAATGCAAGGTATAAAGCCCAGGCTAACAAAAGGCAGCGTAAGAAAATATTTAGAATGGATGAGAAGGTTATGGTTTTTATCCATAAGGATCATGTGTTCACGAAAACATTTCACAAATTGAGTTTGAGGAGATATGGGTACTATAAGGTTCGAAAAAAAAAGTTGAAGGCCCTCATAAGGACTTTATATTACTCCGAGGAGGTAACATTACATTTTGAGGACTCGAGGCGAGTCCTTCGCAATCAAGGGAGAATGATGCAGAACAAGAATTGAGAAAACAATATAACAATGGTGATTAGTGCATTTATGTCCATATTTTTACCCCTTGTATAGACATATTTTGAGTGATAAACATTTTGATTTTATGCAAAGAAGTGCTTTAATTCCCTTGTTTATATCTTTTGATGCATAAATTGTAGAGTTGAAGGCAATTGTGTACTTTTGAGACATTTTGGATGAATTGGGAGTTAATAAGAGCCAAATGTGAAGCTATGGAGATGGATGAAACACTTCCAAATGAGTCTAGCAGGTTGGTGCTTTTAATGCTCTTAGTCATTTGGGCAAACCAAAGCAAAAGAGAAGCAAAAGATCATGGAATTGAGATTCCCGACCTGCACGTCGACACTTTAGTGATTGGATCATATCTCGGCCTAGGAATGTCCAAATGAAGTGATTCTTGTGTCATTGGAAAAAGACTCAATGAGCTACAATTCTTATAAAGTATCAAAGCCTAAAATGAAAGCTAAAGGGGTCAAAATCATCCTTGAAGTTGAAGTCTCAAACTTACAGTCCAAAACATACTGATCACTGTTTGGTACTATGAACATATCTGGAGCTAGGGATGTCCAAACGAGCCGATTCAAGTGGCGTTGAATCGGAATTTCAACGAGCTACAACTTTCATGAAAACCACAAAGGCTAATTTAGATATATAGGCATTCAAAATCAGCAAATAAAGTATCAGGATTACCAGTCACGCGAGCCGTCACGCAGTAGGGCGGCGTGAATGGGAAATAAAGGGATTTTGGGCGAGATTTTTAGCCCTTAAATAGAGTTCTTGGGCAGAATTTTGGGGGCAATTTCATTCTTCCATTTTCATCTTGCAACTTTCTCACTCAAGGGTTTTTAGATTAGAATTCTCTCTACCTCCTCTCTAGAAATTAGATTCCTCTTCACCTCCTTTCATTTCCATAGCTTAGATTAGTATAATATTTCATCTCTAATTCATCTATGAAGCTTGTAATCATGCATTGGAGTGGGATTGAACCACAATTTCTTCATCTTCAATAGAGAAGTTTCTTACTCTTCTTTTAAGTGTTTGTGCAATGTTTATGATATTTTCTTGTGCTTTCTTGTTATTTATGCTTATGAAGTGTGAGTAGCCCGTTTTCGGGCTTGGATTAGGAAGTTATTGCCAACCTAGATGCTAAATAGGTGATTATTGCATAAGGGGGAAGAACCCTAACCTAGGTTTCATTTGTTTGTGAAGGATTTATGTTGAATCTTGTTAATATTTGATACGTAACTCTTATTATAACTTGCTTTTGGATAGTTTTTCTCCACAACGAAAGTTGGGTGAAGAACTTAAGTCTCTCATTTCTCAAACCATTTTCTTTCTATGAAAATAGGGAAGAATTGGGGGCCTAAATGCTTATGTGCTTTAAGAGCTAGGAATTGATACACCACGAGAGTGGGGCAATCCTTGCTCTAATCCTTTTCATTTAGCTCATGAAAGTGGTTTTAAGCTAGGATTTCTATGTGCATTTCCTTTATGTTCCTTTGGTTAATGTTCTCCCCTAATCCCTAAGTTGTTAAAGCATCTAGAAGGCAACATCCCCTAATTTGAGCCCATTTTTTATTATTGTGTTTACTCGTGTTTAAATTGCATTTTCTTAACTAGACTTTTAGCCTTTAATTGGTGACATTTACTCAACCTTGTTTATGAATTTGCTTGGATTCTTGTGGGTTCCAATGCTTTGGTGTCTAGAACTTTAGTTGTCACTCAAGTACGTGTTATAGTCCCAATCCCACCCGTATACTCACTATATCTTTCCCGTACATCAACTTTTTCACATGCATAAGTCTAAGGGACATGGAGTTTGGTGGCTACTTTTTATGGAAAAATTGAATTAGCTTTAAATATTATTAGTATTTCCAAGGGAAAATGGCACTTTTTCCCCCTGAGTTATATACTTATAGTACTTTTTCCCCCTCAATTATTTAAGTTCCCATGCATTATGTTTATTTTATAGTTCCCATGCATGTTTTTAATATTTGCAACTCTTCAATTTTTCTTAATTGTCTATTTAAACTGACTTTTGTATTGAGAAGTTTAAATTGGAATACAATAGAAAGTCTTTGAGTTTGAGTTATATTATTTGTGTGCTTCCTGTTCTCCTTGTCCTACATCATATTTCCATAAAGGTTGAATCCCCAACACGAAGGGTCCTCCACACCCCAGCTCGATAGAGCAGACCTTTACTTACTGTGCACAAGGAGTCCCCTCACTTTAAGAGATTGCTCATACACACTGTCATGTGAGACTCGATGCCTGATCATTCTTCTTAAGGCCAACTGAGTTGCTCATGCGGACGTACGTCTATCTATCTTAAATGCATGTAATGCAACATTATATTATTCGATATGATGTTTTCTTGGAAAATGAATGATACTCGTAATATTAATTAGTCAATAGGCTATCCTTACCCCTGCAAATCTCTTCCACTTTTAAAAATGTATCCCGCCAAACACATTGTATTCAGATGGCATGTGCTTCATTTGGTTGAGAAAGTATGTTTGAACAGATACTATAATGTAATAGAGTCAGTAGCATTCAAAAAAAAGTGTCTCACTTCCACATCATCACATTTTCAAATCATTTACTATTCACACTACATCCTTGCAAATCCAATCAACTTTCAAAAACGACCCCAGTTTCACATCACTTTAAAAAATTAATATCTTTTTCTCAATAAATATTATTTTCTCTTCAACATTATTAATTTATATCAATATATAAATTATATTTAAATATTAAAAATAACAAAAATAAAAATCTAAAAACAATTTTTTTATTTAAATTACTTTAAATATTAAAAATAGCAATACTAAACATCTAAAACGTAATTTAAAAAAAAAATAATTTAAGAAATTATTCGTAGTATGTATAGTATTAGTATATAATCGAATGCAAATTATACCACGATTTGAATTGTAAAACTAAACCTCAAATGAACCTTACAAATTCGAAGTAATTGGAATCATTAAAATTAATCAAGTACAAATTTGAAGACATTGAAATCATTAAAATTAAACAAATTACAAATACGAAGACACTGAAATCATTAAAAATTAAGAAATTACAACTAACCGATTATATTGAAAGCAAATACATTTATTCATTTATTTTGTCTCCACCAAACCGATTTCATATCTCCTCGATCAAGTCTTCTTGTAGTTGATGGTTTGTTGGCCTATTGCGAATCCTTGCATGATTTCGAATACAATGTAAGGTGCGTGATTTTTGTGCTTAAGATGCATGGTTTGTGTGCTTTAAGGTGCGTGATTTTTGTGCTTAATGTGAGTAGTTGTTAAAATTTAAGGTGCGTTGTTTTCCTTCGTAAGATGCGTGATTTGTATGCTTAAGGTTCCACCGGAGAAACTCCAATCCATGGAATTGATTCACAAAATACTGAACCTGCTTGCTTCTATCATCACACTAAATGCCCTCATCTTCTTCTCACCGCCCTATCTCATTTTCAATATTCTACGCTTTGTCTTGCGTTCTGTTTTCCAGAAAAAAGGTCACCGGAAAAGTCATTGTCATCGCCGGAGCGTCGTCTGACATCCGCAAGGTGGGAACTACTGAAATACTTTAGTTTCTCATGTATTTCTTTACATTATTATATTGAGGAATTAAAAATTTCTTTTTCTATTTCAACTATATATGCTTTTCATGATGGATTGATGGTTAGCTAAGGTTTATTCATTTATTGTGACTGAATAAAATGTAATATACTGTACTGTCGAATTAAAATATATATGAATGCTTTTTGGGTGACATATGGAAGCATTTAGCGTACAAATATGCATGCAAGGAGAGGAGCATACTTATTTCTAGGGGCAAGAAGGGAGAAGAGTGTTGAAGGTTGCAGAAAGGGCGAATAGGCTTGGCTCTCCCCATGTTCTTGTGTGAAAAGCACGAAAACTAACCCGTTTCATTAGATGTAATTTCATTGTAATTGTATTGCAATTTGTTTCTTTCCTCAATTACAATGTTTTGTGGCAATTTATATCTTACACCACGATGCGTGTTGCATTGTGCGCCCAGATGCACAACGACGTCGTTTCAATTTTTTTTTTTTTTTTTTTTTTTTTTTGAAATTTCCCATCCAGTGTTTGGCAGTTAATTTGTCTTTAAAAAAACCTATGTTCAAAAATGTACATAATTGTATACATGAATGTACATAATTGTATAACAAAATATACATACTGTTTTTTAAATATAATACACATAATCTAACATAATACATAATAAACATAAACTTTTAACCTAATACACATCAACTCTTAACATAATACACAAAAATTTCCTGATTCGGATGTACATAATTGTATAAAAAAAAGTGTACATAATTGTATAAAAAATATACATAATTGTATGAACAAATATACATAATTGTATGAACAAATATACATAATCACAGCAACTTCCTACCGCGCCTCCCAAAACGACGTTGTTTTGGGAGGCGCGCGGCGCACAGTGCTACACGCGCCGTGGTGTAGGGTATAACGATTGATGTTTTGTTGGAGGGAATTGCAATTCCCTCCATTCACTGAATTGTAATTTATGACACCCCCTAAGAATTCTAATTCAATGGTGGAATGGGAGAAATATATTGCTGTGAAGACAATTTTACCCCTGTCATTGTTCTCATCTACTCCCTCATTTATTATTACATAATGGCGTTTAAGTCATTGTATCACTTATTTCCTTTCAATTCCCTATAATCTGCATACCAAATACTATAATTTGAATTCATACTTTATTCCCACCTTATTCTTTTCCCACCAAATTACAATTCATTTCCCCCTTAATTCATTCCTTCCAACCAAACACACTGTAATAATCCTACGACAAAGGATTATTATTTTCTGAGAAAATTGGAAATTTATGGAAAGAAAATAATCACAGGGACGAAGGGATTTTAAGGGTAGGTTGTAAGTACGAGTCGAGTTGCACTCTCTCGTTAAAACCTTATTTGCCGTCTCCCAAGGGTGCTAGGAGCGTTACGGTCAGGTTTCCCAAGATAAAACGTACTACGATTCCGAGTTTGAGCACTCAAACTATGGAATCCGGCGAACTAGAACTTCGGGAGAGTTTCGAGAGAGAAAACATAATGATTTGTTGTGTATCAAAATTTGTTGCTCTACCATCAACTTATATATATATATATATATATATATATATATATATATATATATATATATATATATATATAGGTACTGAGGATTAAATAACACTTAGTTCAGGGCAGTAAAATTGATATTAAATCAGCTTTGTAACACCTATAACAGCATGCCAGTACCTGAGAATTAATTCGAAATTTTAAAATTAAAAAAATATGAAATTAATTCCGTAACATACATTTGAATTAATCCTCCAAACGGAGCAGGCCAGTACCTGAGAATTAATTCGAAATTCTAAAATTGGAATATGGAATTAATTCCGTAACATACATTTCTGGCTTTAAATTTTGCATGTGTTTGATTTTTTCAACTTTTATTTTCTTAGCGGAAGCCTAAAGGCTAAGTCTACCCCAAGTGGTTAGGGGATTGTTGGACAGGACACTTGAAGATCAAGTTCAGTACACGTTTTTCAAAAATGTGGTGCTGACTACAACGCAAGTATAAGAAAATATAATTGTTTCTTTGTTGGTAGTTATAATTTTTGACGTAGTGAGAATTGATTATATAGCAAGTTATGTCTTCACTACTAGCCAGGGACGGATCTATAATGGGGCAGTTGTCCCCTTCCGAAGTATATATATAGTAAATGTTTAGATAAAAGTAAGAAATATAGATCTAATATAGAAGTAAAGGCAGGCAGGATGCTTGTAATTGCATCATCTGGTACTCGGCTAAACGCTCCAAGGCTGAGCTTCTATAATGTATGTTAACTCTTCCATCTCTCTCATATATTCTTCCCATTAATCTGCATATATATTCTCTCATGGTTTGTTTATTATGTTCAAATGGTCTTTGCTATTTTAGGCAAGCAAAGCTGCAGTTGTAAGCTTTTATGAGACCTTAAGAGTAGAACTCCTCCAATCAGATATCGGAATAACCATTGTAACCCCGGGGCTAACTGAATCAGAAATGACCAAGAGATTTTTTCTATAAAATGTGTTTGCTACAAGGTTGAATTGAGTGTGATGCCAATAGAACCAGCAGAGAAGTCTGCAAAGGCAATTGTTAACAGTGTATGAGAATGACATTCTACAACCTATTTCTCCCACAAGTAATAAACTGGTTTAGCCGCTGGCTGTTAATCATCAAACCTGGAAAATCAGCAACACAAGCTGAGAAACATTGCATGAAATATACATGAAATAGTCCATGTACAAGACAACATAAATTAAGGATTTAAAAAGTGATTGAAAATCTGAATATACAAAAAATGGAAGGAAATCAGTGCATAAATAACTCTAAAATTTGAGGTTTTGGAATAACAGAAAACATCTACGGAAGAGAAGAAAACATACCAACCATCTATTGAGCAGGAAAAACAGAAGACAGAAACAGTTCATCTTCCTTAAAAACCTCAAGGTTGTTTAGCTTCATCAGGAAGCTGATAGCCATCTTATCAAACTTGACGATGCACCCCAACCTGATGAGTTCAGCAAGCTCACGCACTGCATCTTCTTTCTCCCACAATATCCCCTTGGAAACTTCTTCTGAGTAATACGTAGCATATTCCAGGACACCTTGGTAACCTTTCGATTTCTCAATCTCTGTGATGAAGAACTTGGACCTCTCTCTCTCCCACATCATCATTCTCCTTGCCTCAACAATCACAATTTTCCCAGACGAGAGTGATAGCATATAGTCCACTATAATTGGTTCTTTCAGCCTCAGAAAGCTTGTGTTCATGAGCCGCCTCACCGACTCGTGCCTCTTCTCAGCTTCCATCTCCAGAGAAGGCTGAGCTAGGAAACCAAGAATGAGAGTGAACATGGTTTTCCCAATGAAGAACATATCCGGATTGGCCATTTCCAGCCTTGCACACTCGATTGAAGAAAGTCCCATATTCCGGGCACATTCTGAGAGAGCCCCAACACCAATTTCTCTGTAGATATTGAGAAGCTTGGTTCTGGGCAGGGATGGAGGGCTTGGCTGGGGGTACCAAACAAACAGAGGATCCACACAGCTTTGTTCAAAAAGTTCCTTCATGAAGAGATCGTCGGCTATAAAAACGTCGTTTTTGTAAAGCAACAAAATCCCATCATCCTGGACTGAACAAACAGGAAGTTTGGATACATTCTCTGCAACAAGTTTCTGTGTCTCTAAGCTCCAATGGTTCACTATAAACTCCCAAAAGGCACAGCACTCAGAAGGCAGTAATCTCCTCTCTGCACACTCCCATTCCGTCCAAAGCTTTAAGTAGTGTTCCAGACTAGGATTGCTATTAACTCCCAAGTTGCTGAAGAAATCCAGCAATTCATTGTTGTAATACTTGTCCAAGACAAACAAGTGTGAACCAAAAAGATTGGTTTTATCATGGAGAACACAATCCTTAGGACTCACCCACTTTCCACTATTCTCCCCATTGGGAATCCATATCTTTGCACTTTCATCACTGCTACAAACCCAACTGTAATTGTTCAAGTACGTATATATCCGATTGATTGTGGCGCGATCAGAGTGCACATCAAGGTAATCAGCAACCAAGGAGCATCCATTTTTCGCCCCAACCACTACCCCCAAAGCCTCAAGTTGTTTCGCGTATGAGAACAGAATTTTTGAGCCGCCATAAAACTTGTCATCTATGAAGGGACCATCTTTTTTCTTCAGCCTACCATTCCAACTAGAACCAAATAGCAAACACTGTTTTGGAGATCGATAACCTGCTTGAGTCTTGATCCACTTGCAATCGAGTTTCTCCAAGAGAACGGAGATCAGATCCTTGTCACCATCCTTTTGTAAATTCCTTAAGCACAACAGAAGTGAACACGCAACAGAAGGCGAAATTTTACCAGGATTCTTGGGCATTCGGAGCCCTGCAGGAACAAACTTTGAGCCTTTTTTGAAAGTGGTAGTGACGCCCATACTACGAAGCTCCGCTTTGTACTCAGAATAAGCATCATTTAGAAATGGTAACAGACAGACAGAAGAAATGGCTTCCCAATCTTTACCAAACAAGATGCACTCTTTGGGTGTACAGGCACTACCAATTCTTGTTCTAAGCCACTTCACCTCTTGAATGACTTTCCCTATATCTTCATCTGACTTTAGTAAATTCAAGCACTTTGCTTTCTTTAACTTCCGGTAGGTTTCCAGGAGAGAAAGTGCATTCCTCTTACTCAATGCGCATTTGGATGTCTGCTGTCTAAAAACTTGAGCAAATGACTTACAAACTGCCTCAAAACTAACCACAACACCCAACATTTGAAGCTCATTCTTGAACGAACTGATTTTACTCCCATAGAACTTCTCGTCAATACAAGGAAAGCCATCAAAAACCAGAAGAAGGCTAGCCCAGGTTGGATCTGGTAAGAAACATTCAGCAGGAGATCTGTATCCATTACTCACAGTCTTTAAGCATCTATTGCCCGCGAGGGCTATGCATAGACTATCAGAAGAACCTAAATTTAGGTGATGAATACAGTTTAGTGCCAGGAGAGCTGCTTCAGCACTTAGTGAAGTCAATGACCCTGAAGGTTTCAAGTTGGAAACTACTAGCTGGAAATTTTGATTGTAACCAAAGACGACTCCAAGAAGCTTGAGTTCTTCCTTGTAAGCAAGAATCTCCTGACCATAATGATTTTGATCTAGAAATGGGATGTCGCTGATCTGTGATGCAGCAGCCCATTCATTATCAAGAAACACAGATTGGCCTGGGGTCTTGTTGCCTTGAGTTGTCTGGACCCAACTCTCATCTTTGATACTGTTGATGAAGTTATCAGGAGGGAGAACTCTAGCCCTCAAATACCTAATGAAATTCAGCATCGAAATGACATCACCTTTTGTCAATGTAGAAGAAGCATACAGAGACATAAAGTGCTTCCCAATAAATTCACTGGCTTCGTTTAACTCAAACATAACACCAGCAATTCTCAGAGCTTCTTTATACACCCCAGAAAGCTTATCACCATAAAACTTCTGATCAACTAATGGAATATCAACAGGCAAAGATCTATTCTGCAAATGATCTCCCCAGGACGAGGAAGGTAAGAAGGATTGTGATGGGGGCCTGTAGCAAGGATTACCACATACGCGCACTCTAAGCCAGCTTCCTTCCCTTATGCATTTCAAGAATCTCACCGGAATCTCTTTCTTTTCCATTTTATGAATCCAACGTAAAAGCAGGAATGCATTAACCCTGGTTAGTGGGGAAGCCATACTGGATAGTGAAACATCTGGAGGAGGTAAATTGGGAATATCCAAAACACCAGCATAAGTCTTAAGAAATGGAAGGAGCTTTTCTTTCTTGGTAGACACACCAGCATAAATTTGAGCATGCAAATATTCTCCTCCCAATTCAACATAACCCGCTTTTTTCCATGGATTTGATGAACCAAGAAGCTGCACCCATTTACTTCCATTTGCAGGTACAACAACGCGTTTCATTTCAGTGTCCACCCGCCCACAGTCATCAACGAGCGGCATGTCAACAGCAAGCAAATCAATTTGTGTTGCAGACAAATACTTGGAATTGTGCTTGAATGAGTGATACAGGAAATGTGCATATGCAAGGACAAGCTTCTGGTCATAAATCAGTGAGTCCCGGATCGTAACTGCATAGTCATGCACATCAACAGACTCCACACTCGCCTTACTGCAAAGCCAATCGAACACTTTCTGCCACTTAGAAGGGCTACTGTGAAGTGCTTCCTGTGTTGATTCAGCAATGAAATCTCCCGCAACGCAATGAAACTCTCTATTCCAACTAGTCAGCCATGATACTTCATCTGAGCAAGTGCACAGAAACAGCGTTTCTGTAGAAGCAGAATCAACACTACACAATGACACATGCAGGTTACTGTCAGTATACTTCAACAATGGTATGTCCACCATACTCGTGTTTGAAAATGACTCCCAGTTGTCAGCAACAAATAACAGAAGTTCCAGGTATAGATCCTCTGAGACACCCAAGACAAGATCAGAACTCTGAATGCAACTCGAATACCACTCGTATTGTACACACTTTACATCCAAAAACTTCAAAATGTCATTGTACTTTTGATCAAATGCATGGTTCAGAATATATTCCCCATGGGAAGAGATGTTGAGGAAATTGACCCCTTGCTTCCTTGCCTTATTCACCAACTTCCAAAACTCAGGCTTTAGCCTTCCAACTTGACTTGGTTTTCGGAAAAACTTCTGTGTTGTATATGACTGACACGGCATAATATCCTCCTGGAGAAGTTTCTCTCTGATTGAGTCTCTGATTGTGTTAATAGTGGAATATGGAGAAGCTTTAAGTGGCAGAAAGTTAAACATATGAACTAGAGTAGAAGTGGGAGCATCTTGGTTGGCTTTAACTAAGGAGGTGAATGCTGCTAAGAAGGCCACAGAAACACATTCCAGAATTCCCTTATTCCATTTGTTATCCAAAAGAATGGCCTCCCTGGACGAGGATAGCAAGAAGTCGGCCTGAATAATGAAGGGGAAGTTGGTGACCATTTCTGTAGGAAGAAAAGCATAAACCCCAGGAGAGATATTTCCACGTTTGAGGCGTTCTCCATAAGGAAACGCAAGGGTGATCACCCACTCATCAACCTCCATTCTCCTACCAACTCTGCATTCTTGCTTAACTGGGAATCTTTGCCTCCACATATGGTAACTGCATTCTCCATTGCTCCCAGCAGCAGCGGCCTTTTCGTCAGCAGAAAGAACCAGCAGGAAAGACTCAGCATCAATGTTCTTCTTCCCCACAAGATCTCTCTCGCTTGAAATGGAAACAGCGCTAACAGTATTGAGCTTTGGATCCTGGTTTTCTTCCCTGACCGAAAGCTCCCTTATCTTTGAAAGAAACAAGAGAAGCTCAGGATGAATGGTTGAAAGCTGCTGCTTAACCGGCGCTACCTTGTCAGACTTGAGCGGCAAAACCATAGTTGTGGGAGGAAGGTTCGTTGAAGAACCATAGATTTGGTTAATCCGTGCAAGAATAGGGTTTCTATCCACCCATTCTGGAACAATAAACCCAATACCGCAGTGCTCACACGGCTCCTCGCTAAATCGAATCTGGTAACCATTGCTAAAAATGTATGGCCGAGCAGTGATCAAAAACACGCTCTTGAACCCAATCCCTGAAACAAATTAACAGTATGACCAATTTATCTTGGTTGGTCTCATAGAAAAACGTTCTTATTCTCATAAATGAATGAATAGATAATTATAAAGGGGAAAAAGAAAACCTTTCTCGCCAATATAGCCACTCTTGCGTTTGCCTTTCTTAGTGGAACGGCCGACACTACAAATGGATTCAACGTTGTTGCTGGAAAACCCCTTCTCGTTGTTGAATATCAAGAGAGTCGCCTTGGCTCCCGTCTCCGTTATGTCTTTCGACGTGATCACGAATTCCAGACTGGGTTTCACTCCCTCCTCGTACTCATTATCTTCAGCATTCTGCATATATACCATCCATCACTTACGTCTTATTAAGAAATGGACTAACTACTTGCTACTACTCTACTATCTACAAACTGGCATGAACTGATAGAAGAACAAAAATTAATATATATAATGTACCTGGATGAGTTCCATGAGAAAGTGGACATCTTTTGAGTAGAGCTCGGCGGAGAGGTTCTTAACGGCCTGATGGAGGTCCTCTCTGAGAGAGTTTGTCTTTCCTCCGATTGAAAACTTTCTTCTGCGGATATCCTTAATGTGATCCTTTGGACTCATCATCTTCGCCATATATACTGCAAAAAGGATAGATGACCGGCCGGAGTAGCTAAAGATTAGTTGGTGAAGGGCTGATGGAGAGATAGTAGTGTGAGAGAGGTTGTGATGCTATTACGGAAAATTTATACGGCAATGGAAACACATCATTTCGGAAGACAGACTGCAATGGAAACTGGAGATTATGGATGTAGAGGAAGCGGGAACCCTAGTACATAAAAAACTACCATCTTTCCATATAGGCAATGTGATTACCATAACTTTGGAAGAATGACAGGGATCGAGTCTCACCAGCAGCGCAGTGTGGGAGCAACCTCTCAAAGTAAGGGGCTCCTTGTGTGCAGTGAGCACCGGTCTAGCCTTTGTGGTTAATGTTCAGTTGAGTCACCATGATTTACATCTTCTTAAATGCTCTGTCGAACCGGGGTGTGCGGGGCCCTTAGGGTTGAGGTTCAGCCTTTT
Organism: Ipomoea nil; assembly: GCF_001879475.1. Lineage (NCBI taxonomy): Eukaryota > Viridiplantae > Streptophyta > Magnoliopsida > Solanales > Convolvulaceae > Ipomoea > Ipomoea nil. Next base: position 354,199 of record NW_017617415.1, read on the forward strand.
GGAAGAATGTGATTACCATAAACGAAACTATGAAAGGTTTCCAATCAGACATTAAAAAAAGAGGAAATTGTAAAAAATGCCCCTATATAATAAGCCAATTATGAATGTCACACCTTATGAGTGGTGTAAATGTTGCCGCTCAATTATCAAAACGGTACACATATAGCTCCCCGTAACAGATATGTGGTTCTCCGTTAGTGTATGACACCGTTAAGTCGGAGTAAATATGTAATTTAATTATTTTTTTCCTCCATCGATTCGAAGTACTAACGATGGACAGCGGTGGGGAACCACAAGTCCGTTACGGGAGGGGCTATATGTGCACCATTTTGATAATTGAGCGACAATATTTACACTACTCATAATTCAGGGTGACATTGATAATTGGCATATTATAGAGGAGCATTTTTACAATTTTCCCTTAAAAAAAAAAAAAAAAAAAAAGCATAGTTTTGTAAGAAAAGGAAACAAGAATACTTTGGCAATAAATACTGCCAATACACATAAAAACTAACAACAATCATCATTCATCAAGATTGCAAAATACGTTAGGCGCCCCCTAAACGTCGGGCGCCGATTTTTTTATTTTTTTAAAAAAACTAAAAATTATAAAAATTCATTAATAAAAGGTTTTTCTATTTTTTTCTTACAAACTATTTACATAAGTAGTTGTAAAATGGTTCAAAATATTGTTGAAACCATCTAACTACATAAAAAAACTAAAATTAAGAGCAAAAGAAGCATTTTTTTGAGAAATTGGAGGGGCAAACTGCCTACGACGGTTTGTTTCACATAGGTCTCGAAAAAATACGCAATTTCAAAACAAAAATTTGTCCAAAACGGACAACCGAATCAAAGTTATGCATTGCCAAACTTTTGACACCTTACAACTAAAAAAAGTAAAAAATAAAATAAATTGCCAGTTCAACCGGCTAGGCAGTCTAGGCGGCCGTGGAGGAGGCTGATTCCGACCTTCCTCGCCGCGGCCGGGCAGCGCCTAGGCGTGATTTTTGCAACACTGTCATTCATTGCTACTTCATGGAATAAAAGTAAAAGAGTACAAATATAGAGTACATCCTTTATATAATAAAGCTATATGGTTTGGGAAATAATTAATGTTATAATTAATGCCACAACATCCTTTATTATATATATAAAAAAAAAAAGGCACAACATTTAAAAAATAAAATAGCTATATATTATATAATCATATAAAAAATATACTTTTGAAAAATAAAATAGCTATATATTATATAATCATATAAAAAATGTGTTCAATTAGAGTTTAAATTTACACATACAAAATTTGAAATTTGCTTTCCAAATGTGATTATCCTAGTTATTATTTATATTGTGAAAATTATAATATAGATAAAATACAATTAAGAATAAATCAATGTAATTATGTAAATTATCTCTATAAGTTTATTTATTTATTTTGAAAGCTACTAGCTCTATTACATTGTAGTATCTGTTCATATACTTTCTCAACCTACTGAAACACAAAGAGCTAATATCGCCTCCACTGAGGCTCGAACTTACAACCTTCCAAATGGAAGTCCAACCCGGATATCATCTCTATAAGTTTATTTGAATATGCACATAATTAGAGATTATATTAACCATACAAAATTATAATTATAATTATAATTTTAATTTTGTATTCTATAAAACTAATAAATACTTGACCAATGGAAGCTCAAAAATATTATTATATTAAATAATTTAAAATATTTTAGTTTTTTTATTTTTTATTTATATTTATAATAGCATAATTTTTTTCTGTGCATCGCGCGGGTGAATTACTAGTATATATAGTACCAAAGTAGGACTCTATTTTGACATAGTTTTATACTTCAAGTAACTTTTCAATTTATTAAAGAATGTTTGAAAAATGACTTATCAATTAAAATTTGATTCGAGAAATAGAGATGTCAAAATGAGTTAAGTTGTATGAATTCATAACCGAGTAGTTATGCTGTGCAACCGAATGTACCATGCGCATGGTGCATACGATGCAAAACGACGTCGTTTTGACTAAAAAAACGCATCCCACTTTTAAAAACAAAAAAAAAAAAAAAAAATTCAGGTTCGATTCTCGGCAATAGCATTATTGTGGATATATAGTTATGAATTTCTGGATATATAGTTATAAATTTGTGGATATATAGTTATGAATTTATGGATATTTAGTTCATTCATTGTGGATATTTAGTTCATTCATTGTAGATATTTACTTCATTCATTCATTGTGGATATATAGTTATGAATTTATGGATATATAGTTATGAATTTATGGATATTTAGTTCATTCATTGTGGATATTTAGTTCAATCATTGTGGATATTTAGTTAATTCATTGTGGATATTTAGTTCATTCATTGTGGATTTTTACTTCATTCATTCATTCATTGTGGATTTTTACTTCATTCATTCATTCATTGTGGATTTTTACTTCATTCATTCATTCATTCATTGTGGATTTTTACTTCATTCATTCACTGTGGATATATAGTTATGAATTTCTGGATATATAAAAATGCTATTGTCGGGAATCGAACCTGATTTCTTCTTTAAGTGGGACACGTGTTTTTTTTAACCAAAACGGCACCGTTTTGCAACCGTATGCACCTTGCAAGGTGCATTCAGTTGCACAGCATAATTTGCGTTCCTAACGTTGTAAGACCAAGGCCGACCCAATTAGCTCACGGATTACAACTTAAACAGACCAACCTATATATAACCACCACCCGGCCACCTCACAAATTTTATCCAAATATTTAGGGTTGGGGTTCAGCTTTTGGAAGAATTTTATCCAAATATATTTTGTAGTTTAATTAGAGTTTGTATTAATATTTAAAATATTATTTATAAAAAGACTTCAACGTTTAAACTTTCAATTAATCTAACATTAATAAATATTGAGAAAATATATAACAGATAGGGAGGAACCTTCTGAGGTGGAAGCCAAATCTGTAGGGACAAATATATCTCAACAAAATATGCCCATTCTTCTACTATCCCTACAACAAAAAAGAAAGAGCGAGATTGAAACTATCCCAAATGTATGGGATCATTTTGAAAAAAAATAAAAATAGAGACAATGGGGTTTATTGTACAAAAATCTTTTCCACATTCTAAACATAAAAGGTAGTCACTCTCATATTTCAGCTTGTGCCTAATTATGTTGCAACTGACAATTATGAAGGGCTGTTAGGTATGTACATGGGTATTTGATCAAGAGGTTATTTGGAGAGATTTAACATAAATGAAGATAAACTCCCCTTTAGATATGTATATGTATATGGGCTTAAGAAGTTTGCAATCGTTATGCCTTGGACCCGTGTCCAGCATGCTTGCTGGACACGGGTAACAGTGCCGTTAGGCACTATTATCTCCTTTTTTTTTTTTTTTTTTTTTTTTTTTTAAATTTCAGATCACTTTGTTATAGAAGTATATGTTCATAATTTTATTACTATATGTTAATAACTATACATTCATAACTCCATAACTGTACGTTCATAACTCTATAACTGTACATTCATAACTCTATAACTGTACATTCATAACTCTATAACTGTACATTCATAACGTCATAACTGTACATTCATAACTCCATAATTGTACATTCATAATTTTCGAAGCTCTATGTTCACAATTTTAGAGCTCTATGTTCATAATTTTATTACTATATGTTCATAATTGTAAGTTCATAATGTTAGAGCTCTTTGTTCATAATTCGATCAATAACTGTACATTCATAATTCCATAACTGTAGATTCATAATCTTATAACTGTAGATTCATAACTCCATAACTGTAGATTCATAACTTTATAACTGTACATTCATAATCTTCGAAGCTCTATATTCACAATTTTAAAGCTCCATGGTCATAATTTTATCACTATATATGTTCATAATTGTAAGTTCATAATGTTAGAGCTCTGTGTTCATAATTTCATAATTGCATAACTGTACATTCATAACGGCATAACTGTACATTCATAACGGCATAACTATACATTCATAATCAAAAAAAAAAAATAACGCCGTTAACGGCAAAACACGCGCGAAATTTTTTTTTTTTTTTTAACTAAATGACGCGTTTTTTTTTTAAAACGACGTCGTTTTGGACCCGTGTCCACTATTCAATGTGGACACGGGTCCAGAGCATAATTTGCCAGAAGTTTGTTGTTTCCTACTTTCCTATCCTAGTTTTGAAATCTTATTTAGATGGATTGTTAATTAGATATGTTATGATAAGAGGTTGAATTTAAATAATTTTTTTAGGTTAAACATTCGAAGGGCTAGATACATGGACCTCTATATAGATGATTAATTATATGTGTATAACTACACATTTCATAGATAATAAGTGGAAGCTGGGAAAAAAAAATTTATTTGTCCTTGTTACTTCACATTAAGGGGAATACATAGATAGATAAGACTTTAGAGAATTGCTTGCTTGAGTGGCGCCTTAAGAGTGTGTTTGGTATCACAATTAATAATGTATTTAGTAATGATACTATAATGGGATTTTTAAAAAATAGTTGTCTTGAGATTCATCTTTTATTAAATGCAAGTACATATGCATGAGATATATTGCACATATCATGAACTTAGTTGTTCGAGAGGTTTGGAAGAGGGTGACATTTTGTTTTTAAAAAATTAGAAAAATTGTTAGGTATGTGAGGAACTCACCTTCCAATCTAAACAAAAAAAAAAAAAAAACAAAAACAAAAAAAACAAAAAAAAACAAAAAACAAAAAAAAACAAAAAACAAAAACAAAAAACAAAAAAAAAAAACAAAAAAAAACAAAAAACAAAAAACAAAAAAAAAAAAAAAAAAAAAAAATAGAAATTTTGTTAATTTGATAGGAATTGAAGCTAAATCTGCTATAAGTCTTATTGTTCCAACAAGATGGAACTTCGCAAACTTGATGCTTAAAACTTCATTCACTTGTCAAAAGGTATTTGAAGCATATATAAGGAACATGACACATCCTTTGATTTTGATTTGGGTGATATTGTGTTTGATCATTTGGACATGAATTTAGTTGAATGTTTGGTAATAGTTTTGAAATGTTTTTATATGAAATGGATGTGAGGATTTTTGAATCTCTGTATGGCACATTTAATAATTTCTTCTTTGAGGTTTCTGATTGGACATGTGTTCGATTTGAATGATATGGTAGGAGTTGACTATGAATCTTTTTAGTTAATGGGAAGCAATTGTTGCTAGTTGGTCCCACCAATGTGGGTAGGGTGGTGACCAAAAGCTTAACAATTAAGCTTGGAAGATGAAGTGAAAGGTTTTTTGATTAATGGCTTCATTCATGTCCACTTAATGGGAGATTAAAGTGGGCAAATGAAAAGACAAAAGAGTTGGTTTTGTAAAGCCTATATAAAGGTCATGGATTTGGCTACCTTGGACATGAGAGAGTTCAAGAAGAAGAAAAAGAGAGGAGAGAAAATTTGTTGAGATAGACAAGTGTGAGAAAATTAGCCGAGAAGAAGTTGGTGGATTTCGTAGAAATTCTTGTGCCTCGGGGTATGTTATTCTCTCTTGTATTTTGTGTTGCCTCTAATCGTTGAATTAGAGAAGCCTCCTCTGTTGTACCCATTATCTATATAGTGGACGGTTTACTGGCTTGTGCCCGTGGTTTTTTACTCCTTGCCTTGAGGAGGTTTTTCCACGTTAAAATTCTTGGTGTTCTTCTTGGTGCCGTTTATTTATTTTCATTGTGCTAATTATATATATTCTTGCGAGCTTTCTTCCCAACATCAATAACATGAAAATAAAGTTTGATAAATACTGGGTAACCGTAATAAGATAAACTTTCTAATCTTATATGCTAACATATATATTATTGGACCAAAGGGACAAAATTGAGTATAGTACATATGATTTCACATAACTATATAGTGATGTGTTTGGTTTGGATTGTGTAATATAATATTAACTTGTTTGGTTAAGGGTTATATTTTAAGTTATATGGATCAATTTACTATAATGTCCTCAATAATATATATATATATATATATATATATATATATATATATATATATATATATATATATATATATATATATATATATATATATATATATATATATATATATATATATATATATATATATATATATATATATATATATATATATATATATATAGGGAAGGGTTCATGTGCGGATATAGCTTCCCGTACGGTTGTGCAGTTAGATTTGAATCGTTGATCAAATCTAGATCAACGGCTCAAATCAATAAAAAAAATTTATAAAAAAAAAAACGCATGTCTGGAAGAAAGCCACGCACCTTTAAGTGTTAGATCTTAAGCACAAACACACGCACATTAAGTACAAAACCCACGCACATTAAGTACAATCTCACGCACATTACGCACAAAACCCACGCATTTAAGTATTAACTCACAGACCTTAAGTTTCAACAACTACTGACATTAAGCACAAACTCACGCACATTAAGCACAATCTCACGCACATTAAGCACAAAACTCACGCATTTTAAGTATTAACTCACAGACTTTAAGTTTCAACAATTACTGACATTAATCACTAACCCCACACACATTAAACACAAACCCTACCCAAATTAAGCACAACATCCACTCACGTTAAGAACAAATCTCACGCACCATAAACACAAAAGCCCACACTTTAAGTTTTACCAACTACTCACATTAAGTACAACCTCACGCACATTAAGCACAAAACTCACGCACCTTATGCACAAGACTCACGCATCTTATATACAAAACTCACGCACATTAATCACAGAACCGCTCACATTAATTTTGACCTAGATTCAAAAATTACAAAATTGTCACCGCGTTTTTTTTAAAAAAAAATTTTGGTAATGCTGAACGTTGATTTAAGCGAGATGAATGGCTCAAATTAAACCGCACAACCGCACCAGAACCTAATTCTATATATATATATATATATATATATATATATATATATATATATATATATATATATATATATATATATATATATATATATATATATAGAATCCGGATCAGGTGAGGACCTAATCTTAGGTGAGGACGTGAGGACTAATCTTGTGCGTTTGTTTTTTTATTTGGATGGTCCAGATTTGAGTTTTTGAGATGACATGGATTGATCTTTTTTGTTAAAGTGGGATAATAGTGTCTTTTTCTAATTTTTTTTGAAGTGTGAACGCATGTATAATCCTTGGCCAAATTGGTTTCCTATTTTCTTGGATCATCACCGTTGCAATTTGGAGCCGCGATTTCTTCATCATTGATTGAGTGTTCGCCCATGCAAACTAATCAGTATTTTTTATTTTTTTTCGCTTGTTCTTTTGAGTATAATATTGTCTATATTTGGATTGTCGTGTATATGTATAAATGCCTGGGTAGTACGATTGTGCATTCGTGTGTGCTAATTGTGCAACCTAGTGTTGTAAGTTGTGCACTATAGGCTAGGGAGTTGTGCATTATAGCACATAGTTCAATGCATCGTAGAACATTGGATGTTCACTGTATGATTTTTTGGCGGGGTTTGAATGCACAACAATGAAGTTATTGATGCACAACACTCAGTATAGGAATGCACAACATTTTGTATAGGAATGCACATCTTTTAATAAGACTGATTTACCCTAAATTTATATATTTTAATATTTTAAAGGGATTTGTTTTCTTAATCCGTGTGATTTGTTTCTTTTAATCTCAGTCATACATCATTCTGATTTAATGGTCTAGATTAGTCCTCATGTCCTCACCTAAGATTAGGTCCTCACCCTAAATTTACCCTAAATTTATATATTTTAATATTTATTTATTTATTTATTTATTTATTTATTTATTTATATGTGTGTGTATTTATTTATTTATACGTATGAATGTATATCAATATAATGCTTAAATATTTTTTTTTTTTTTAAAAACTAAATATATAAATATACACACATGTATATTTGATTATTATTATTATTATTATTATTATTATTATTATTATTATTATTATTATAAGGATTAGTTAACAAGGGCAAAGTTAGAATAATTCAAAGTAATATAAGATTACCTAAGAAAATTGGAGTAATCACATTACCTTGAAACATTACCGCAACATCAGCTTTCAAGTAATATAACATTACCAGGTAATTTCATAACTTAAACCAAACAAGGTAATATAACATTACCAGACTCAGATTAAGATGACCCGAACCAAACGCCCCCTATGGTTTGTTTGGTTGACAAGTTAGGTCTAAGGAATGAGTATCAAAATGATTGGTATTGTTTGGGTGATATGTTTTTAGAACACTACTATAGGTTTCAAATACTCCATTAATTGAAAAATTCATACCCAAATAAAATAAGGGTATCATATATCTTTCATTCCTGATTCCTTCTCATCCATTTGATTAGTGTTTTTAGATTTTTTTTTTTTTTGTTCATATTGGTATTTTGGATGTTTTTATATTAGAATCAATTATCTTGATTTTGTGTTACTGTATTTTTAAAATCTTTATTCCTATTATTGGATCATACATAACCAAACAACATTATTAATAATCATTCTCATTCCACCATACTACCAAACATGCAAAATACTTTCACTAAAACCCATTATCATTACCAAATATTTGATACCCACTCCGATTCCGATTCCCATGTGCAAATTGAACCAAACACACCCCTATTTAAAAAAGGTTAAAGGTTGCACTGAAAGAGTTGTTTGAAGACTATGTGTCCACTTATTTTATCCATATTGTTTTTGTTAGGGGATGTTTGGTTCATGGAAAATGTTTTCCAAAGGAAAACATTTTCCTTAAAGTGAAGGAAAATGTTGTTTTCTAGTGTTTGGTTCATGGAATTCATTTTCTATTGGAAAATGAATTCCTCAAATTTGAGGAAAACAAAATTTTTGGTTGGACTAAGGATTTTGTTTTCCATGGAAGATGGAAAGAAAAAGTGAATAGATTGCCTATTTTACCCTTACTTTCTTTTTTAATTATATTACTTTTATTAATTTGTAGGGGTATATAGGTCTTTATACTCATTATTCCTTACAATTCCAAATCTAACCAAACAATAGAATTAGTATTTCCAGTAATTCTTTTTTCACCAACCAAACAATGAAATTATCTTCCTAGTAATTGTTTTTCTATGGAATTCCAATTCCACTTCCCTTAAAAATATTTTCCGTGAACTAAACGAGCCCTTAGTGTTTTGCAAAGTAGTTATTCGGTTATACAATCTTTCTAGTTTGAATCTATCTCAATTAGGGGTGTTAAGATAAGCCGAAACTCGCAATGAATAAAATAGGGCATAGAATTTTGGGCCTGTAAAAATGTGAGTCTCGCGAGCTTGGCTTGCATGAGTTGGCTGTGACAACATGTAACACCAAAATGAGGGTCCCAAAACAAAGACCCACTCTTCAAGCCCAACAAGCCTTCCATTATGCACAAAACCCTAGGCACATGTATATATATATATATATATATATATATATATATGTGTGTGTGTGTGTGTCTTATGTTGTGATTTTTTTGTCTTGTAAAATAAAATTTTGTACCTTACGAATATAAATTATGTACATCAACTCGTTATTTCAGTTTAAGCTCTATAATGCTATGTGGACCCTGGTTCATGACATAAATTGCCTTAGTAGCCAACTAGGAAGGGCAATTACATTGTTTTTCTTCTTTGATCTCAGATTTTTAAAATGACAACTCTGAAAATTGAGGTTCTTTGTAGGGCCCATTGATTAGGAAAATAGGAGAAAGAAACTCACAATTTGCACATGAAAAGCACTGTGCTGCGCCCATCACTACAGGGACCAGTTGGGGCAAATTATGCCCCGGACCCGTGTCCACATTGAATTGTGGACACGGGCCCAAAACGACGTTGTTTTTTAAAAAAAACGCGTCATTTAGTTTAAAAAAAAAATTCGCGCGCGTTTTGCCGTTAACGGCGTTATTTTTTTTTTTGGATTATGAATGTACAGTTATGCCGTTATGAATGTACAGTTATGCCGTTATGAATATACAGTTATGCAATTATGAACACAGAGCTCTAACATTATGAACTTACAATTATGAACATATATAGTGATAAAATTATGACCATGGAACTTTAAAATTGTGAATATAGAGCTTCGAAGATTATGAATGTACAGTTATGGAGTTATGAATGTACAGTTATAGAGTTATGAATCTACAGTTATGGAGTTATGAATCTACAGTTATGAGATTATGAATTTACAGTATGGAATTATGAATGTACAGTTATTGATCGAGTTATGAACAAAGAGCTCTAACATTATGAACTTACAATTATGAACATATAGTGATAAAATTATGAACATAGAGCTCTAAAATTGTGAACATAGAGCTTCGAAAATTATGAATGTACAATTATGGAGTTATGAATGTACAGTTATGGAGTTATGAATGTACAGTTATAGAGTTATGAACGTACAGTTATGGAGTTATGAATGTATAGTTATTAACATATAGTAATAAAATTATGAACATATGCTCTTACAATGAAGCGGACTGAAATTTAAAAAAAAAAAAAAAAAGATAACAGTGCCTAACAGCACTGTTACCCGTGTCCAGCAAGCATGCTGGACACGGGTCCAAGGCATAACGATTGACCAGTTGGGCACGTAAAATGTTCTTTTCCTTTTTTTTTTTTTTTTCCCTCTCTCCTGTTTTCTCTTTCCTTGCCATCCATGCAAAAACCCAACTGATGCTGTTGTTCTCATACTGTGTTTTCTCTTTCCTTGCCATCCATGCAAAAACCCAACTGATGCTGTTGTTCTCATACTGTTGCTAGAGAAGTCTGATCCCATGACCTCCAAATCTTGTAGTTTAATTTAGCCATCACTTCTTCTCTGGCTTTCCTTTGCATAAGTCAATTTTCCTGGTCTCCTTTCTTTCTTCTAAGGAAAAATCAACATTTTAGTCTCTCAATTGTTCTCCAAATGTCAATGTAGTCTCTAATTTTCAATTTCATGAACTAATTTGATCTTCAAATTGTTTAAAATTTCGTCAATTAAACCCTTCAACGATCAAATTGACAAAATTTTAAAAGTGGAGAAATCACTATTTTAATCTCTCGGAATAGTTTAATTGATGAACTTTTAAACAATTCGAGGATCAAATTAATTGAAATTGAAAACTAGAGACTACATCAGTTGAATAATTAAGGGACTAAGATGGTGATTTTGCATTTTTCTAACTTGTAGAAATGGTTGGCAATAGCCAAAAATAGGTGCATGTTTGACAATAGCCAAAAATAGGTGCATGTTTGACAATAGCCAAAATAGGTGTATTAGAGATTACACAGAGTGTGATGTGTTAGCAATCTGGATCTCGTAAAGGAACTTGAGACTCAGAAAATAAGGGAACATTTCAAGCGTGTGAAAGCACAGAATCCTAACAATTTCAGATTTCCGTTATTACTAAGCAACAATGGTGAACAAATTAGAAATTTTGAGAAACAAGAAAAATGTCAAACTTATTAGGTTACTTTTCTTAGAAAATTTGTCAAGGTAGAACTTGAAATTTTTGTTTCTAGAAAAAATTATCTTTGTAAGTGTTGCAGTTACTTAGTCAAGAATTGTATACACTCGCCCACATGGGTAGTTCAATTAGTTATAGAGGTGAAATTTGTCATAGGAGACCAAAGATTGAGTCTCGCCAGTGGCAGTGTGGGAGCAACTTCTCAAAATTAGGGGGATCCTTGTGCGTAGTGAGCAAAAGTCTAGCATTTTATCAGTTGAGTCACCATATTTTACCCCTCCACAAACTGTCGGGTCAGAGTGTGTGGGCCCCTAGGGTGGATAATTCCACCTTTTGTCACAAGAATGGTATACACTCTATATTTGGCAATTGATGGAATTCTATTTTATATCCATCATCAGACATCACATCTTCAATCATCTTAAAAACCAGAATAATGAAGAAGGTTAAGGCTGTCCTTATCCCAGCCAAACTCTCCTTTGCAAAGTGATGTGGCAAAGCCACATATACATTTTTTATTTTTTTTTTTAATGAAATGGGTTTGCAAATTTGCACTGCAAGCAAATTTGCACTGCAAGCAAATTTGCAAACCCTGAAAAAGCTGCCGCGGCAGCTTTTGTATATATTTTTTTTAAATTTTATTTGATTTTTGTACTTTTTAATATTTTAATATAATTAATAATGTTATTTTAATATATTGGGCCCACTTTTGAAGATTGATTAGATTTGTAGGGATGTAGTGTGAATAGTAAATAATTTGCAAATGGGATGATGTGGAAGTGGGACCCATTTTTGAGAGTGGGAGATGTTTGCAGGGATAAGGACAGTTTTTGTAACTTTCACAATCATTATTTTCATAATAATTACAATCATTTAAATTTAACATTTTAAATTATTCAAATATTAAATATCAATGTAACTGTTCAAGAATTCATTATATTAAATAAAGAGAAAATTACATTTTTCGTCATTAAGTTATAGGGTGATTGTGCAAAGCACCTTGTGCTCAAATAGTATGTAGTGACTCTCCCATATGGGAGGTCATGAGATCGAGCCTCAGTAGAGGCGGTGTTGACTCTTTGTGCTTCAACATGTTAAGAAAATATAGATGAACAGATACTACAATGTTATAGAGTCAGTAGTATTAAAAAAAAAAAAAAAAGAGTTATAGGGTAATTGTAACATTCGTTCATAGTGTTGGTCGTGCTCCTTTTCACCCTTAAGCTATCATTGACGTTGCATTTTTTGTCATTTTATTAACTTTTTGTTCCTAAACTATACTGAAGTTGCAAATTTCGTCCCTAATATTTTGTTAGTAAAGGGACGAAAAGTGCAACGCCAATAATAACTTATGGACAAAAAGTGAGCATGATCAAAATTAAGAACGAATTATACAATTATTGTCCCTAAGCTATACTAACGTTACAAATTTTTCCATAAATATAATACGGAGTATTTATAACTTCTAAGAACATATTACGATGTCATATTACTATTAGGAAAAAATTTCACAATTATCTTGATTTTGACTTTCCGAGAAGTGACCTTTCGGTCTAACTTTTCGGAATCAAGAAATTTTTCCCAAGTTCTTCGGGAAGACATATGTAGACATGTCTGAATTAAATTTTTTTTTTTTTTTTCTGTTTTATACTTTTTCAAACATTTTCAGCTCAAAGAATTTGAGCACCCACCACTAAAGTTCGAACCTATGACCACCCATTTGAAATGGTAATCGAGATGTCGATCACACTACATGATAGCTGGTACATGTCTGAATTAATATATTCAATCATTCACTATATAAATATCCAACATGATAGATGGTTAGAGGACCTTTTCATTGGATTCTTCTATGTTCTATGAGTACATCCTCTAAGTTTGTTTCGCTAGTTTGGGATTTGCTAAGCTACCAACCCAGTCCCAACACACAAAATTAAACCTGCTCTGACCAAAAAGGACCAAATACCATAAAACCTCATCCACATCACCATTCCAGATTTCACATACACCTTTCTTTCTCACGCACACCATATTTGGCTTGCTTTCCACATATTTGCCAATTGCCAAAGCCACCAGATCCCTTTGTCTTTTGTCACATCTTCTCTATCCAGGCCCTTACCAGTCTCTATGGGGATAGTTTCCTCATTATTCAGTCTCAGTTTCGAGGTGATCGAGCATCCATCACAAAGTTAGTTGAGAGTAACAAATTAACTTGGGCTTCTCAAATGCAACCATGAGGAAGATCATGAAGCAAGGCTATGCAACAGTTTTGGATTAGGCTTGTAACACCTATCACCTTTGTGTTTTTCAAAACAAGTGTCTAAAGACAACAGAACTTACAATGAATCTACCACGTACAAGAAATTAGTCAATTGCTTTGGACCAAAACTATTATGGAGTCCAACTTATTTGGGCTGAGGAGGTGGCAAAGACAATGGTGGCCAGTGAAGAAGTCAGTAGAGATGGTGGAGTAAATTCAAAGGGATAAAATAGAGGAAACAGGACAACAAGTTAAAGGAAAACACAATAGTCAAGAGACTAGCTACTACCAAAATTAATTTGCTCATGGATAATTAGTCAAACATTGCAGCGCAATCTTTGCTAATACTGCAAACACAAATAAAAATTATAAATCTGTATTAGGAATGTCCATTTCCAGTAGGACCGTTAACATGATGTGAAAACCAAGCCTAGAATGATTCTTTCAAATAAGTCTAAAGCAAGAAACAACAAGAGGTATTTATCAAATTGCTTGGTGCCTCAGTATGTGTATGAGAGAGCTCAAGAATGTTGTCAATCAACATTATATTTTTCTTATGGGTTGTTTATAAGAGAAGATATATTTTTGCTTTTCAGAATTCACACACTCCTCTCTCTGCAAGACTTCCTGCTATTTAACTCCTTATATTTTCATCAGTGTCCCAGAAACAATGGGAATCTTATCTAAGAAGATGATTGCCAAAAAACACTCACTATTAAGCAACATGACTTCTGTAAAGAATAAACTCCTATGCTGCCTTTTCAACTTCTTTTGCTACTAAATGTCTCTAATCCAACTACTACCGTACGCGATAAACAAATAAAATAATAAATTCTACATTAAGTTTTCGCAATAACACTAACAATATTCAAACATGAATTTCACACTAGGCAACATTCATTGAGAACTGGCTAGGTTTAGATCTTGGGCAAAGATGCATGGACATAAAATATGGGAACAACGTAGGGGTACAAAATACGCCTACTTTGATGAAGGGACATTGGTTATTAGACTCACAAGCCACATTACTATGGACCCTAAGATCCAGCATACTGCAAACAAGACCAAGAAACCTGCCAAAATGGTGGCCAATGGAGGGCCCTGGGGCACATTATTGCCTTCAGTTGCATATGATCCTTTTGAGGGATTAGGGTTTGATGCGAAAACTTGAAATGGCTTCTGTTTTAGATGCAACCAATCAGAGCTCCTTAACCTAAATGGAACAACAATAACATAGCTAGGGTTACATATCATTACACTAATTGCTTAGGAAAAGATTTCAGGTCTAGAAATGTAAGACATTTTGCCTCTTACTCAGTTACACCAAGATCCAAATAGGTATGTACATCCTTAACATATTGCTCATGCCATATTTATGCAAATGATGAAACAGAACATCTCAAACCACAGTGTACATCCCAACCATGCAGGTTTAGGAAGTGAACATGAAAACATATACCTTAGAGTGCAAAGCAATTTAGACTTAGAAATAGCAATATTTTCTATGCATTAAACTGTTACTTTGCAGTAACTTTGTCAATATTTTGAGCAAACCAAACAAATCTTCAGTTTATTTCAAAATTTTACTAGGCTCTTCTTACATGATATGTTGTTAGTTGATAGCATTCAAATGGACACATAAATCTTAAGGGGCAATTGGGCATTATTTATAGAACCTGTAGATTGTTAGAAATAATTCATCTCATTTGTTGAGGATGAATATGAAATAATGTGTATCAATCACTAAAATACTAGTGCTTCAATAGGGTATGAATAGCAGCCTAAAGGTCTTCATCCCATCCAATTATGAAAACAGATACTCCTATACTATTATTAGTTATGACTTATACCATGCACCAAGCAAACAATTTAATCTTACCTAATAGATGCCTTAATCTAGTGTTAAGAAACCTACAGCAATTCAAATTGTAATTTCTGATCAATTACATTATGGCTAGTGATCAATTTAACATCACAAGACTGAACTTTTATAGTAATAACAAGGAATCCAATCGCTGGCTACCAGATAGCATTTTGAAATTACTGCTAAACATCAAGTAATCCTTTTTACAGTTTTGGAAAATATATAATTTTCATATTCAAATATCGAATTTATCAATATCAAAATTAAGTCCAAATTTAATAAACTTGACTGCCAAAAGCAGTTTCTACCGCACATAAAATGAGATTAGACCGTCAAGGACAAAAATCAGGAATATCTACAAGCACCTGGTAGTGTGAAAAGCAAGGAGAGTTGTACCTAAAATTGAAATGGGTAGACTGCGCATTGCGTCGAGGAGTCAATCGGAAGATGAAGGGACTCTCCGGTCTGCTTCCTCCTCCGGCGGTCGCAAGGTGAAGAATAGGAAGAATCGAGGAAGAGTACGGGGATGAAGCGCGAGCACCAAAGCAGTGGAGAG
Organism: Ipomoea nil; assembly: GCF_001879475.1. Classification (NCBI taxonomy): domain Eukaryota; kingdom Viridiplantae; phylum Streptophyta; class Magnoliopsida; order Solanales; family Convolvulaceae; genus Ipomoea; species Ipomoea nil. The sequence goes on from NW_017617415.1 coordinate 370,401, forward strand.
AAGCCATTCTTTCCTAGCTCGAATAGTACAAGAGACTGAAAGAGTGAATGAAATGAGTGATTCACCGTCAACGCTTGCAGGGCCCAAAAAGAAATAAACACAAAAAGGATTAATCACAATCGTTATGCGTTGGACCCGTGTCCAGCATGCTTGCTGGACACGAGTAACAGTGCCATTATCCCTTTTTTCTTTTTTCTTTTCTTTTTTTTTTTTAATTTCACACTACTTCGTTATAGGAGTATATGTTCATAATTTTATTACTATATGTTAATAACTGTACATTCATAACTCCATAACTGTACATTCATAACTTTATAACTGTACATTCATAACTCCAAAACTGTACATTCATAACTCCATAATTGTACATTCATAATTTTCGAAGCTTTATGTTCACAATTTTAGAGCTCTATGTTCATAATTTTATCACTATATGTTCATAATTGTAAGTTCATAATGTTAGAGCTCTTTGTTCATAATTCGATCAATAACTGTACATTCATAATTTCATACTGTAGATTCATAATCTCATAACTGTAGATTCATAACTCCATAACTGTAGATTCATAACTCTATAACTGTACATTCATAACTCCATAACTGTACATTCATAATCTTTGAAGCTCTATATTCACAATTTTAAAGCTCCATGATCATAATTTTATCACTATATATGTTCATAATTGTAAGTTCATAATGTTAGAGCTCTGTGTTCATAATTTCATAATTGCATAACTGTACATTCATAACGGCATAACTGTACATTCATAATCCAAAAAAAAAAATAACGCCGTTAACAGCAAAACGCGCGCGATTTTTTTTTTTTTTTTTAACTAAATGACGCGTTTTTTTTTTTTTTTAAAACGACGTCGTTTTGGGCCCGTGTCCACAATTCATTGTGGACATGTGTCTAGGGCATAATTTGCCGATTAATCACCGTCCAATCATTATTATGTTATATTCATTCCACAAATAATATATTTTTAATATATTCAAAACGTATATTGTATTCATGTAAAGCGCATATATATATATATATATATATATATATATATATATATATATATATATATATATATATATATATATATATATATATATATATACACACAGTAATTAAAAGTAAAATTCTCGTCAAACACCTTGTGCTCATATGACATGTAATGACCTCTTTCTTATGAGATGTCGTGAGATAATAGAAATTCTAGAAGAATATAAAATCCAAGAATATTTTGTGCAACACACATATAACATTCCGTTTTAATTATTGTATCTTACTGTCATTTGAATTACTTGACGTGGAATTCATGAATATATATATATATATATATATATATATATATATATATATATATTATGATAATAGCAGAATATAGAGTAATTAATTACGGTAATATTATTATGGTAATATTACACTCACACGGTCATTATATATTAACATAACTTAACAGGAAAATAATAATAATAATAATAATAATAATAATAATAATAATAATAACAACAACAACGCTCGTAAGAATTATAACATATAATAAAACGTAATAATTAATTATGGTAATAAAATAACAATTTGCTATTTAAATCTATCATTGTGCTAAACCTAAAGTTGTAAGCTTCCAACGTATTTCTACATTTATACTCTCCTATTTACCTCGATTCTCAATGGCGGCTGAACTTGACAGTGACATTGTTGGTAGTCAACTTCATCCTAGACTCTGGTGGAATAACATTAGGTTTAAAGTGTTTCGTGTCGTTCGCCTTCCAGAGACAAGAGGTTATGAAACCATAAACTCTATAGAGTGTGTACTACATGATGTAGAAGTTTATTTATTTATTTATTTATTTTTACTATAATCTTAATGTTAATATTTTGTATTTCTAAAATTTTAGTTGATGAATATAGTTTTTTAACAATTTCAGGGAACTTTTATACATATGCATATTCCTCGAATGTATGTTGAAAAGTGGTTCAACAAATTAAAAAAAAAAAAGTTTATCGAATTAATATATTTGAGGTGGTTTATAATGAGTATAGAAACAAAACTACTAATCATATGTATATGCTGAAGGTTTGTGACGGAACTACTATGAGAATATTGAAAGGTGCAGATTTCTCAACACATGTTGATGACAGAGAAGATTATGATTTTGCTAAAGAGGTGATCTGTTGTTTACTTACATTGTTTTGTTTTGTTTTTTTTTTTTTAATAACTTTATTGACATATTTAAATTTTTCTAACTTTCACGATTCTCTGATGGACAGGTGTCTGAACCTCCGATTGGAAATTTTGATTCTACCAAACAAAGAAGGGGATTCAAATAGTGAGTAGTATGCTTAGAGATGAATAATGAGGAATATGTCAACAATTTAATATACTAAAATTATACTTTTGTTATGTTATTTGTCACTTCTTAACCTATTATTAATCTATTGTTAATTTATTCTGAATTTAATCTATTCTTAATTTATTCCTATTGTTATGTTATTTGTTATTGGTATTCGTCACTTCTCAATTTACTTAATCTATTCATAATTTACTCCTATTTGCACTATGTTTTTAATTTGTGAATTAAGAGCATTCTCTTACGAATTTAATTGAATTTTTAAAATCAAATTTCTTAATTAGGTCCAGTACTAGAATTTTTGCTATGTATAATTTAACCATTTAATCTAATTTAATTTATATAATTTATTTAATATTTTAAAAATACAATTTTAACAATATAGTTTCAGTTTTGTTAATATTAGTATTTGTCCCGTGTGATGCACGATATAAAATTTAAGTATTTTTATTGTTGATAAAATTCAAACATCAATCATTAAAATTAATTATGAAATGTTATTTTTTTTATAATACTAAATTGGTTGTTATATTAAAACATCACAACATTATATTAAATTGGTTGTTATTATAAAGCATTGTGTTATTAGATATCACATGATATTTTAAAATTTTACATTTAAATAAATAAATAAATATATAAATAAACATAATTTGAAATTAATAAATTAAACTATATACAGTAAATAAATGATTCTTTATTTTTTTCCCAAAGGCATTTAAAACTCATTTTGATTAATAATTAAGCCATCCACAATTAATCTACAATTAATCTAGCAATTAAGGTTATACCATGGAATGATGCCATTTCATTTAGGCGGGAAAATGATATGGCAAAAACATTTTGCTATTATATAGAGTAAGATTACACAGAATTCGTTGAACCAATTCATAAATGAGTCAATTGAATAAAAAATATTTATGCAAATATCAAATTTAATTTATATAGCTTATTTAATATTTTAAAAATATAATTTTAACAATATAGTTCTAATTTTGTAAATATTACACAAAATTCGTTGAACCAATTCATAAATGAGTCAATTGAATAATAAATCTTTATGAAAATCTATATTAATAGTCAAATTAATAATAAATTTTATTAATTATTAATTAGCATAATATTAATTTATGATATTGTTGTAGACTAATTAATTATGGCAATATTACACAGAATTGGTTTAACCAAATCATTCTTCCAAAAAGAAGAACCCCGACCCGATAGAGCATTTGAGAGGATATAAATCATGGTAACTCAACTGAACATGAACCACAAAGGCTAGACATGTGCTCACTGCGCATAAGGAACCCTCCCTCACATTGAGAGGTTGGACTTGATCCCTGGTCATTGTTCCAAAGTTTCACATCTGTGACCAATTGAACTGCCCATGCGGGTTGGTTTAACCAAATCATAAATGAGTCAATTGAATAAAAAATATTTTAAATATGAAAAAATATAGACTAATTAATTATGAAATATTATTATGGTAATATTGCACGGAACTGAGTCAATTGAATAAACTATGGAAATATTATTAATGTGTAAATTTTTTGAATTAGGGAATAATTAACGTGTATTCCTTATATGGTATTATGTAATATATATATAGAATCGCATTCAGGTGCGAATGCTTCGCCCAGGCGCGAAATAGGAATGGATTCTGTTCGTCCACGTGTTCAGATCTAATGGATGAGAAACACTGATTTTTTTTAAAAGCGCGGTGGCATTTTCGTAAATAATTGAACATCGAAGTGCAAGTAAAAAGTATTACAAGTGCATGTAAAATGTATTATAGGTGCAAGTAAAAATTTACACTGAGCATCAATACTAAGTGCACCTATAGTTATAAGTAGTTGCACCTATAGTTCTAAGTAGTTGCACACATAGTTATAAGTAGTTGCACGTAGGTGCATGAATGTTTGCGAGTGGTTTTCAGGAGTATTACTACCCGCTGAACTCAGATCAATGAATGTTAACAAGACAAAATTACATGCACTTATAGGTGAAAGTAGGTGCACCTATAGTTATAAGTAGTTGCACCTATAGTTATAAGCACATCCAGATGCATGAATGTTTGCGGGAAGTGAATGCTAACAAGGTAAAATTACATGCACTTATAGGTGAAAGTAGGTGCACTTGTAAGTGATTTTACTAGCACTTTGATGTTCAATTATTTACGAAAATGACACTGCGTTTTTTTAAGTTATTAGATCTAGACACGTGTCGCGCGCTGATTCGTTCGCATATTTCTTCTTGGGCACTTATTTGCACCTGAGTGCATCCCTATATATATAACCAAAAATTAATTAATATTACACGAAATCTATACTATAATTAAAAATAAAATCCTATTTATTTGATTTTCCGCACAAACAATAGTGAATAGTAAAGATAAATAAAAAACATAAATATTTCACAATAATACTATACATCATCAATTAAAAATGGAACAAAAATTAGGTAAATTGAAAAAGAAATGCATATTAATAATTGACTGAAAATTAAAAATGAAAGAAGTAACGGAAATTATGTTAATTGAAAAAGAAAATGAATATTAATAATTGACTGAAAATAAAAAAGACCCATAATTAACTAAAATGAAAAAGAAAATGATCAGATCATTGCATTTTAATTTTTCACAATAATATTACATAGTAGAATAATTCAAATCACAATTATATCATAAATCTTTCACAATTTTAAACAATGAAACATAAATTAAAAATGAAACAAAATTAAAAATAGAACAAAAATATTTCAATAATAATATTCTAATCATCAAGTAAAGGTAAATTAAAAATGGAAAGAGAATATTTCAATAATAATATTATACACCGTCAATAGTAAAGACATATTTTAAAGAATAGTAAATGTAAACTAAAAAAGAAACGAAAATTAAAATGGAACGGAAATATTTCAATAAAATATTCTATATCATCAATTAAAAATGGTTCAGAAATTAGATAAAATTATTAATGTATCTGATATTCTAATTAACTAATTGACTACAAATAAAAAAGAATAATTGGCTGAAAATGAATTTGATATTACTAATTGACTGAAAATATAAAAGGAAATGAATATTCATAATTGACTGCAAATAAAAAATAATCTATAATTGACTAAAATGAAAAAAAAATTGTTAAATCATAGTATTTATTTAAAAAATTGAACAGAAATATTTCAATAATAATATTCTACATCATCAATAGTAAATGCATATTTTAAAGAATAGTAAAAGTAAATAAAAAATAGAACGAAAATATTTGAATAAAAATATTCTACATCATCAATTAAAAATAGAACGAATATTAGGTAAAAAATCACTACATCTAATATTCTAATTGACTAATTGACTAAAAATAAAAAGAATATTTGGTTGAAAATGAATATGACATTATTAATTGACTGAAAATATAAAAGTATCACTAATTGACTGATATTCTACCATTATATATATTTTTTCACTCGAGTCACCCATCCTGATGGATTGAAGGTGTTAGCTCTAGACGAAGATGGATAAGATTGCGTTGCTACTACCAATGTTGTCCACAAAGAGGTTTCAGTAGTGTGTAAATACAATCGGTGATATTATATTTTTTTAAATGACAAAATTGCTATATATCTAGACAAAAAAATATATTTTCCAGACAAATGAATTAGGATATCAATTCATTCTTATAACTGAGTTGTTAGAGAACGAGCACACTTGCTTAATTTATAAAAATACTGAACAATGGTAAATAAAATCTCCCAAGTTACCGCACTGCATATTTGCTCAAATTCAAGCATTGATAACATAAAAACACATAAACGATCCAAACAATATCTCCAATTTCACTATATAATATTTGATGTTCTAATTTAAATAATTATATATCGATCCAAATACTATTAATATATTATAATAAATCCATTTCGTGCATTGCACGGGCGAAAATACTAGTTATTTAAATACTAAAAATACATTATTTTGTATAATGTACATTCAGTACACAAATAATGTACTTTTAATATATTTAAAATGTACATTTTATTATGGTCTATACAGCACTATATGGACCATGGTCCACATAATAATTGTCACCATCATTTTGGTCCATCAATTGTTTTCCAATTGTTAATGTAGTTCTTAATTTTTAATTTTAATTAAATTTGATCCTTAAATTGTTTAAAATGTCGTCAATTAAATCATTCGATAATCAAATTAACGAAATTTTTAAAATAGGAAAATCACCATTTTGATCCATCAAAATAATTTAATTGATAAAATTTTAAATAATTTAATGATCAAATTAATTAAAATTAAAAACTAAAGACTACATTGATAGTTGGAAATAATCGAAGGACCAAAATAGTGATTTTTCTACACAAAAATTATTTATTAGATAAATTGTAACAACTAACAAGCAATGTGCTGTAAAAAATTCTTTTAATTATTGTTTGTGTATTTATGGATATACTAGTTATATAATGTAAGGTGTATTGACAAAAAATCTAAATTTTTGTTACACCAAAATACGAAAAATCCACTCCAAAATCACATCAAAAGAATATTCTCACATTAAATTTTATTCTATAACTCATCACATTCTATACTAAAATAATTTAGTTTCTTCAAATTTAAAAGTTTATTAACTCAAATTTAATTAGTTTAATATAAAATATAATTTCTGATATAAATAATAATATTTTATGTAATTTAATTTTGGAAGTAATTATTTTAATTTTGTTAAAATTATGTTCTTTGTAATTTAATTTTTAATTAATTTATATTTACTATTAGTCTTATTTAATTGTTCTGATAATTTTTTTTCAAATAATATAATTCATGTTTAATACGGAGTAATATAAAAAATTAATGTATAAATATTTAACAAAATATATAATAATAAATACATAATAAGTCTCAATCAAAGTTATATCCCTCATTTATGTCCATGTTTTTAATGCTAATGATTTTATACATTGTGCTTTTAGAGTTGTATCATATAATTTTTTGAACAAAAATACCCCTACCGTTATAACTTCCATTATCTTTTTCATTATTGTTATCATGCACATGCATCCACCATATATTTTCTTATATTCTTTAGTGATAATAATATTTGTAGACATTATATATTAGATTATTATAATAAATAAATTTGATTTCATATAGATTTTAATTAGTAAAAATTTATTGATTATTTTTAAAAATATAAATATTGGGCATATGTTATTGCGATGGCGCAACTAGTATAAATAAATAAAAGTAAATAAATTATACAAAAGGATTTTTTTTTTTTTTTTTCCTATCAGTTGAACAAGCCTGGCGGGTCTCTTTTGGTGTCCGGATTTCTTTAGTCTGTTTGGCTTATTTCTGCCAATAATTCTGTATACCGAACTTGCTCTTCATTCATCCATCCAGCTTTTGTTCAACACAACACTTCATCAAGATTTCTATTTTCAGCTGTCCAATATGCGGCCTCCTATACCCAGATTTTTCCATTGGAATCTGGGTTGCACCACAAATTTCAATCTGGTATGTAGCTTAGTCTTTCTCTTACTGTAATTTTTTCCTTTTTCAAATGTTCCATGTTTACTCAATTAGTTCTTTTTTCTCCTGTTTTGGGTTAGTGGTTAACTAGGTTCTTACAATAAAGAAATTTTTTGGAATTGAATCAATTGACCAATTTATATACTTTCTGTTTGTATATCCATGGATTGTGGTTCTGAACTCCCCAAGACAGTCTTTCCCTGATAGGAGCAGATGTTGAAACTTGTCTAATATGGAGCATAGGGTTGAACTCTTTGTAGAATTTTTCAAATGTTTTGTCCTTGTTGTTCACTACTTTTAGACACTCTTTATCTGCTTTATCTTATTCTTATATGAGTTTCTATGTGTATATTACAACCATATTTCAATTTCTCTAATCTTAGCCTGGTTGGGTTTGATGTAAAGATTGCTGATTGGTTAAATTGTGGATTTCTAACTGAATACTTGTAATGGTTAACTGCCAGAGGAATTGTGCTACAAGATTGCTGTTTCAATCTATACACAGCAATGCACAGGGTTCCATTGGTCATTATGTAGACAATTCTTTGCTAAACACTTACTCGACTTCATCGTGTGGAATACTGCGAGAAGATGTTGCGAAAGATGGTGCATCGAACATGTTGGTTGATACTTTTGGAAGGCTGCATACTTATTTGAGGATATCCTTGACTGAACGCTGCAATTTAAGGTGCCAGTATTGCATGCCGGCTGATGGTGTTGAACTCACTCCTAACCCGAAAATTCTAACACGGAGTGAAATTATTCGCGTAGCGAATTTGTTTGTCAGCTCCGGGGTGGATAAAATTCGTTTGACTGGTGGAGAGCCAACAATCCGGAAGGATTTTGAGGATATTTGCCTAGAGCTTTCAAAATTGAAGGGACTGAGGACACTTGCCATAACTACAAATGGGATTACTTTAGCACGGAAGCTTGCTCGATTGAAAGAATGTGGAGTTAATTTGGTTAACATTAGCTTGGACACATTGGTTCCAGCGAAGTTTGAGTTCATGACTAGACGCAAAGGACATGAAAGGGTGATGGAGTCGATTCGGACTGCAATAGATGTTGGTTATAATCCAGTTAAAGTAAGGTCTCTTCTCTGTATGGTAATCCGTAATCATCTTGGTCTGTGACAAAGAACTTAGTTCTGAATTCTTGGATTTCCATTCACCCAGGTGAATTGTGTGGTAATGCGTGGATTCAATGATGATGAGATTTGTGATTTCATAGAGTTGACACGTGATAAACCAATCAATGTCCGGTTTATTGAGTTTATGCCTTTTGATGGGAATGTTTGGAATGCCAAGAAGCTTGTACCGTACAAGGAGATGTTGGACATTGCGGTAAGGTAGAATTTTGGCATTAGATCTATAATTTATTTGGTCCTTTTTCACATTGCCTAAACTGTTAAATATTAATGAACAGGTTAAACGATTTACAGGGCTTCAAAGAATTAAGGATCATCCAACGGAGACAGCTAAGAATTTCTGTATCGATGGGCATCAGGGCAGAGTTTCGTTCATTACATCAATGACCGAGCACTTTTGTGCTGGTTGCAACAGGTTGAGGCTTTTGGCAGACGGGAATTTTAAAGTCTGCCTTTTTGGTCCCTCGGAGGTGAGCGTTCTCCAGTCAATCATGCACCAAACACCCACTCTCTATGATCTAAAAGCATCAACCGGTTAAATATTAACACCTAAGGATTTACTTAGTGTCATATTTTCATAAAAACTTCTATGCTTCTTCATGCCCAGGTTAGCTTGAGGGATCCCATTCGTTGTGGTGCTGACGATGATGAACTAAGGAAGATTATTGGTGCTGCAGTAAGTTTTTTTTTTTTTTTTTTTTTGGAGTACTACTGACCCTGTTACAATGTAGTATCTGTCCATACGTACTTCTAGTTATGCCCAGTATGTCACCTTGGTGCCCTTTTATTTGGATCTTTACTAATGTTTGTTTGATGATGTTTAGTATCTATTCTTATCATCATTCGCTCATTTATTCGTGTGAAGTGCTAGCTTATGGGATATTGATCTCCTTTTCCATTTATTCTTCCTCGTCAGATCAAAAGGAAAAAGGCTTCTCATGCTGGAATGTTCGACATAGCAAAAACACCGAACAGACCAATGATACATATCGGTGGCTGAGGCTTAACTATTCTTTCATATGCATCAGTTCAAAATGCTCCCTTCTGTTAACGACAATATGTGTTTAGCATACAAATTTTCTGCTTTATCCCGAGGAGAGTGCAATCATATCACCTTTCTGCTTATGCATCCATAAGCAATATAGATAACATCATAACAAGATTTCATTCCATTTGCTTTTCAGTGCCTTGAGATTATGATGTCTTACTTTGTTGTTCATTGCTGTTAGACTAATCTTTTACTCATAATCTAGACTTCCATTCCATACCTTTCAGTTATGTATATATAAGTTTGCTAAACTGCTGCTATTGATCATTTTTGGAGAAGGATGACTTTCTTGACTGAGCCAAGTATGTTTTGTGCTCAAGTATGTTATATTAGCTTGCACGAGGCGATGTTGAGTATTTTTGAGTACTATTGATCTGTTACAAATGTAGTATCTGTTTATAACTACTTTCTCAACATACTGAACTACCCTCACTGGGGATCAAACCCATGACCTCCCATTTGAGAGAGCCACTAGACCACAAGGTCATCGGCAGGCGATGTTGAGTATAATATATACAAAGTAATAAATGCGTAGTTTCGTTATATGCTTAAATTTTTAGTTGAGATCGGTGCATTTATGCCCATGTTCTCCATCCATTGTGAATTTAGCCATGCTCTCCATAAATGAAGATCAACATTGCTTTCTGTGGTTTTTCTCTGCAATAGGGGTGTGGAAGATCCAAGATTTATTGTGTGCTCCTTGAATTATAGAGATGTAATAAAAATAGAGAAGGAATTACAAATTTAATAAAAGTAAGATTAGTTTTTGAAAGTGAAATAGAATCATAGGGATAAAGTATTACTACATGTACTTTTTATTTTTACTCTCTCACTTTTATTTCTTGGTAATTGATAATTAGAGCATCCACATTTGTGGATTATTTGGAGTTATTTTAGAATTAATTCTCCCCACCCAAAATAATAGCTAATGTGGGGAGGAGTTATTTGAGAAATAATTCTCCTGCAAGTGAAGGGAGAATTCAGAAAATGGTGGGACCCACCATAAAAAGTGAAATAATGCACCACTGGTGACAGCCACGCGTGGCTGTCACCATAGCGCACAGCGGGCGCGTGCAGCGCGTCAGGCGCGCCGAGACAGTCAAATTTTTTTATTTTTTTATTTTTTAAAAATTTAATTTTCCTTTTTGTTTTTCTTTTTTTTTCTCTCCCCTCCCATCTTCTCTTTCCTAATCACTCTTCCATTATCCCCCAATTCTCCCCAACTAATGTGGATGCTCTTAGTTATCTTCACTATATCGGTTTCAATGAAAATGTCAATATCAAAATTTTCTGAAAGGAAATAAAAGTTGGAAATAGGAGTAGTATTTTCCATAGGAATAAAGATAGCTTTGACTTAGAGCATCCACACTTGTGCATATTATGGAGAGATTTCAGTTTGCATTCTTCAAACAAGAGATAATAGCTAATGTAGAGGGGAGATAATTGAAAAAGATTTGTCCTGCAAATGTTGGCATATTGTCAGAAAAAGAAGAAGAAAGAAAAAAAGAAACATCAGGCTGCTGTGCGCGTTTCGCGCATAGCAGCCCGCCCACACGGGCGCGTCAGGCGCGCCTGACAGCTCTTTTTTCTTATTTTTTTTCGTTTGTTTTTTAATTTTAGTTTTTTAATTTTTTTTCCTCCCTTCCCCACATTCTCTCTCCTAATCACTCTTACATTATCTCCATATTCTTCCCAACTAATGTGGATGCTAAGAGGATATGAATTTATTTATTTATTTATTTAGTGACAATGACAGAGTGACAGGTGGTTAGGAGAAGAGGACAACCCCTTCCCCTTGTCTTTTTTTCTTTTTATAGCAAAAGTTCAAATCAATCAATTAAGGCCATCTACACCTATGAAATTTTGGGTATTGTAAAGCTTACATGACATTTTTTTTTTTTTTTTTTTTTTGAATTACATTTGGCCTTCCTCTTTACAAGTCTGAGGCATACTTGCAAATTTTGCAATTGCAGTGTCAGACATGCAAAGAGGGCAGGAGAGAGAGGGCATTTATATTTTTTATTATATTATTATTAGTATTATTTTATTAATAATAATAATAATTTTTTATAAATTAATGTGATAGTGTGCCATTTTTAAAAGCAGAGATGGAATTACATGTGGATGTAGAGTGAATAGTAAATAATTGTAAATTTAGTGATGTAGCATTCTGAAAGTGAAAGAAAAATGCATGGGTGGAGATAGCCTAAGGCTCAATTTATTCATGCAATTCTCCCCCCTTCAAGATAACATGAAGTTTATTTTATTTTAAAAAGGCTTTAGGGTGTCAATCATTATTGTGTGGACCATATTTTGTATACTGTAAAATAATGTACATTCAGTATAAAAATAATGTATTTTTAATATATTAAAAATGTACATTATATTCAAGGAATGTACATTACTTGTGTACTGAGTGTACATTATATTATGTAATGTACATTAAATACATAAATAATGTACATTTAGTATATTAAAAATGTACTTTTTATTAGAGTGCTAGCTTGGTTTGAAAACTTTCACTTGTTGAAAGCCTTCAAGCTGACAAAAGGCTTTTGTCATCTAATAATAATAATAATAATAATAATAATATTATTATTATTATTATTATTATTATTATTATTTGAAAGTTGGGCTATTTTTGAAACTAAGAAAGAGAGTATCACAAAGATGTATAGAAAATAGTATAGAATAAAAGAATTATAAATTTGGTGATATAAAAGTAAGATTAACTTTTTAAGTGTGAGAGGGTATTACAAGAATAAAGATAATTTCAAATTTCGAATAAAATTAAATAAATTTAACTTTTTAATTGAAGTCCATTGACATCTTTAGTAAAATATCATTTAAAGTTTTTAGGTGAACTTGATTGTGATGGATTGAGAATACTTCGAACCTGATTTTGATGGATTGAGAATATATGTCTTTTCAAATTTCTGAAGGATCATTGGAAATACTCTCTTCCATTTGATGTGTTTTTTTTTTTTTTTTTGAAAGTTACTGGTTCTATTACATTGTAGTATCTGTTCATATACTTTCTCAACCTACTGAAACACAAAGAACCAATAACGCCTCCACTGAGGCTCGAACTCATAATCTTCCAAATGGAAGTCCAACCCGGGTACCATTGGACCACATAGTCCTGGTTCCATTTGATGTGTTTAGTTTGAGTTTTTTGTATTTTTGATCCTATAACTATAGTGTCACTAATAATTTTGATTCATGATTTTTAAAATTTGTAAAATTGGTCCACGACTATGACTTTCTTAGTAAATTTAGTCCTTTCGGTGCATTTTCCGTTCAATTTTTACCGAAAAGTTTTACTCCACATTTTAACATGGGTAATATTGTCTTTTGGAAAAATGACACTTTTTCCCCCTGAGTTATATGCTTATAACATTTTTTTCCCCTGAGTTATTCATGCATCCACATTTGCCCTCTCAATTATTATAAAAGTGACGATTTTCCTCCCCTGATATATTAAATGAACGTTTCTACCCTTAAAATAAATATTTTATTTATTTCTCTTCTTCAACAAAGTATTGCTTATACGTAGGGATAACCACCCACTATAGCAATCAAATCAAAAATTTTTGTTATGATTCAGAATCATAACTCAATATTGGGTTTCTGTTTATTAAAATCGTGAACCGAAAAAAAGAAAAGAAAAGAAAAAAGGAATCCTGAACCGTGAACCGGAGGTTGAAATCGAAACAACTACTAGCATTAGTTTAAAATTAGAATTATAATATTTACAAATAGTGTATGTTTTTTTTTCGCATTTATTCTGATTCTCCCATATAAGTATATATAACCGCGATTTGGTTTTGATTTTGAACCGTCAATTCACGGTTTCAGATCCAATTTGAACAGCTGGTTCAAACTTTCTTTTAAATTTTTATTTTTTTATTTTTAAAATATTCTAAATTCAACAATTAATGTATTTTATTTTTTCAATTCAGAACATACATGAACTGGCAGTTTTGGTTCATGATTTTAATAAACTCTAAATATCGGGTTTCGGTTCTAAATTGTCATCATAACCTCTCTGTTTGGTTGCTATAGTGTCTGTTCGATTTGAACCAAATCGTGGTTATAATTTGTTGGAGAAGAAAAATAAATGAAATATTTATTTTAAGGGTAAATATGTTTATTTAACATATCAGGAGAAAAAACTGCCACTTAAATAATTAAGGGAAAAAAATGATAGAAGTATATAACAAAGGGGGAAAAAGTTTCATTTTCTCTTGTCTTTTCCATCTCACAAACTAATGACATAAATAAATAAATAAACAACTAACAAATTTTGGCGTTTAGCGAGGAGGGTGAAACTGAAAGTGGAATTGGAATTGGGTGACTTTTATTTTCAATCACCGTATCGTACCACTGGCTATGTTTAATTTATTTATTTATTTATTTATGTCATTAGTTTGTGAGATGGAAAAGACAATATTACCCATGTTAAAATTGAGAGTAAAATTTTCCGACAAAAATTGAACGAAAAATGCACTGGAAGGACCAAATTTACTAAGAAAGTCATAGTCATTGACCAATTTTACAAATTGAGTTTTTTCCACTTTTGGTCCCTTGACTTTACTTGTGCTGACAAATGTGATTCATGACTTTTATTTCAGACAAAATTAGTGCCTAACTTCAATTTCTTTTCCACATTTGGTCCCATCCGACCAAGAATCCGGCCAACCCACCGGAAATTTACACATCTCTTGTTTTTCTAAGGGTAAATTAGTCTTTTCTTGCCATGTAAAAAATAAAAACTAAGAGATATTTAATTGCTTCATTGTTGTCTTTGCTCGGCGGCGCCCTCTGAGCTTTGAACTTTTTGCAGAACGTCGTGTGGATGTTCAGAGCCTCTTCACTGCCAATATGCCGCTCCGACCTCGCTCACAACCCGCATATCAACCGCCCTTGGTTTCGCTCTCGGACCTTCGCTACGTACGCCTCCATGCACTCTTCCGTCAGTCCGCAGCACTCGCATTTCGCGAACAACATCACTTCGTTCATCTTCGCCGCCGTCGCTGTCGCCGGCGCCTCTTTCCTCATCATCATCATCTTCGCAGCCATTCTCGGTGAATTCCACATCCAAACCGCTCTTCCAAAATTTACGCACTGCATAACAACACAGAGTATTCAAAAATCAAACACAAAATCAGAATCCTCTGATAAATTCCACGAATCAAATATATATCCCGTAAACCTACACTCTAAACTTCTCAAATCTACATGCAAGTTTACACTATATCTGCAAAATTACATTATACATACATTTAGCAGACAATCTGGAGAGAATTTGCAGCAACGATCCTCGTTTTCTGTTTGAAAATTAATTTTTTTTCTCCCACTCGCCTTTTTCTTCAACAATCTTGCCGCCGATGATCAGGAGCTTGAAGATCATATACATTTCAGAGAGCACTGTATGGCTTCTCGCGATGACTCTACTCCACCGAACAAAGCTTTTTTCTATCACCGCCGTCGAGGAGACGCAAATATCAGTTAGCAGAGAAGCTTCGGGAAGAAACTGGCAGTGACATTGATTTATAGGATGAGGATGAAGGTATAAATAAATAAATAATAGGAAGCAACTTTAATTTGACGAGAATGAAGCAATTAAATATTTCTTAGTTTTTATTACGTATTATTTTACAAGGGCAAGAAAAGACTAATTTACCCTTAGAAAAACAAGAGATGTGTAAATTTCCGGTGGGTTGGCCGGATTCTTGGTCGGATGGGACCAAATGTGGAAAAGAAATTGAAGTTAGGCACTAATTTTGTCTGAAATAAAAGTCATGAATCACATTTGTCAGCACAAGTAAAGTCAAGGGACCAAAAGTGAAAAAAACTCTTTACAAATTTTAAAAGTCGTGGATCAAAATTGTTAGTGACACCATAGTCGTGGGGCCAAAAGTGTAAAAAACTCTGTCTAATTTAATTAAAAAAGTTTGAAGTTTGGCTGAAGTTATTTTTTATTTAGTATTAGTACATAAATTTTTATAACATTAAAAATACTAATAAACAAAAAAATAAAATTTAAAAAAATATTAAATAAAATGAATAAAAAAAGAGTTAATTTGACCAATAAATAATAAAGTGTAAATATTATAGGTAAAATGAGACATAGGAAGTAAAAATTTCTGAACACCCTTGCAAACATAAAAACACTCTTCTTTTGAGCAAATCTTAAATCACCAATAATTCAAGGGCATTTGTAGCAAATGAACAATTTATTCTTCTTATTCTTTTTTTTTTTTCCAGAAAATACAAACCAAAATTTTTAAAATAAAAATATGTATTTAAGTTGAAATATTCTTTGGGAAAACATAAAAAAAAAAATTTCCAGAAAATACAAACCAAATTTTTTTTTTAAACATTTTTTTTTCTTTGGGAAAACATAAAATTATTCTCGAAATGAAAAAGGCAATGAGCAATACTCTCACAAGTCACACCTCACGTATAGTTCCTCTGGCTTTTTCTTTTAATGGGTTTACTGTTTCCTTTATATATATATATATATATATATATATATATATATATATATATACATATATATATATATATATATATATATATATATATATATATATATATATATATATATATATATAGACTTGCACTCGGGTGCGAACTGCTCGCCCAGGCGCGAAATAGGAATGGATTCTGTTCGTCCACGTGTCCAGATCTAATGGATGAGAAACACTGATTTTAAAAAAAAACGCAGTGACATTTTCGTAAATAATTGAACATCGAGGTGCAAGTAAAATGTATTACAAGTGCATGTAAAATGTATCATAGGTGCAAGTAAAAATTTACACTGAGCATCAATACTTAGTTGCACTTATAGTTCTAAGTAGTTGCACCAATAGTTCTAAGTAGTTGCACACATAGGTATAAGTAGTTGCATCTAGGTGTATGAATGTTTGCGAGTGGTTTTCAGGAGTATTACTACCCGCGAACTCAGATCAATGAATGTTAACAAGGCAAAATTACATGCACTTATAGGTGAAAGTAGGTGAACATCTAGTTATAAGTAGTTGCACCTATAGTTATAAGCACACCCAGGTGCATGAATGGTTGGGGAAAGTGAATGCTAACAAGGCAAAATTACATGCACTAATAGGTGAAAATAGGTGCACTTATAAGAGATTTTACTTGCACTTCGATGTTCAATTATTTACGAAAATGCCACCGCGTTTTTTTTTTAAGTTATTAGATCTGGACACGTGTCGCGCGCTGATTCGTTCACATTTCCTTCCTGGGCACTTATTCGCACCTGAGTGCGTCCCTATATATATATATATATATATATATATATATATATATATATATATATATATATATATATATATATATATATTCTTCAATTTGGAGAATAAAAACCCACTTTTTTGTTTTGGTATTATTATTATTATTATTAGTCATTTTACATGTAATTAATTAAAATCAAACAGATAATTTAAAAATCACATTTTTTACAACTAGTTACTACTATCATGTGGTCAAATCAGATAACCCAATCAAGAATTATCTATTAGCCATTGAACTATACGTTAAAATGCAACTAAGCCATTGAAGTATAAAAAAGTAGGGGAGTGCATAATTCGGTCAAAATTCTGTTAACTAATGCAACTGATAAATTTTGGTTAATGGTGAAGAATTTTTAAAAACTTAGGTTAATGGTTTATTCGATTTCTAAAGTGTCAATTAACCAAATTGTTTACACACACAGGGGAGGGCCAGGACCAAATTACAATCTAGTCCTCTTGTAAAATGTGAAGACTAATCTTAGTCACCGATCATGATTCATCAATGGTTGAGTGTTTTAGTAAAAGAACATAAAGTTAATTTTATAATTCTTGTAAATTTTCAAGTTTGAAATATTTAGAAAACGATCCCGACCTTTTTTTCCCCTTATTTTTAAGTAATCATCGACCGTTGATCTATTTAGATAGATGGATCAGATTAGTCATTACTTTTTACGTTAGAATTTACGCTATAATAAACATGCCCTCACTATCCATTTAACTTTTGAAATAAAGTGCGAAGTATATATATATATATATATATATATATATATATATATATATATATATATATATATATATATATATATATATTTTAAGTTATTGAATAATTAAAACTTAAAAATGTGAAAAGATTATTACTATTAGGTTATCCAGATTAGAGATAATTCTTCGTAGATTAACCAGAGAATAGGAATACAAGAGATATCTAAAATAACTATCTCTAACAGCCCTGACTAATAGACTAGACTCACTACACACCACATATTACATAACTATATTACATAGATATAACATAACAATAATAATAATACTAACACACCCCCTCAAGCACAAGGTGTGGAAGACACAACATTGAGCTTGTCACGCAGAGCGCAGAACCTTGATGTAGACAGCGGTTTGGTGAAGATGTCAGCCAGCTGATCAGTGGTCGAAACATAGTTGACTACAAACTCTCCTGAAGCGACCTTATCGCGTACAAAGTGATAATCAATTTCCACATGCTTTGTCCTAGCGTGAAACACGGGATTAGCACACAGATATGTAGCTCCTAGGTTATCACACCACAATGTAGTCGGGCCCCCTGAGTGTAGTCCAAGTTCCCGTAATAAAGAGACTACCCACGTCACCTCGGCCAACACATCAGCGAGAGCCTTGTACTCTGCTTCTGTGGAAGATCGGGCTACCGTACGCTGCTTCTTCGACTGCCAAGAGATAAGATTAGATCCCAAATAAACAGCAAACCCACTAGTACTCTTTCGGTCTATCGGACAGCTAGCCCAGTCAGAATCTGAGAAAGCGTGGATAGCGGAGGAGGGTGACGGAGTGAGGCACAACCTGTAGTCAAGTGTCCCCTTAATGTAGCGTAGTACCCGCTTAACTAGACCCCAATGTTCGACCGTGGGTGAATGCATATGCTGGCAGAGACGATTGACAGCGAAAGCAAGATCAGGCCGCGTGATCGTCAAGTACTGTAAAGCGCCCACAATACGGCGGTATTGCGTGGGATTATCAAACAACTCATCAGACAGGATAACCAACTTCGTCACGGCTGCAGGTGTGGTAAGTGGTTTGGAATCAATCATGCCGGACCGCCCTAGGATATCTGACATATAACGCCGCTGTGAGAGTATGACACTATTCTCTGTTGTGACCATTTCAATGCCCAAGAAGAAGCCTGGTGCGCGAAGATCTCGTATCTTAAACACTGTAGCGAGCTGGTGTAGCAAAGTACTGACCAATTTAGAGTTAGTGCCCATCATGATTATGTCATCGACATAAACCAATAGAAATACCTGTGAAGCCCCTGATGTATAATAAAAGAGGGATACGTCAGTTTTGGACGAAACGAACCCGGCAGATAATAAGAAGTCATGTAACCATTTAAACCACGCCCTCGGGGCCTGTTTCAAGCCATATAGGGACCGTTGTAGATGACACACGTGTCCCGGTGCAGTAGGGTCCTCATACCCTGGAGGCTGTTTCATGTATACGGTTTCTTCTAGACGGCCATTTAGAAATGCATTATGGACATCTAGCTGACACAGAGTCCACTGACGTGACACAGCTAATGAGAACAACATGCGAACAGTCGTTGGTTTGACCACAGGACTGTAAGTGTCAAAGAAGTCCTCTCCTGCTACCTGGTTAAACCCTTTTGCTACCAATCGCGCCTTATAGCGCTCAATGGACCCGGTGGCCGTGCGTTTGGTCCGAAACACCCATTTGCAGCCAATGATGTTCATATGGGGTTGCGGTGGTACCAAACGCCAGGTGTTATTATGTAAGAGAGCATTAAACTCTTGGTCCATAGCTTCGCGCCAATGAGCATGACCCACTGCCTGGGAATAGCAAGTCGGGTCAGCCACCACATTTAAGGCATGGAACTGCTCATCCGTACCCCGTGTCATGTGCCGAAGCCTCATGACATGATCCCGACTTTGAGGTTGAGCCCGTGTTTTGCGTGTCCTGGCTGGTGCGGTGTGAGTAATAGCCAGCCGTGGGGGCTCCTGAGCAAGCGGTACTGGATTACCACTGTAGGAGTCAGCATTAGAGGACACGGGGACCTCCGTTGTAGTAGGTGATTGGGCAACAGGTATAACCGCCCAAGGCAGGGGTGGTGGTGTACACGTTTGTGGTGATGAGCCTGTAGCAAAGGGAAATGTAGATTCGTCAAAACGAACATGTCTGCAAATATAGGTCTTTCCACTTGTCAAGTCTACGCATCGATATCCCCTAAATGAAACAGGGTAACCTAGGAAGACACACGAGGTAGTCTTGTACTCAATCTTATGCCTATTGTAGGGGCGTAGATGTGGGTAACAGCGACACCCAAAGACTCCAAGAAAAGTGTATGGGGGATTGACTTTGAATAGTTTTGAGTATGGGCTTTCGAAATTTAATGCCGAAGAGGGTAAGTAGTTGATAAGGCAAGTGGCTGTTTCAAAGGCATAGTCCCAATATTCATGTGGAACTTTACCTCCGGCGAGTAGAGCGAGGCCAGTTTCGACAACATGTCTATTGCGCCGCTCTACTTTGCCGTTTTGTTCATGCGTATAAGCGCAAGATTGACGGTGATTTATGCCAAGATTTTGGAAAGTGGTGTGGAGTTTTCGGTACTCACCCCCTAGATCCGACTGGATAGATTTGATAGAGCGCGAAAATTGGCGCTCTACCAGAACGCGAAACACATCAAAAACTTTATATAAATCTGATTTTACCCGAAGTGGATAAAACCAGCAAAAACCCGAATAATCGTCTACAAAGAGGCAGAAATAACGAAAACCACTAACTGATATTATGGGAGAGGGACCCCAAATATCAGTGTATACTAAGTCTAATACATGTTGACTAGTTCGTGGTACGCTGTCTAACTTGAAACATGACGATTTTCCTAAATGACAAGAATTACAAGAGTCAATTTGGCCATTTTTATTATGTGACACCGGACAGACTTGTAACACTTTATTTAAAGCTTGCTTGTGTGGGTGACCGAGTCTTTGATGCCATATTGTGGGAGTAGCCCGGGAACTGACGAACGCGAAACTCGACCGACACACCGGAAGCTTGTATAGCCCGCCCGATGTGGAACCTCTAAGCAGAACCGCCCGAGTTGTGAAATCCTTCACAATGAAACAGTTACTGTGAAATTCAAAAAAGACATTATTATCTACAGTAAACTTATGAACAGATAATAATGGGACCGAAAGACTAGGAACGTGTAATATATCGTGCAATTTCCAAACCTGCGCCATTGCCCACCCGTAACACGTCCGAACCACCGTACTCCTCGGACTGCCCCATCATCGCCGCGTCAGGGGTAGCGTGGGCTGTTGCACCAGTATCCGGATACCAAGTGTCTGCCGGAACGGGATGCGGGGCTACCGGGGTGTCGCCGGAGATCGCCACATGGGCCTGCGCCGGCGGTTGGGTGGTGTAGCGCTTGTAGCAGTACACGGTGGAGTGACCATGCGACCTACAGATCTGGCAACGAGGTCCGCCCCGGCCACCACGACCACCACGCTGTCCTCCGCGGTTTCCGCGTCCGCCACCACCACGCTGCTGGTTCGACGAATGGCGACCACCACTGCCACGCGAACCTCCGCCTCGGTTGGTTCCGGCGTACAGCGCCGTGTGGGAAGCCGTAGCATCAGCACTCGGGAAATCATCCACGAGGATGAATTCGTGAGCCTGCAGGAACTCCGACAGACTGGATAACGTCACCGATGCTCCGGACGCCGTGAGGCTGGTGGCTAGCGCCTTCAATTCCGGTCGGAGACCCCTAATTATATATAGGGTCTGCTCCATCTGTGACAGAGGACGCCCGGCCTGGATGAGGGACTCGACAAGAACTCCGGCACGCGCAATGTAGTCGGCGATGGTGGCGTTGCCCTGTCGAAGCTGTTGGAACTGCCCAAGCAGATTGATGCAGCGCGCCTCGCTGGTGGAATCGAGCGCAGACGAGATGGCAGCCCAGATGTCAGCGGAGGTATCCCATCCGAGAGCGAGGTGTAATACCTCATCCGTCATCGCAGAGATGAGTAGCGACACTATCGTCTGGTCTTGCTTGATCCAGGCGTGGTACGCCGGATTCGGAATCAAGGACGCCGGCGTGGTCGATGCGGAACTGCCGGTGGTGGATGGCGCCGGGATCATCTCTGGTGGGCACGGGTGGCTTCCGTCTACGAAGCCGGTGAGCTCCTGGCCGCGAAGAAACGGAAGAAGCTGCATCCTCCAGAATATGAAATTTGTGGATGTAAGCTTCATGGTGACATAGTGATGTGCATCGGTGAGAGCGTTGTCGGCAGCCGGCGTAGGAGAACCGGCGGCGGAGTGAGTACGCTCGGAGGAGTTGGTCGACATATTTGGGTAGGGGAGGGAGATTTCACGGTGGAGATAGGAAGAATTTGGTTGTTTCCGATAACCTGTCGTCTGATACCAGATTAGAGATAATTCTTCGTAGATTAACCAGAGAATAGGAATACAAGAGATATCTAAAATAACTATCTCTAACAGCCCTGACTAATAGACTAGACTCACTACACACCACATATTACATAACTATATTACATGGATATAACATAAAAATAATAATAATACTAACAATCCACACCCAAATTGTAAATCTAGGTGGCAAGGGCCACCTAGCTATAAAGATTACTGTTTTTTTTTTTTTTTTTTTTTTTTTTTTTAACTTCTCCACTTGCAATATTGCAAAATATGAAATTGTAAATCTAGGTGGAAAGTGCCACCTAGAAAGATATTAGTGTTTTAAAAAAACTTTTCCATTTGCAATATTGTAAAATATGAAATTTGATTTTATGAGTCGTTTGATTGAAGGGATGGAATTAGGTGGAACTGATTTTTTTTTACCAATCAAACGCCACGTTAAGGTTGCAAATGTACTTTTTTGAGCCATCTTTTTCATTTTATAATATTGTTGTTCTTGTTGTTCTTGTTGTTCTTGTTGTTGGTATGCAATGTGAAATTTGAAAGTGAGTTGAAATGGTATGCGAAGTGAATAGTAATGAATTGAAAATGTAATGATATAGTAATATGACTCACTTTTAATTGCGAAAAATTATTGCATAAATGTAGATCAAATAGCTTTACAATGTTTGGACTATCTTTTTAGCTAGATAACTTTGGGTCAACTAATGATGTCAAATTATACCATGGATTATGAGTCATGTACCTTGTATCGTGGACAATAGTTCATTATTATAATATTGTAAGTTCATTATAAACTTAGATATATCAAATATAAGTGTAAGTTCATTATAATAATATTGTAGGTTTATTAAAATGGACATCAATTTATTAATTAGCAATTAAATGTATTCGTTTTTTTTATATAAATAAAATTATGTTAACAAAATATTTATATATTTTGAAAATATCTCATTGAGATTTTTTAATGACACTCATATTAATATACTTTTTTAAGTATATCGATTCAATAATTATGTGTTTAGTTATAGTAGTGGCCTAATGAATTTGTAGTCCAGATTCATGATGATATTTAATGAGTGATTACATAGAAATGACTTGCTTTCTATTTGAGTCTTAGTTGTTTACTGATCGACTTGTAATATTTTGCTAAAATGAACCTTTAGTATTTCCTTAGTTGTAATTGCATTATTAATATTATTATCTAATAAAAACATAATAAGTCTCAATCAAAGTTATATCCCTCATTTATGTGTATGTTTTTAATGCTAATCATTTTGTACATTGTGCTTTTAGAGTTGTACTATATAATTTTTTTGATAAAAATACCCCTTTCGTTATAACTTCCGTTATTTTCTATTACCATGCACATGCATCCACCATATATTTTCTTATATTCTTTAATGATAATAATATTTGTAGACATTATATATTGGATTATTATAATAAATAAATATGATTTCATATAAATTTTAATTAGTAAGAATTTGTTAGTTATTTTTAAAAATATAAATATCAGGCATATGTTTTTGCGCATAGAAAAGACTAGTTATTATTATAAAGATTAACCTTCCATATTGTATAAATAACCTATTTTAATAATGTGAAAATGAACATGCAGTATTTCATTAATGAACCTAATTGAGATCCATTATTATAATGTAGTTGTGTTATAATTGTGAAAAGAAATGAGCAAATACTAATTTTGGTCCTACGAGTATTAGCAAAATGATAGTTTTGGTCTACATGTTTAATTTTTACCAATTTTCGTCCACGACTATTGTTTTAGTGCCAAAATTCATCACGTCCACCACCTCGATCTTCGTTTAAGACATGTCAAAATATGAAGTTATTAAGGGTGTTTTCGTCCTTTTCAAATTAAGATAACAATTTGAGCATGAATAAATTAAAAGGATTTAAACCCTAAGATCGATCCTAATTTGCAATTCTCCTCTTCAAATTATGATAGAATGAGGAGAAGAACTGCGAATTGGGATCGATATTAGAGCTTAAATCTCTTTATTCATGCTCAAATTGGGATATTAAATTGAAAAGGATGAAAATACCCTTAAAATTTTAGATTTATGCATTTTTTAAACGGAGGGGTGACCGGCGTGATGAATTTTGACACTAAAACAATATTCATGGATGAAAATTGGTACTAAAACAATAGTCGTGAATAAAAATTGGTAGGAATTAAACATGTGGACCAAAATTGTCATTTTGCTAATACTAGTATGACCAAAATTGGTATTTGTTCAAAAATAAACATACAAAATTATCAAAAAGAACTTATAATATTGTGAAAATGAACTTGTTGGATATGCTTAATGAACTTATTTGATATCCATCAATAAAATGATGTACTTGTATTATAGTATTTTGAATATGAACCTGTAGTATATATATTGAAAATAAACCTGAAGTTGTGGTTTAATGTAATTGTATGTTAATTAAAAATATTAATGTGTCATATATTTAAAAAAAATAAATAGAGCTTCTTAATCATATTTTTTAAAATTTTTAATACAATAATCTTATTTGCACAAAAAGAAAAATATAATAAGTTAAAAAAAAAAAAAGAATTTAACTTGTTTTACCTTGCAAAATAGACCATGGTCCTTTGTATAACAATCCACCAATAATGTGATTGCTTAACATTAAGAGAAGTTTTTATTTTTTTTTCTTTTTAGCAAAATTATTCATAACAAACACATTCCTTAGAGTTACTTTTCTAGAAATTTAATTTAATATTAGAACAATCAAATTAAAAGCTCAATGTCAATGAGCTTGTATATATTTTAGTGGTACGAAGTGGCTCTCTCAAATGAAAGGTCATTTCGAAAAGTATAATATTTTGAGAAAAATTATAATACTTTTAAATCAAAAAATGTAAAAGTATTACATTTTACACTCAAAATTATTACACTTTTATTCTTGATTAATATTATATTTTGTAGTATAAATATTACATTTTACCATATAAATGTTCAATTTTCATCTTAACTGTACACGTAGAGTTTCATAAACAAAGATCTGTGAGAGGCAGTCTCACACAAGTTTTTATCATAATTCTTTAGTATAGTTAGTATTAATTGAGATTATAAATACCGTTCATAATGTAATAGTATGTATAAACTGTATCTTAATTATTGAACTGAGACATTAAACGAGGTGATTGCCTAGTTGTTGGTCCAAGAAATCTCCATCTCTATCCTTAAATTCTCTCAATTCAGAATCATCTTCGATTATCTGTAGTGTATGCTGTCAAGAACAGTTGTGTCAGCATTGAAAATCTGAACAAAAAATCTCCATCTCCATTATCCTTCTCCACAGTATAAGATGCAAGATCAAATTGGGATTCCAGCTTGCTTTTCGTCCAGGGAGAAGCTCACAGACGATCCCGCCGCAATCACCAGTTCCGGGCAGAGCATTTTCGTGTCGGTTTACCGGACCAAGTTTTCCGACCAGCGCAGGCTGGTCACGGTCACCTGGTGCAAGAATCTGCTGCTTCACGAGCTGTCAGTTTCGGTAGATGGCGACGGCGGAGAGCGGCGGCGCACGACGGCGTGCAAGGTGGAGCTGAAGCCGTGGTGTTTCTGGAGGAAGCAAGGATCGAAGCGGGTGGAGGTGGACGGAAAGGCCGTCGACGTATTCTGGGACCTCAAAGCCGCGAAATTCAACGGAGAAACGGAGCCGAGGTCGGAGTACTATGTGGCGGTCGTGTGCGACGACGAGGTCGTTCTGCTCCTCGGCGACATGAAGAACGACGCGTATAGAAAAACGGGTTGCCGGCCGGCGCTGGTGGACCCGGTTTTGGTTTCCAGAAAAGAGCACGTTTTCGGGAAGAAGAAGTTCCAGACAAGGGTTAAGGTTGAGGAAAAAGGCAAACATCATGAGATCTCGGTCGAGTGGAAGAACAGAAACGGGGAAGATCCCGAAATGGAGATCAACGTGGACGACAACTCCGTCATTCACATCAAACATTTGCAGTGGAAATTCAGAGGCAATGAATGCCTCGATCTCACCGACAAGGTGAGAATCCAGGTCTTCTGGGACGTCCACGACTGGCTATTCTGTCCCGGTTTAAGACACGCTCTATTCATTTTCAAACCCGTCCTAAAATCTCCTCCCTCTTCGTCCCCGTCAATCTCACCCTTCTCCTCGTCGTCATCCTCGACCACATCGACGCCATTTTCGTTACAGACTGGGAGTTCGAGTTCTTGTTACTCATCAACAAGCAGCTCATATGAGTTTTGCTTGATTTTATATGCTTGGAAAGGGGAATGATTGGAAAGTCCATAGTAATGCATGCCATATAGCTTAGTAGTTAGTAGCACTAAGCTACCAGAAAGCAGAGGGTAGTGGGTGGGGGGAAAAGTGTGATATTGTAACTCATGTCATGGGCTACTGGGCCCACAAGATCATGTGGTAAGGTACAAGGGGATGCCCAACCACATGAGGGTGTAGTCAAGGTGGGGTCCATTAGAGGTTCCAGCCTTGATGTGGATAAGGAGTGGCCATGCATATTTGGATAATAATAATTAATAATAGCTTGTAACACTATTATTTTGAAAAATATTTCTCTTGAGAATATATATTTTTGTCATGCCATATATATTAATTGGAAGCAAAAAATATTGTAAAATTAAAAGATCACTTTTATTCGAACCCAACTAAAAGTCTAAGCTGGTAGTTAGATTGCACTTTAATAATTATATGCTCAACAAAAACGACCTTGTGGTTGGTGGCATGTATAGAGTGACTCTCTCAAATGGAAGGTTATGGATTTGAATTGCCGTGGATGCGGTATTGATCCTTTATCGTTTAAATTGTGTTTTTAGTTGTTGAGAATAAATGCTCATAGAGGGATTAAATCCAAGTTTAGATTTATCCCTTAGCTCTATGATATTTGTATGTTTAAAATTCCATCAATCAATTATATTATTTTAGATGAATTAGTGGACAAGACAATTTTGTCCATTTTTAATTTGTCTATATTTCAAAATCTTCTTATTTTTGTTCGGACTACACCAGTAATTCTTCTCATGTTAGTCAATTTCATTGCATATAGTATATAGATAGTTTAAAAAACATGAAGTGATTGAAAAAACAAAGAGAGTTATGATGCATATATTATTGGTTTTAAGGGTGATTCTTTTTTTTTTTCTTCCTTTTTGCTTTGTCTTTCATCGTATTAATATGAAACACGTGAAGAGAGTAATAATCTTATATTAGAACACACTAACATTTTCAAAAAATATTATGAATACAAAATCAATAAAAAAAAAAAAGTTAAAAACACAAACTTGTCAAACACGTACCCTCTAAAAGAATCAAATTTGTACTAACTTAAATGACACACAAACTAAATTAATGACACACAAATTAAATATGCAAATTTGTACTAACTTAAATGCTAATTAATCATTTTGATCCAAATCCAAACCATTTTGCCAAAAAGAATCTGTTCTTCGGACGAGGCGGATCGACGGCGGCCTTTGGTGGTGTTGGGGCAGTAACCTCCTTGGGCGACGGCGTTGGTTTCCCTGCTACAGACAAATGTTGATTTTCTTCAATCACCATATAGTTTCACTTTCAATAATCAAAACCCAAAAGAAATATGAAATATTTGACGTGTAGTATTTTATACGCTATATATCATACTTGCTCATCAAAGTTAGAAAAAAAAAAAAAAATTCTTGATGGAGAATAGTGGAAACAATTAATTAAAATATGAAATTACCTGTGTTAGATGACGCTTTGCTACTTCTTGAATTCTTTGTGTCACTACAACTTTTATCGGACTTTGATTTACGACGATTAGAGTTCTTCACTGAAACCTGTTGCTCCAATGCTTCTTCGTTATGGTTACCTGCACTCATCAATATATATAATGTATTTAAGTATATGATGATGAATAATCAGTAAAATATTAAAGTGCAACCAAAATCTTGACCTCTACAAACTTATAATTACCTTCGGCGGGAGGCTCCCCATAACTCTTCTGTAGAGCTTCATTGAAACTTTTATTATCATTGTGATCTTGCATTACTGCAAATAACACCATATATATTAATATATAAACTAAATTTATAATTTTTTGAATGCTACTGACTCTATCAGTATCTGTTCACAAAGAGTCAACAATGCCTCCACTGACGCATGGAAGAAGTCACTACATGCCATTTGAGCACAAGGTGCTTCACTATAAAAATTTTAGCCAATAATTGATAGATTTGATCTTTTACTGACCTCAACAAAACACTTCACCCTTACAAGAGAATATGAAGCAGCATGAAAAATATACATACACTGATCAAAAAGTGTGTTTCTATAATCAGGGGCACTGCCAACCGTGAGAAGCTGCACAGCTTCTGCGTCTCTGGTTTTCATGGGCACCTTAGCAGCAGACAACATCATCAAGTTTCGTGTGTCTAAAAGTATACCTGCAAGCTGAGATCAAGACCGGTTTTCATGGTTTCTATGTAATTTGTAAATCAAGAGGATCTATGGCAATCAAAAAGATTCTTGAATCATATATGTTATACCAATAGCTTTTTCAGCATAGGGGTTTGAAGCAGATCATAAGCTTCCTCACAATAGTTGTCTGTAAGAACAGTGCATTCAGACACAACCTGCACATATATATTATGCTAAATATTATTTAAAGTTTTTATACTTAAATATTAAAATTATACTAATCGCACAGAGGGGAGTCAACAACGCCCCTCCCACATAAGAGAGGTCACTATATGCCATCTGAGCACAATGTGTTTGGCTGCCATCCTTAAATTAGAAATAGAAATACCTCTCCATTGGTTTTTAGGACATCTTCCCCTAAGACTTGGATGATCACTTGTTTAGACTCTGTTAACGTTTCCAAATCCACCTGATTTGAATATAAAAACAAAATATTAAAGGTTCATCAATTTAATTAAAAGAAATGTCATTGTAATATGATGCAATTAAAATTTAAAGAAAATGGGTAAAAATATGTTATATGATCGAATTCTAGTGGTGGGCATTAATTTTTTGGACAAAAAAAGATACCTCATCAAAAAAGAACAAAGCCTTGACATCAAGGCCAACGTGGTGAAATAGCCAAGCCGCCTGGTGTTGCTTCCACATATTCGCCCTTGTACTGTTCATCACAGGCACTACCACCTCACAATCTCTACTTTCATCTCTCTCATTATTAGCCCTCCTTCTATTCTCCAACAACATTGCATAGCATATTGCTGCCACCATTGAACTTGTACCTGCATCCACCATTTCCAATCCCAGTAAGCTTTTTGCAGAAAAACCAAATCAATACTGTATACTAATTCCAAGTATGCATAGTTGTTGGCGGAGGCCGATAAGGGCCAAGTCAACACTGGCTATGAGATTATTGGGCGGAGGCTGATGGCCAAGTCTAGCATTCTGGTTACAAGAAAATAAAGTTGCATCCCGTTGAGCATATAATTAATCCAACTACTTTTAGCTGACATAGAACACGTGCTTCAATTTGGTATCAGTCTGCCGGTTCAAATCTTAGCGCCACTCATAAGCGACTACAGTCAATGTGTTGCTTGAGATAGTCGTATAAACGCTTATCATTACTCGTTAGGGGTATCAGAGCCAAATTAGAAGGAAAATGTTGTTGGACTCAACTGTTTGAATGTCCTGACAGCACAATCCTGGCCTTCAAATCAATCTCTCTGTTCAAAATCATTCCAATTTTTTGCCTCTGATCCCTCAAGAACCCGTTCAATTCTTCACCCTCCTCCGTGCTTTTCTCCTTAAGCTGGACACTATTATCCTCTCCGTTCTTTCGGTATATCTTGTCCATGGAGCAAGTGGACGCAGATATGCATCTCCGGTGAACAGACTCCACCAGTTTTCTCGGCGGGGACAGAATCTTGTCGTTGGGAGCCGAGGAGATCGATCCCCTGCGAGACGAATCGAAGAAATTTTTGGGTGGAGAGACGACCGCCGGATCATCGGGAAGGGCGTTTGTAAAGGCGGGAGGTTTAAAAGTTCGCTTGGATGGGAGTTGATTGGTTGTCTGATGAGATGCATTTTGGAATCGGGACTTTCTGAGCGTTGATTGGCGGGGCGGGAGGGCTAGGTTCGGGCTTGAAGGTGAGTGGTCGCCGGCGGGGGGGCTGTCGGGAATGGAAATGGTGCTATTGGGTGGTTTGAGGATGCCGGAAAACCACTTGTGGATCGCCGTTGAAGGGGAATCCGGTGATGACTGGTCCAGTGGGGTTTCGGATTTGTTCCGGCTATGCTTGCCTGACTTGATCAGAATTTCTTCACTGAAGCCGTCCACTGTTCTACCTCTGCTCAAACATTAAAATTTATATTACAAGTTTTATTAAATATAAAAATTAAAATTGAATTTAAAAATTATTAATATTGATCCAAATCTACGGTCTCATTCCTCATAGGTGTATGAATAAATGAAAAAGATTGAAAATGTATATTACACTTTTGATCCCTGATTAATATGGTAATAACAAATTCAATCTCAATGACATAAGCACTATTTTTTTTTTTTAGTTAGTAGTAAGATTGAATTTTTATCACTTTACCAATAGTTTTATTAAAAATAAGTTTCAAATTGACTACTGAACGTAATCTGAAAATGCAATTAAGCCACTGAAAGAAAAAACAAGTGCAATTAGACCACTGAACACTCCAAAACAATGCAATTAGGTCACTGGACACTCCAAATGTATGCAATTTCAACTGATAGCAGGTTACCATCAATTTCAGCAAGTTACTTGCTTACGTAACAGATGAGTTGACATTTTTAATAATTTTTAATAATAAATTTTTAAAAAATTAAAAAAAAATAAAAGAAAAAAAACAAACAAAAAACTACGGGATGGCCGCCAGCCACCCCCTTACCCCCTCTTCCTTCGTCTATGGCGGAAACGAAGGAGGGGAAAGGGGGTGGTGTGAGATGAAGGACTTGTCTCACGCCACCCCCCTTTCCCCCTTCCTTCAGCGAAGACGAAGGACTTGTCTTCGTCTCCGGTCAGAGACGAGCTTCTCTACGTCTCTGACCGGAGACGAAGACAAGTCATTCGTCTCTGGCGGAGACGAAGGAAGGGGGAAAGGGGGGGGGGGGTGGCGTGAGACAGGTCCTTCTTCTCACGTCACCCCCTAACCCCCCCCCTCCCCACCCCCCTCCCATCTCCTCTTTCGTCTCTGTCGGAGACGAAGGAGGATGGGGGAAGGGGTGGCCGCGTCGTTTTTTTTTTTTTTCTTAATTTTTTTTAAAAAATATTTAAGTGGCCTAATTGCATTTTCAGGTTCCGTTTTGTCAATTTGAACCATATTCAAAATTTAATTAATATCACCTTCTGATACTCCTACCCCTTGTCTAATTTACACTATTCTTGGTGTTGTTTGTGGGAAACATTCAAATCGCAAATTATGTTGTGCAACCGAATGCACCGTGCGCATGGTGCATACGATGCAAAACGACGTCGTTTTGGTTAAAAAAACGCGCGTCCCACTTAAAAAAAAAAAATCAGGTTCGATCCCCGACAATAGCATTTTTATCTATCCATAAATTCATAACTATATATCCACAAATTCATAACTATATATCTACAGTGAATGAATGAAGTAAAAATCCACAATGAATGAACTAAATATCCACAATGAATTGAATGAAGTAAATATCTACAATGAATGAACTAAATATCCACAATGAATGAACTAAATATCCATAAATTCATAACTATATATCCAAAAATTCATAACTATATATCCAGAAATTCATAACTATATATCCACAATAATACTATTGTCGAGAATCGAACTTGAATTTTTTTTTTTTTTTTTTAAGTGAGACGCGCGTTTTTAGTCAAAACGACGTCATTTTGCATCGTATGCACCATGCGCATGGTGCATTCGGTTGCACAGCATAACTATTGCGTTCAAATGATCTCATAGTTTCTACCTCAACAACATATTTTGGGCTAGTAGACGAACCAAATTTGAACATTTGCATTAATTGTCACTAAATTTCTTATTAACTCTAGTAAGAGAGAATGGACCAAGCAAAGTGGTGTCAAGATGGTTAGAACCTCTTATCTAGTGAGTTGATACAAACCTCTTACCCAACTGGTTGAATTATTTATTTATTTTTTTTCTGCCATGGCTAAAGTTTTTTTGCTCCCACAAGTTATAACCCTTTTAATCCCATGGTGGAAGCCTTAGTTCCCATGGTTGAATCTTTATCGTCTGACTGGTCAAAACATTTTAACTAATCGCGCGGAGTCTCTACTCTTATGATTGTAGCCTCCGCTCCCTTAGTCGTGACCCTTTTATTCTCACGGTTGAAACCTTAGCTTACATGATTGAATCTTTATTGTATGGTTGGTCGGAACCAAGCTTACATTGACCCCACTTGCCTCAAGCATCATTCCATTGGGTTGGGTATTAAGTATAAATAGAGATCCTCGTTGAAGCATCATCTTCTACCCTCTCATTCACTTGCACTCTTGTAATAATAAGTTAGATTGTTTTTCGAGTGACGAGGAAAACCCGTAGTCACTACTTGAGGGTATGCACTAGGTAAACCCTTAGTTGTGACCTTAGCTGATGAAGAACCACACGGAGATAAGCTAGTCAAAGTTGTCCATAGCTGACCGACTCAAACCAAGAAGGCCCCTCGTTAAGAGTTAAACTTATAATAACCTTGTGTGGTTACTAATTAAGTCAACAATCTGACTAACTTAGCTGGAGTAGTTGTCCCAAAGTTAAATTGCTTTGGTTGGCACTACACATTGACATTGTACTATTTATACTAAACTTTTGTATCTTGTGCTCACTTGAATTGTTCCGACTTTATTATCGATCAATCAATAGTCCAACGAACTTGTCTTCAATCAATGCGTGCATTATATTATAATATCCTAATCTCTTATCTTGTAGTGTAACTCTAGATCCTTACAATTGATCCAATTTCCGGTATTAAACCTAGAAATACTAAATAAACTTAGTAATTGAAAGATGGAAAGCACTATAAAAGTAATTGTACTTATATAATATATTACCTTCTAGCAGATCTAGAGAAGGAGTCCCTCTTTTCAGTGTTAGATGAAACAGAAAGCCTCCCTTGAACAGTTGCAAACCTCGGGGAGCCAACTAGTCTCCCCGGAGACTCACGCCCCGGGGACGACGACGAATTAGCCACCATTCTTTTAGCTTCCTTTAGCCAATCCTGCGTTAGCCTACTGCTCACACTCCTCGTGCTAGACTCAAAATCCTCATCCTCATCATCTATCAGCCCCGCTCTGGTGTAACGTGCTTCCCTGCCGGCGGCGCTAGCCCGCCGCCGGCTAGACCGCGTGCTGGAATCGAAGTAATCTTCTTCTCCGCGACTGTGATCATTCACGAAACGCGGCGTTCCCTTGCGGGGGGCATTGCAGGCTTTAACAGACCCCGAATCGTAAAACTCCTCGCTTTCTTGACGGCGATTATTATTGTCGCCGGTAAGGTTGTACTCTTTCTTCTCCACCTTAATCGTCCCGAAGAACATGTCGTTTATGAAGTCCGTCAAGTCGGGAACGTTGTTCTCATCGTTCCTGCCGAATCTCCTCTCCATGGCTTCGATCTCACAAGACTTCGAATTCCCCTTTTCTTGGCCGGGCTGGGAAGAAAGGAGTAATGGCGGTCGTGAAACAATGCGGCCTGGCTGAAAGTCCAAGAAGTAGACGATGATATTGGATTAGGAACTAACATTGCTAACAATAAACATTAAATGAATTAGCCAATTCTAAAACCATGGCCGATTGGCCGGCATGAGTTAATATGATGTCTTTTTCCTTTTGTAGTTTTGTGGACTACTTGGCCTCGCTGGGGATAGCCGATAATGGCAATGGCTTCAAATGGGTATAAAGTTTTAGTATTGTAGGTTGCATTGTTCGTTGTTGAACATTTCATAGGAAGCTCCAAACAATGTTTTTAATTAGTTAAAGTTAGTGAAAATGGAATGTTAGTACTTTGGTCTCTTAGTTCTCACAATGTTCCCCTAGTTCTTGACTGAGTCCAATGCATGTTATCCTCATTTTTTTTTTCCCTTTCAACGAGTTCGGTTTACAAAAAATAATTCATATGCAACAAGGTCGAACCCATAATATGTTGAATAAAATTAACTTTGATACTAAATTAAATGATGTATTCCATCTCAACTAGAAACTAAATTAATAATTGTGTTGTAATTTGACCTACTCATTAGCTCAATCTACTGGGATTGTTGTACTGTAACGCGTCGATGGTACATATGAATAAGATTGCAATATGGAATGGAAGAGTAGAGCGAAAAGTAAAACACAAGATATATCAATCTCAAAAACACCTTTCTTATTAATCTATGAAGATGTGTGTATATATATATACACAAATACAACTCTTCATTCTCTCAACATAATAAAGAAGTTAGAGGAAGGGCAAATGAAAAGACTAAATGATAATTGTTATTCAATAATATATTTATAACAAATTGAACCATACTTTTATATATATATATATATATATATATATATATATATATATATATATATATATATATATATATATATTTTATATGTTCACATGTAACAACAAGTACATTTATTTTCTGATACAAATGCTTATCAGCAGTGGAATTATTTGTTATATTGATTCTTAGATGTTTACAGCAACGCACCAGTGGTCTAGTGGTAGAATAGTACCCTGCCACGGTACAGACCCGGGTTCGATTCCCGGCTGGTGCATAGATTTTTACGTCCAAAATTCTTGTATTCAGTACTGAAATTATGCTTTTGTTGCATCAAGGCGAAATTCATAAATATAAATCTCACGCGGTTTAAATTGAATTCAGAAAAGAAAAAGAGAATGCAAATTTGAGGAGTAAGAATTATACAGTGGATGAGTTCCAGACGATTTTGATAACATTGCAATTGGCTTTTCTATTCTTACTCCATCCTTGTTAAACTATTGATAGACATAGTCTCTATTACTGGTTTTCTTCATGCCATATGAACTTTTGAGTTATCATCCGAAACGGTAGTATTAAATCGCCAACTACTATGTGGTGTACTAACGAAGCGGAAGCGAGAATGTCGGCTTGAGTAACGCCAAACATAATTCAATGTCACGAAAACCTAAGGATTGCTCTGCAACATTCATCCACAGAGAGTGAGTCAGGGCCTAAAATCAGGCCGAAAGGCGTAGTCCATGGACACATACAACAGGTGAATATTCCTGTACTATAGCTTTGATGGGTCCCGAGGGACGAAGGAGGCTAGGTTAGCCAAAAGATGGTTTTTGGTTCAAGAACGTAAAGTGCCCTTTCAGGGTAAGAATTAAGAAGGGGTATACCACAATTGGTGCATTGGTCTTTTGCAGTGTTAATGCTTTTTGCTGGTTGGTTTCATTATCATAAAGCAGCTCAAAAATTGACTTGGTTTCAAGATGTAG
Organism: Ipomoea nil; assembly: GCF_001879475.1. Classification (NCBI taxonomy): domain Eukaryota; kingdom Viridiplantae; phylum Streptophyta; class Magnoliopsida; order Solanales; family Convolvulaceae; genus Ipomoea; species Ipomoea nil. Next base: position 406,430 of record NW_017617415.1, read on the forward strand.
AATCTATGTTGAATCACCATTTGGCGGGTCTACTCGGACTTGGGTCTACTCGGACTTGGGTCTCTCGCTTGGGCGGCATCAAGTACATGTATCTTTACCAATTAACCAATTTCTAAACTCTTGAGAAAATGTTGAGAGGCAATGTTCGAGTACGAGGCGCTACGGTGCTGAAGTAAGGCTGACCTTACCCCTGCAAGTGTACCCATTTGCAATCTTATTTGGCATGCCACATGGAATTATTTTTTATTTTTATTTTTTTTTTTGTTATATGATGTGTAATGCAAACTTGCATCTTTTGCAAGTTTGCAAAGTACAAAGAAGGCTGCCGAATGGCAGCCTTCTTTGTACTTTAGTATTGCAAGGCAGCCATGCTGCCTGCAAATATGTACTTTTCTTTACTTTTTTATTCTTTTTTATTTTATTTATTTATATATATATAATATAAAATAAAGGTGGGACCCATTTTTTAGAGTAAGAGAGATTTGTAGGGATGTAGTGTGAATAGGAGATGATTTGCAAATAAGATGATGTGGAAGTGGGACCCATTTTTGAGAGTGGGAGATGTTTGCAGGGATAAGGACAGCCTAACCCATGCGGCCATGCCATACTTTCAGGAAAAGCTTGAATGATCAACCACAAAAGTGTACTGTACATGTACCTGATGATGACACCTACCATTCTAAATAGATAGTCACAGATTAAAAAATTGAGAAAGTATAAAACAGATATTTCCATATACAGAATTAGTGTAAAAAAATTGCAAATTCTCAATTGAAGTTAATGCTTGAAAGTTGAAACTTAAATAACTAAGATCATATAGGGACTAAATTCCCTCTTGCGGCATATGACTCAAATATTAAAAGTGTAATTTTTTTTTTCTAAAATTAAAACACCATTAATTAATCCAAATCTCCAATTTCAAATTCCAACTCAAAAATATTTTATTTTATTTTTTGAAAATAAAGTTGAGCTACTTGTATTACTGTAATAAAACTGAGACAAAGCCAGAGAGACAAAATCTCAATACAAGTTACAACGAGTTTGCCTGAGATCGAGTAGGCTATTGAAACTAAAGAGCGTGCTAACATATTAGAAATTCTAGAAACTAACGAAATAAAACAAATATGAAATAATGAATAATGGTTCTACAATCATGGCTAGCAATGCCAACAAATATATAAATAAAGTCTTTTATATTAATAAATTTGTTTTTGTTTAAAATTTTAACAAAAAAATTATTTTATTCACATTTGTAATATAATAATTATAATAATTTTTTAAATAATTTTCATAAATAATAATGATAATAATAATTTATTTCGTAATGAATTTATTAATATGTTTATTAAAATTGTATTTAAAAGCTTAATTTAAAAAGAAACAAGATTAAAGAAAAGCCTATGTATGTAGATGCTTCTTGTGAAATAAATAGAAGTCTTGAGTTATTTGGGCTGTCCGGCTCACTCGCTATATTTCGTGCAAGCCTACTACTTCGATCATCAACTTTATCAATTTCGTACTATCGAGTAATTCTTTTATCACATTTAATTTTGTCCTCCTTAACCCATTAATATATATATATTTTTTATATCATTTTGGGTCAACCATTGGTTTTAAGTTAAGGCTGACATTTCTAATTGAATAGTTATGCTGTGCATCCGTATGCACCATGCATGGTGCATACGGATGCAAAAACGACGTCGTTTTATTAAAAACGCACGTTTTCCCTTTAAATAAAAATTCAGGTTCGATTCCTAGCAACAACATTATGTTGTTCATTCATTATGAAATTTTAGTTCATAGATTATGGAATTATAGTTCATCGATTATGGAATTGTAGTTCATCGATTCTGAAATTTTAGTTCATAGATTCTGGAATTTTAGTTCATTCATTCTGAAATTTTTAGTTCATAGATTAGATTCTGGAATTATAGTTCATCGATTATGGAATTATAGTTCACCGGTTCTGGAATTTTAGTTCATATGTTGTTGCTGGGAATCGAACCTGATTTTTATTTTAAAGGGGAGACGCGCGTTTTATTAAAACGACGTCGTTTTTACATCCGTATGCACCATGCATGGTGCATACGATGAGAACTGATTGTATTATATTTTCTGAACTTGATTACAATGAGATCAGATGATGTGAATATATAGAATAGAGAGTCACAGTGTGACAATGATAAGAAGTAGAGAGTCACAGTGTGACAAGGATAAGAAGTTCTAAACAGACTCATATACATAAAGTCCTAATACTCCCCCTCAAGCACAGTGTATACTAGTAACCTGTAGCTTGTCCCTTAAGGAAGAAAATCTAGGTCCAGGCAGAGCTTTGGTGAAGATATCAGCAAGTTGATCCTTTGTGGAGATGAAGTTGACTTGGATATCGCCCGAAGCTACTCGATCACGAACAAAATGATAGTCAATCTTCACATGCTTGGTGCGGGCATGAAAGATTGGATTGGCACTCATATATGTAGCTCCTAGATTATCACACCATAATTTTGGAATGGAAATACCCGGAATCTGTATCTCACGCAATAATGACATAATCCATAGAACCTCAGCACAAACATCTGCAAGAGCTTTGTATTCAGCCTCAGTGGATGACCTGGCAACAGTTCTCTGTTTCTTGCAAACCCATGATATAAGATTACTCCCCAAGAAAACAGCAAAACCACTCGTGGATTTTCGATCGTCAGGACAACCAGCCCAATCAGAATCAGAGAAAGCATGAATGTCTCTAGATGAGCACCGTCGTATGCGTAAACCATGATCAACTGTTCCCTTAACATACCTGAGTACCCGTTTGAGCTGCTCCCAGTGTGATATGGTGGGAGCATGCATATGCTGGCATAACTGATTAACTGCAAAGGATAGGTCAGGTCGTGTGACAGTGAGATATTGCAGTGCTCCAGCTAGACTCCTGTACTGTGTGGGATCATCATATAGATCTGAATTGAAGGGGATAGTTTTCGAGACAGAGATAGGTGTAGAAAGGGGTTTGCATTCAGACATTCCAGCCCGTTTTAAAATATCATTCATATACCGTTGTTGAGATAAAATAATCCCATTGTCACTCTTAACTGTTTCAATACCTAGAAAAAAATTTGGTTCACCAAGATCTCTGATTTTGAATGTAGCAGACAGTTTGGACAAGAGCTGAGACATAATACCCTGATCACTTCCCATTACAAGAATGTCATCCACGTACACCAATAGATAAACCAAAGCAGAGTCTTTAGAGTAATAGAACAGAGAGACATCTTTCTTGGATGCTTGAAAGCCAACCGATAGTAAGAACGTATGTAGTCGATTAAACCAAGCTCTGGGAGCTTGTTTTAACCCATACAGAGATCTTTTTAACAAACAAACATGATTCGGGAAGTTAGCATCAATATAACCAGGGGGTTGCTTCATATAAACTGTTTCAGCCAGATTACCATTCAGAAAAGCATTATGAACATCTAGCTGTTTGATAGACCACCCAGATGATAAAGCTAGAGATAGAAGGAGTCTTACAGTCGTAGGCTTTACCACTGGACTAAAAGTGTCAAAGAAGTCCTGACCTGGAACCTGATTAAAACATTTCGCAACCAGCCTGACTTTATGCCTTTCAATAGCACCATCAGCCTTTCTCTTCGTACGAAACACCCATTTACAGCCAATAATATTCATACCTGTAGTGGGTGGAACTAGAGACCATGTGTGGTTATGCAGGAGAGCATTGAATTCTTGGTCCATGGCTTCACGCCACTCAGGATATTTGACAGCTTGAGAGTAACATGTGGGTTCCGTGGGATGCACTTGAGCTGCTAGAGCAAAAAGAGGAGCATCTGCGTTGCTGCGAGTGGCCATAGAGTGAATACGAACATTGGGCCTGATGGACCGCCCACGTGGACAGCCTCGCCGGCGAGCAACAGGCTCCACAGGATCACCCGACGAGGCAGCCTGTCCGGGATCCACTGTTGGTTCGAATGAAGCAGGTAGCGGCGGTTCTGGCAGCTCATCATTGGACACGGCAGGAATAGGTGTGCTGTGACTGAGAACAGATTCCGCCCAAGGTCCAGAAAACGGAGTAGATAGATCCTATAAAGAAATTTTAGTAGCAAAGGGGAAAACTTCTTCATCAAATCTGACATGCCTGCATGTGTAAATCTTATTAGTATGTAAGTCCATGCATCTGTACCCCTAAAGGACCCAGGATAACCTAGGAAGACACATGTAGACGACCTGTATGACATCTTATGATGATTATATGGCCGAAGATGAGGGTAGCATAAACACCCAAAGACACGAAGAAAAAGATAGGAAGGAGGGGATTTATGTAACAGGAGATGAGGACTGGAGTTATTTAATACAGAAGATGGCATTCTGTTAATTAAATAGACAGCAGTCTCAAAGGCAAAATTCCAAAATTTCAAAGGAACAGAGGCATGAGCTAGAAGAGCCAGACCAGTTTCAACAATGTGACGATGTTTTCGTTCAACACGACCATTCTGTTCATGTGTATAGGCACAGGATTGTCTATGTTGAATTCCTAATTGAACAAACAAAGAATGCAACTTTTTGTACTCAGCACCTAAATCAGACTGAATGGCCTTTATTTTGCAATTAAAGGACCGTTCAACAAGAGTACGAAATTTATCAAAGATGACATAAAGATCAGACTTTAATTTCATAGGGAAGAACCATGTATAACAGGAATAGCCATCCACAAAGATCACAAAATAACGGAAGCCAGAAGTAGATAAAGTGGGCGCAGGACCCCAAATGTCTGTGTAAATAAGATCTAGGACTTGAGAACTAGAGGAAGCAACACGGGGGAGGGGAAAACGGGCAGATTTGCCTAATTGACACGCATTGCATAAAGAATTATGACAACGAATATTATCACGAGACCCACTAACCAAACAAGAACGAAGTATATGGCTAAGAACACGGATATGAGGATGACCCAGACGATGGTGCCAAGTGGAAGCCGAGGCACGAGCGGAAATAAACGCTGACGGAGACGAACTAGGTAATGAAAGTGTGTATAGTCCCCCCGAACTATTGCCCCGAAGAAGTATTTCCTTGGTATTGATATCTTTCACAACAAAAAAGGAGGGGTGAAACTCAAAAAAGACTTTATTATCGGATGCAAACTTCTGAACAGATAATAAAGAATTAGACAAACGCGGAACGTGAAGTATATCAGACAATGTAAATGATCTAGAAGGGGTATTAAAAGAGGCATGGCCAACATGACTAATAGATAAACCCATACCGTCACCGACACGTAAAGTGTCATTACCAGTGTACTTCTCCGTTGTAGAAAGGGCAGCGATGTTCGGAGTTGCATGATTTGTGGCTCCAGTGTCCGGAACCCAAGTATGAGAATTTGACGAGGTTTTAGCAACTAAACCATTCTGAAACACCAAATTAGCCTGAGAACCCGGAGCCTCTGAATATCGCCGAAAACAGTTGACTCCCGTGTGACCGAAACTTTTGCAAATTTGACACGGATCATCATAGCGCCAAAAACAATTGGCTCCCGTGTGACCAAAACGTTTACAAATTTGACACGGATCATCATAGCGCCAAAAACAATTGGCTCCCGTGTGACCAAAACGTTTACAAATTTGACACGGATCATCATAGCGCCAAAAACAATTGGCTCCCGTGTGACCAAAACGTTTACAAATTTGACACGGATCATCATAGCGCCAAAAACAATTGACTCCTGTGTGGCCGAAACCTTTACAGATTTGACACGGATCATCGAAGCCACGTTGCTGACCTCCACGGTAATTAAGGTTGCCATCGCAGCGCTGCATCTTCTTGATTTTATGAATCACAAAACCCTAGCTAACTGATACCAGATGAGAACTGATTGTATTATATTTTCTGAACTTGATTACAATGAGATCAGATGATGTGAATATATAGAATAGAGAGTCACAGTGTGACAATGATAAGAAGTAGAAAGTCACAGTGTGACAAGGATAAGAAGTTCTAAACAGACTCATATACATAAAGTCCTAATACATACGGATGCACAACATAATTTGCCTTTCTAATTGTTTCCTTAGAAATTTTACTGATAGTGCTAGATCGATTGAACATATCCTTTGTAAATGAATCTTGTTATCCAAAAAAATAATAAAAATAAAAATCAAACAAAATAATGACACATTAAGAAGTGAAATTAAATAAATAATTTTAAAAGGAGAATGTATTGCTTTTATAGGGGAAATAGCCATTCTGAACAGACCCATATTATTAGTTACGTTATTCGCGACTCCAAAAGAATAATTTTTTTTTTCTGTAATATTAGAAAACCCATTACGTGCGCACACACATATAAAATAAAAAAACATTGAACAACTTTTATAAAATATATAAATAAAGTTTTATTTATACTAATACTTTTTTCGTTTAAAATTTTAACAAATAACAAATTAATTTTTTCATCAAATTTGTAATATAACAAATAGTTTTTTTATTATTCGTTATTTATTTTCATAAATAATTATTTATTTTGTAATAAATTTATTAATATGTTTATTAAAATTTTATTTAAAAACTTAATATTTAAAAAAAAAGCATGACTAAAGAGAAACCTACATATATACATTCTTCATATATATTTTGTTTTACATTACGTGTGAACAAAAAAAATACTCTTTAAGTGTCTCGAACTATCATACTTAGCTCATTAATTTTTAGCTAGTCTACTTGGATCATCAAGTTTATCGGTTTTGAATTATTGGGTGATTTTCTTATAGGGTTCAATTTTTTCGGCCATAAACAATTGACCAAATGGACAGTAGCAACTATATATGTCAAGGGTATATATGAATGAATTGATAAATAAGAAAAACGAAAAGGCTAAAACTGGTGCATATGGGATGAGAAGCGGCCGATCGAGCAGCCTTAATTATCAATTATCAACTATATAATTCATTAAAATATCTTTCATCAGAAAGTTGACCTGGCCTTAAAAGCTAATAGCTGGAAGGACGATGTTTACTTCGCAAATTATGCCATGGAATCGTGTTCACCGAGAATGGTGAACACAAGGCAAAACGACGTCGTTTTTAGACCAAAAAAAAAAAATTCGCGGATGTGGAGTTAACGGCGCGCGTTTGATCAAATTATGAATTTTCTGTTATGAGATTATGAATTTTATGAAAATTCATAATCTCATAACAGAAAATTCATAATCGCATAACAGAAAATTCATAATCTCACAACTGAAAATTCATAATCTCATAACAGAAAATTCATAATCTTATAACAAAAAATTCATAATCTCATGGTTCCAAAGTGAATGTGTAGGCATGGTTCCAAAGTGAATGTGCAGGCATGAATTCATAATTTATGAATGTCCGAAATCTTTGTTCACCTCAAATTAAAGTGAAACCGCAAAATGTGAAAATAAAGAAGAAAAGTCACACAATTAATTAAAAAAAAAAAAGATAACGGTGTACTAACACCGTTAGAACCGTGTTCACCATGAATGGTGAACATGGTTCCATGGCATAACGTCTGTGTTTACTTTAATTTGGCCACCTGAAATTTTATATTGCTGGGTGATGACATTCAGAAATTCAATTGTTCGATTGTTATGAAACAGCCTTAAATATCTAGACTAGTTGTTTCATCTTTAGAGATATTTGCAATTCAGCGAGAGAATTAATTACTGTATTCAACAATGGAAGCATTGGATTACACCGAAAAGAAATCATATAATCACCAAATATAAGGAAAATACAATTCTTAATAATGAGACTTTCTAATACAAGGAGTTTTTCCCCTAAGGCCCTAATAATGATGCTTTTAAATCTTATTTTTTAATTAAATAGGAATAGTTTGAAATTTAGTTCCCACACAAAATACTTTTAGGGGTGAGTCTTATTTGCCTCACAATTGCCTTGTCACCTGCAATTTATACGTTTTCATAACAACGTTATACACCTTGTCATGTCATCTTCACCCCATAAAAAATTTTATTCATGCATCGCACAAGTAATTTAAAAGTGCACGGGTAATTACTATAGGAAAGTTGTTAACTATTTTCTTATTTTACTTAATTCCTTAATTCCATTGCTATAACTAACTGGACCACTTTACTATCACTAACGCCTTTTGGTTAATATATATATATATATATATATATATATATATATATATATATATATTTTGTGTAAGTATTGAATTATTTGAAAACAAAAGAGTTGTAGGAGTGTTTTGTTTCTAAATGATACATTACTTAAATAAGATATTAACAAAAAAAAAAAGGATTAATTGTAGGTGAAATAGGCAAATATTTAAAATATTATATAAAATTTATTATTTAATAAAGTAAAAGTATCATTGTTTGAAAATACACCACCCAAAACAGAGTAAATAGAGCCCTGTATCACCAAACACACATTATTAGGTGTGAGTAAAAACACCATACACTGTTTGGAAATACACCATTGGAGGTGGTGAGTTATATGTTGTATTTTTTTGAGTCTGTTGTGTATTTTGTGATGTTTTATTACATTTCATTGTGGTGTGCTTTTATTACACTGTTGGTGCATATTGTTAACACTGTTGGTGTATTCTAGAATTCCGCCGCACGCGAAGACCTCACCGCATTTGAACTTTATTATATATATATATATATATATATATATATATATATATATATATATATATATATATATATATATATATATATATATATATATATAGACACTTTATTTTATTTACCCTATACAGTTCTATTCTTTTCTTCTCTTCTATTATATTAGGAGTGATTATTATGGTTCGAATTATCTGATTTGAACTGAACCTAACTATTTAATTTTGGTTTATTATTAAACACTGTACTGATTTTTTTTTTTTTTTTCTTTTCTACTTGCATACATTTGGATTGCATTGGACCTTGGTTATTGAACTTCAATTCATTGATTTGCTCTTTCCAAACTACTGCTAGGCCGGGGACCAAAGCTACCTATATTAATGCTTGGTACCACATGATAATTAAGATGATCGTCATACATACAATCCGATCCGTACATCTCAGTAGTCTATTTGCCTAAAAGTCAACTCTCTAAACTTATATCTTCTTAATTAATGACACCTTATTAATTACTCATAAAGTCACCTCATCAACTTGATTTAGAGCCAACTCCCATTTTCCAATTCCTGTATTTAATATGTATTAGTATAACTAATTAAACCTGCCAAAAAAATAACAAAAATAATTGAAAGTAACCTCTTAACACGTCTCTTAAGCATCATAAAAAGTTTAACTACTGGGCAGTTGTGTTTGACTTTTCATGTTAAAATTAAATTTACAAATTAAAGATTAATTTAAAATTAAAAAGAAAAAAACAGCCACTTGTAAGTTGTAAATAAAGGTGATCAAGTGAGTTCTCTGGAGTCTATATAAAGCAAGCCATCTTCATTTCCAGCAAATATCTCTCTCAGCTCTTAAGATTTGTGTTGGAAGATTAGATTGATCTAACCAAATTAAAGGGCAGATCAGAAATGGCGAAAATAGGAGGTTTTCTGGTGACTTATTCACTTCTGCTTTGCTGCTTGGCAGCCACTGCTTATGGGGAAGTCTTGTTTTCTAGCTTGAAGAGAAGCCTTGATGTTTCTGTCAAGCATAAACAAGGACAAGGTAATTATATGAAACTTCAATTCACCTCTTGAATAAACAAAATTAAATTTTAAGTAATTCAGATTAATAAGTTGTTTAATTTGGAATCTCCTCGATCAGTTTTACCCAGAATATGTTATTTTGATTTTTTATTTCTATTTCTTTTCCTTGTTGAGTTGTTGTCCATAGCCTGGTGATAGCTAGCCACATGATTATTTCATATTTCAACTTAATTGAAAGAATATACATTTTACTAGCTAGAAACAGGAATTGTTATGAAGAAAATCTATAGATCAGATCATGCACTAAATCAATATATAATTGCAAAATTTTTTAGTAAATCAAATATATTCTTAAATGTAATCATCAAATATGCGTACATATACATAGATATATACACTGTACTCACACATGCACATACCTTATATTCTTTTTTGTTGATGATCTAATTAAGTTGAAATTTTCAATAACAGCTAATTAACATTAATTAATTATTTAAAACTTTTTAATGAATCGTCTTATTTTACTTCTTTTCGTCTATTTTTTTATTTAAATTTTAAATATAATTTAAATAATAATTTTAGAATGAAATATGATAGTCACTTGGAATAAATTAACATTCCATAAGTATATTACTCTACTCTCCAAAGAGAACATAACAGTATAAGAATTATTGCACATTTGAACTAAGCATTGATGTTTAATTTATTGGCTTTTAGTTATTGTTTTTATTTTCCAAAAATTTGGTTTCTTAACAAAAAAAATTGCCTTTGTTAATTTTATATTTATATCAACCTTACCAGCCGGCAGGTTTGGAATATTTTATTCAAATTATTATATTGTTTAATTGATCTAGGGATGACAACGAGGCGGACGGGAGTATACTCCCTGTCCCCATCCCTGAAACCCCAATCCCGTCCCCGTCTTCATTCCTGACAGGGAATTTAAAATAGTCTCCATCTTGGTTCTCGGTCAAGCTTAATAAAAATGATAATATTATTGCATATGTGTAGTTCTGAAGGCTGGGGATGACGAAATCACAATAACATGGTCATACAACAGCAGTAGCCCGGCTAAGACGGACTCAAGCTACAAGAGCGTGAAGGTGAAGCTGTGCTACGCGCCGGTGAGCCAAGTGGACCGCGCGTGGAGAAAGACGGAAGATCATCTGAAGAAGGACAAGAGCTGCCAATTCACCATCGCCACCAAGCCCTACAACCCCAAATCCAACACTCTCAAATGGACGATTGAGAGGGACGTGCCCACCGCCACTTTCTTCGTCAGGGTTTACGCCTACAACGCCGACGATCACGAGGTCGGCTACGGCCAAAACACCGACGCCAAGAAGACGCAGAACCTGTTCCAAGTCGAGGCCATCACCGGCCGCCACGCCACGCTTGACATCTGCTCCGTTGTCTTCTCTGTCTTCTCGGTTGTCTCGCTCTTTGGCTTCTTCTTCTTGGAGAAGAGAAAGGCCAAGAGCGCACAGAACAAGTAATATAATAAGGATTGCTGTGTCCTGGCCTGGGGATTGTGTTCTGGCCGCGCTGTGTCAACATATATTTCTTTTTCTTAACTTCTGTCTGCCTATACTATTAATATCATATCATATCATATCATATCATATATGTATTAACTTCTGTTTTTTACGTAGAGTTGCCCTTGTTTGAATTGAAAAGATCAATTTTCATATACTTTGGAAAATATTAAGAGTCAAGTGTAGCATATTAGAGCCATGTTCAAGTGTAAACTTAGGTGCGGGCACCAATGTCTTTACAGGTTAAGTTATGTCAAATTTTAATACCTCAGAGTCAGTTCGAGTGTAAACTCTGTTTTACCATTTGGAAGTTTTAATGAATAGTCACTATATCACTATTAACTATTTGGTTTGATTGACTATTCAGTTTGACCAAATGGTTGACCATTCGTAATCTTCAGGCGACTATTCGTGGGTACTGCTTGAACTACTGTTCGAAGTATTATTCTGAAAGTGTTAATTCTGATTAGTATGAATTAATTTCAATAAAAATTTTAACAATTAGCGGTCATAACAGTTGTGTTAAACTCTAGATTAAAATTGTCGTTAGGGGGGTTACATATCAAAACTTATTTAAGATGTTAATGTCGTTATTAATGCTATTAACTCTCCATTCTCCTATAAATACTTGGTATTGACACTTGTTTTTGGCTGCTAGATTTTGAACTCTCAAAATCTTTTGCTTTGTCTCGTCCCTTCTCTCGTTTTTCCTTGAAAGAAAATTCTGCCCACACTTCCAATAAAATATCCAAGTGCTCGATCTTGGTTCTAGTTTGCCGGACCTTTTGTTAGAGTGCTCAAACTTAAGGTCGTGATCCATTTTATCTTGGGAGATTGACGCTGTAAAGCTCTTAGCCCCCTCGATAGGCAGCGAATTGATTTTAAGAAAAATGTGTATTACACAAAGACTTGAATCTTTCCTTGGGTTTATAACCTTAAGTTTGAAAACCCTCTTCGTCTTTATTTACTTTTATATAAATTATTTCGGTTCCTTTGGTTTTGGTTGGATTAATTTTCTAAAATTAAATTTCATATATATATATATATATATATATATATATATAGTACATCGACTTATTTACCACCTACAGTTTTTATGTTAGATTAAGCTTATTAGATTTAAGTTCTTTAACATTTTGGAAGTTTATATTAAAGGACTTACACTTCTATTTGAAGACTTTGGCCCTAGTTAGCATATCAAGCCAATTTTGGCTTGTTTGACTATTATTAGTTGTTTGACTTGGTTAAATAGTCAATATGAGTGTTTGGTTAATCAGCTTTTTGTAACAACTTATTCCTCCAAAACGCTAAAATTCAAAAAGCTGCTCAAAGCAGTTTTTTCAATCAGTTTTTGATTTACCAAACACTTTTTAGTTTCTACAACCAACTAATGCTTTCCGCTAGTCAAACCCGCTAACCCAATCTTCTAACAGTTAACAACTATTATTTGCCAAACACTCCATATATCTTTCATTTCAATAGGTAAGTTTCTATTTCCTTTATCTGTATTTCCATCATGCTATTTACATATTATTGTTGTGTTTTTATGCTATTTGTCCATTATCATTAGTTAGTTTTAGGGACTGGGTTAGAGTTGTATTATCATTCTAGATGTTTTATTGTTGATTATTGCATAAATGGTAGAATTCATAGGGTTCTTTGATGTTATGAAGGATTCGCAGGAGAATCTTGTTAGTGTTTTATGTATAGTACAAGTGTACAACATTCATTAGCATTCATTTGGAGGATTTTGGCCACAACAATGAGAGTTTGGTCAATATTTTAAGTTACTCCATAAATATTATTCCAAATATGCCACTATGAGAATCGAGGAAATGGGGTAATTATTTAAATTAGATGATTAGCTTTGTGTGTTTTTAGAACTTGGAATTGATGCATATCATAACTCGTGAGAGTATGACAATTCCTAGTCCATATTATTATATTTTTTAAATAATCATGAAAGTGATTTTTAGACTATAATTCTTACATGCCTCTCAATTCTTTGGTTTGTTCTCCTCCAGTCCTATAAGTTTACTTGCATCTAGTAGATTATTCTCCATTATTTGTGTCATATTTCCTTACTTCGTGTATGTTCAACACTTGTTAATAAGCATTTGCTCTATCTTTCTTGTTATTATTTAGCTTCTTGTTTATTATTATTATTTTTTAAATATTAGCGTTTAGTTGTCAGTTATCACATATTATCTTAGATATTTCTCAATCTCCTAAAAACAACATTACACGAGCCTCCCTATTTCCTACATCATCATGTTCTCTAGCTAACTCTTCCTTCCACATGAATGAAAGCACTTAAAGTTAAAATTTTACCTAACATAATCACGTGAATCTCCTCAAAAAGAATTTTATCGCTAACATCAACAAACTTCAAACTTTGCATTGTACTCCGTAATTACGCAAATTATGCTGTGCAACCGAATGCACCTTGCAAGGTGCATACGGTTGCAAAACGGTGCCGTTTTGGTTAAAAAAAAACGCGAGTCCCACTTAAAGAAGAAATCAGGTTCAATTCCCGGCAATAGCATTTTTATATATCCAGAAATTCATAACTATATAACCACAATTTCATAACTATATATCCACAATTTCATAACTATATATCCACAGTGAATGAATGAAGTAAAAATCCACAATGAATGAATTAATGAAGTAAAAATCCACAATGAATGAATGAATGAAGTAAAAATCCACAATGAATGAACTAAATATCCACAATATATGATTGAACTAAATATCCACAATGAATGAACTAAATATCCATAAATTCATAACTATATAACCACAATTTCATAACTATATATCCACAATTTCATAACTATATATCCACAGTGAATGAATGAAGTAAAAATCCACAATGAATGAATGAATGAAGTAAAAATCCACACTGAATGAATGAATGAAGTAAAAATCCACAATAAATGAACTAAATATCCACAATATATGATTGAACTAAATATCCACAATGAATGAACTAAATATCCATAAATTCATAACTATATAACCACAATTTCATAACTATATATCCACAATAATGCTATTGCTGAGAATCGAACCTGATTTTTTTTTTTTAAAGTGGGACGCGCGTTTTTAGTCAAAACGACGTCGTTTTGAACCGTATGCACCATGCGCATGGTACATTCGGTTGCACAGCATAACTATTGCCTTAATTACTAACTACAGTACGTACGCCTGACCTCATGGGCTCCTATTTATCTAATAGAAGAAAACTAATTAATTAACAATAGTACTAAAGTCATTTAAATGCATAACAATTGAACCTCCTTTTACCATCTTCTAAGTGAAATAGTTTTTCATAAGAAATAGAGTTAATTCCATTTATGGTCCTATATTTATAGGTACGTGAAAAATTCAATTTTAGTCTTTTTTATTAGAACATCATCATTTAGTCCTAGTATTATTGTGACATGATCATTTTTAGTCATCCTTCAATAAAATTGTTAAAATATTGTTAAATACAAAAATATTTCAATCTTTCTTATATAAAGTAGGTTGAACCGCTATATTTTTTATGTTTTTTTTTTTTTTTTTTGAAAAAATCCATAATTAAAGACCAAAATACCCTTATATTTACCAATATTTAAACAGTTTTGTTGATAAAGACTAAAAATAGTCATGCCACAATAATACTAGGACCAAAAGTGAATGTCTTAATAAAAAAGGACTTAAAGTAAATTATTACTAATAAATCTAGAACAAAAAATAAAATTAAATACGTTATCATTTGCAAAAGGCTTCTTGTATGTGTCACATCTATTGAATGATGTGTTTCGTCTAAATTGATGATTGGCCTACACATGCTGAACACACCCTCTCACATGTACGGTTAGTTACCAAGCACGATCCTTTTTAATTGGGTGACGTGGAAGATATTTTGCATGTGATTATGTGATTGGCTTTGATATCAAATTTAAAAGATATATTCCATCTCAACTGAAAACTAAACTAATAATTAAACTATACTTTTATGTTTATATATTATATGTTTCACATGGAACAAGAATTACATCTTATTTTTCCAATACGAATCCTTATGAGCAGTAGAATGTGTTGGGTAATGTATAAAGTATTCTTAGTAGAGTATATTAACGCACCAGTGGTCTAGTGGTAGAATAGTACCCTACCACGGTACAGACACGGGTTCGATTCCCAGCTGGTGCATTGTTTTTATCCTCTTCTCAGTTTTATGAGTAGAATGCAGGCGGAATACCAACAGCTCCAAGCAGAACTATTGCAGAAGAGATCATAATGAGTTTGAGAAGGACTTGATATTTGATAACCCACTAGAGCTGGCCTCTCTACTCAAATTCTCAATTGAAGTTAATGCTTGAAACTTACATAACTTTGATCATATGGGGAGTAAATTCACTCTTATCCTATAACTCAAAGACAAAGTATAATTTTATTTTTAAAATTATATTAAAACATCATGTAATCAATCTAAATCTCCAATTATAAATTTCAAATCAAAAAATAATATGACAGTTATTTGTTAAAAATTGGACTTCTTCACTTAATCTTTAGATGTAATTCTTGTGTAATTGATACTCAAAGAATTAAATATATATTATTCTTAAACATACCCATTATTTATCATTTGTGCAACACAAGCTTTATTGTCCTAATACGGAATAGTTGGAGTAAAACAAAACATAACCAGTTGGGACTTGACATCATTGAGATCAAATAAAATAGCCAACCCAAGTAGCCCATTAAAACCACATATTGGTTTCTCGCATAAAACACTAAAATCTTTTGTAACTCGAAGAAATTTGAGGACGCGTTAAATACTAATCTAATATTTCATTGTATGAGGGGCACTGGATGTTTCTACTAATTTCATCGCAGATACAATATCAGGTCTGATGCGGTTATGAAACTTTTGGTCATAAATTGGTGCTCCAACACAATGAAGTAATGGACTTTTGGCCCCAAAATATCCTCATTATCCTCTTCGAGTCTTAATGATTCATTATCTGCTTCTAGAGACTGGAAACCATTAATGTGATAAACAAATGCTACTTATATATCCTTCTAAAATATCTTCAAGACGTTTCTCAATGTAAGCTAACTAGTGTGTAGAACTTCTTCAAGTAGACGCTCGATCTTCGGGTCGAGATAATACTTGGATTTTCCAAGTCTTTCATTTCAAAACTCCGTCTTTAGGCATGAGCTAATATCATCAAACTCTTTATGTATTTCAAAATAATGTTCATAACATCAACACATACTGAGATACTAAATAAATAACTCCATTAGCAACTCATTTCTGAGCACATAAAGACACATATCTATATTTACATATTCTTAGTTTAGGATGAAATCACTCAAAGTCAAGTAAAACCTTTGTAACATAACAAAATACATGTGGCGATTTTCATTCTTTTTCTCATTCTGAGATTATAAATCCATCATGGATTTTCTAAAATAAACATTAGCGTCTAAAGACCCATAATTATGCGATCATGACGTTCATTAACTACTTATCTAAATTTATTATTCTGTCAATGATATTATGTAGCGGAACTTAATGTCATCCATTGTGCGAGAGTATATTTGATCAAAATCAATTATGGGCCTCTGTTAGATAATACTAATGAAAAATCCCTTTTTAGAGTCGTCTTAACAGAGACTCTTTTACGCCGGTCTCCAGATAAAGTTGTTCGGAACAGGGCTGAAGAACTTCAAAAATCTATGCTGGAGTGAGACAGGATACCCAGGGGTAAACTCTTGAGCTACTAGTCTCGTTTATATATTACACCACCACATTATCAATATTTCTTTTTCGTACAAACACCCATTTGTAACCTTCAGGGTTAACATTCAATGGTGTACGTGTTATAAAGAGAATAGATTTATGTTACCGAGTTGAGCTATGCCTTAATTGCTCCTTTAGATATTAAACAATGAGGGCGCATATGGTTCCTACCTTTGGATCCAAATTATAATATGAGCTATTATATAGGTATTTGTGTTGTCGACAACTATAATATTTTTATCATAAATTTCTCCCATATTCATAAATGTTTCTGGCAATATCTAAGTCTACTAGATTCTAGTTGTCCAAAGATTTTTAAATATGGTCATTTGACATTCCCTGTATTATGATTATTAGTTGGTATACTTATAAGTTTACTGAGATTTAATTTTTTGTCTTCAGGACGAACATCTTCAGGACAATTCTTTAAGAGATTTCACGAGTGACAAAATTCTTAACTAGATCTAGTTGTTGCGGATTCATATCCTTTACACCGATAGGTTTCCTAACTTCTGGTGTCAAGGAGCGCCGATAGATATATATGGTCAAATTTGGGAAATATATATAGGACATAGTCACTCTTTTTCTGATCAGCATAATCAATAGATATGTTTGGCAGATTATTTGCTAATGTCGCAAGTAGATTATCTTTTAAACTTCCAGTTCAGTCTAACTAGTATGTGGATTTAAATAATGAATATCTTTCTATTCTATGAAACTTCTCAGCATTTCATTAAATTTGTATTTGTGTCTCCCCTAATGCCGTGAACCAATATTTATAAAGTATGTAGTTAGCCTACGCAATTATATTGATCCCCTATCATAGTCCTTAGGTATATAATCTGGATAAAATTCACAATGTGCATGATAAACCATGATCTGCTCTAATGACTTACTCTAAGCCATTGGTTTAACTGCTTCAACACTACCATCCTCTCATACGCGCGCGCGCACAACACTCAGCTCTTAGCCAATATAATTGAGCTGAACTTGCAATTTTGCATACATTTGGATTCGCAAATTATGCTGTGAGGTGGGCACGGTTCCATATCTATAATTTCAATATTGTAGATTCATAATTTTTATAGTGTAGATCCATAATTTTTATACTGTAGATTCATAAAATTTATACTACTTTAGATTTCAATTGTTGAACTCTGTTTTCACAAATCAGAGAACTATATGTTCATAATTTGATAACTATACACTTTAGAAATTATGAATTTACAGTACAGAAATTATGAATCTACAGTACAGATATTATGAATCTGCAGTATAGAAATTATGAATCTACTGTATAGAAATTATGAATCTACTGTATTTAAATTATGAATCTACGGTTTAGAAATTATGAATCTAAAGTATAAATTTTATGAATCTACACTATATAAATTATGAATCTACAGTATAGAAATTATAGATAGGGAAAATCGCATTTTTGGTCCCTCAATTGTTCCCATATATGCAATGTAGTCTCTCATTGTCAATTTTGCTAAATTGGTCCCTCAAATGTTTCAATTGTAGCCAATATAGCCCTCCGGTCAAATTTGTCTCAAATTAGAGTTAATACTATAGACATTTTGGTAATTTGACAATACCCTTAGTTACACCCATTCTCCTCCCACGCCATTTACCCCCAAATTCATTTTACGTAGCCCTAGCTTTCACACCCAATTTTCTGATCCTAATCCGTCTTTGCACCAGTGCTACAAAAAAACTAGCGCCACAGCCGGATGTCGCTGGGAGCCTAGTCTCGTCGCCACCATCTTCTCCAAATCGCGATGCCATCGTCAATCTCTCATTGCAGTGCCCAAGCTCCTCACTGGATTCAACAACGCCATAGAAAAAGAGAAACCAGCGCGACCGGAGAGGGAAAACGTCTATGGCAAACAAGGGAAAATCGACACTATTATTATCATTCATTATACCCACTTTACAAAAAAAAAAAAAAAAAAAGTCTTTCTCTGGAATCAAAGATGCGGGGGTGAAAGGTCGCATGGTGTTTTATGTATTCCAGCGATTCTCAAGTCCATTTCCGGCGTTCGCATTCCATGTTTATCACTTCCCGTGATGATTTTTTGGCAAGAGGCGTGTATGGGTCTGCTGCTAATCTCTTCCTATCCGTCTCTCTAATTTTAATACTGGCTTCCCCTACTTCAATTCATTAATTCCATAATGTAAATTGATATTTACCTTTGTCTGTGCCTCTTTTGTAAATTGATATGTTTTCTGTGACAGATCACACTTGATTTTGAACATTTTCGCTATTCTCATTCCCAGTGTTGTTGGAGAAATCTGGACTTCCTCTGTTGCCTTTGCACCATTATATTCATTTCTGGAACATTTTCAGAATTTGTAGATTCCGACGGCCGACCGGCTGCCGGACCGCCGTCAGTCGGCGACCACGGCGGCGTTGCCATCACTATGGATTCAGGTGTGAGTGACAAATCTAAAAAGCCAATGAGAGAGGAAAAAGGAAATTGGGGGTAAAACTTAGTGTTGTAAAATTACTAAATTGTCCATGGTTTTAACACTAGTTAGTGACAAATCTGACCGGAGGGCTACATTGGCTACAATTGAAACATTTGAGGGATCAATTTAGAAAATGAGGGACTACATTGCATATCTAGGAACACTTGAGAGACCAATAGTGCTATTTTCCCTTATAGATATAGAACTGTGTCCACCTTGCAAGGTGGACACGTGCTCACAGCATAACGTTCCACTTGGATTGCGGTGGACCTTGTTTATTGGGCATATACGCATCTTAATTATGTGATATGATGAACTTGTTAAACGGCCCATATCGATCAAATTGACAAATTATTGGTCCACACAGTGTTATGTGGATCATAACAAAAAGTATATTTTTAATATACTAAATGTACATTATTTTTTGTACTGAATGTACATTATTTTATTGTATAAAAAAATATGGCACACACAGATTGAATTCCTCTCATATAACAATACCAAAATCAATATGTTTGGAGGAGCTGAGGCAACTTATTCATTGCTTTAATTTGCTCTTTCCAAACTGCTAGGGGATCATGATAAGATGACAATCATACAATCCGTACATCTTAGTAGTCTATTTGCCTAAAGTCAACTTTCTAAACTTATCTCCATACGTGTTCTTAATTGATGATCACTTATTAAGTACTCATAAAGTCACCCCATCAATTTGATTTAGAGCCAAAGTCCATCCCCATTTTTCAATTCCTGCATGTAGTATTTATTTATTATTATGTATTAGCAAGTATAATTAATTAATTAAACCTACAAAAAATAACAAAAATAATTTAAAGTATCCTCTTAACACGTCTCTTAAGCATCATCAATAGTTTAACTACTAGGCAGTTGTGTTTGACTTTTCATGTTAAAATTAAATTTACAACGATTAATATAAAATTAAAAAGAAAAAAAAAATAGCCACTTGTAAGTTGTAAATAAATTAAAGGTGATCGAGTTATCTAGCTAGCTAGAGTCTATATAAAGCAAGCCATCTTCTTTCCAAAGGCAACAACATTAATTCCATCAAATTAAACATCTATCTGATCTCTTAAGATTTCGATCTCTTAGATTGATCTAACCAAATTAAAGGGCAGATCGAAATGGCGAAAATAGGAGGTTTTCTGGTGACTTATTCACTTCTGCTTTGCTGCTTGGCAGCCACTGCTTATGGGGAAGTCTTGTTTTCTAGCTTGAAGAGAAGCCTTGAGGTTTCTGTCAAGCATAAACAAGGACAAGGTAATTATATGAAACTTCAATATAATTCATCTCTTGAAAACAGGAATTGTTATGAAGAAAATCCATAGATCTGATCATGCACTAAATGAATATATTATATTCTCAAATATATTCATCAAATATGCATACATATACATAGATATATACACTGTACTCACACATGCACAGACCTTATGAACTTTTTTGTTGATGATCTAATTAAGTTGAAATTTTCAATGACAGCTAATTAACATTAATTAATTATTTAAGACTTTTTAATGAATCGTCTAATTTTACTTCTTTTCGTCTATTTTTTAAATTTTAAATAATAATTTTAGATTGAAATATGACAATCACTTGGAATAAATTAACATTCCATAAGTATATTACTCTACTCTCCAAAGAGAATAGTATAAAAATTATTATATTGCCCCTTTGAACTAAGCATTGATGTTTTATTGGCTTTTAGTTATTGTTTTTATTTTCCAAAAATTTTGTTACTTAACAAAAAAAATTGCCTTTGTTAATTTTATATTTATATATATATATCAACCTTACCAGCCGGCAGGTTTAGAATATTTTATTCAAATTATTATATTGCTTGATTGCTCTAGGGATGGCAACAAGGCGGGCGGGGAGTATACTCCCCGTCCCCTTCTCTAAAACCCCGACCCCGTTCCTGTTCCAATCCCTGATAAGGAACTTAAAATAGTCTTCATCCTCGTCCTCAGTCAACTCTTAGTCAAAATATTAAATTAGATTAATTTTTAATTTTAAAAACTAAAAACCTAAGTCTTTATATATATATATATATATATATATATATATATATATATATATATATATATATATATATATATATATATATATATATATATATATAATTAGGTTCGGGTGCGGTTGTGCGGTTAAATCTAAGCCATTGATCTTGCTTAAATCAACGTCTAAGATTACCAAAAATTTTTTAAAATAATACGGTGACAATTTGGTAATTTTTGTATCTAGATAAATTTAAGGTGCTTGGGTTTGGGCTTAATATGCTTGAGTTTTGTGTTTAATGTGTGTGTGGTTTGTGCTTAAGGTGCGTGAAGTTGGTGCTTAATGTGAGTAGTTCTGTGAAATTTAAGGTGTGTGAGTTTTGCGCTTACGGTGCGTGTGTTACGTTGTGTGCTTAAGGTGCGTGATTCGTATGCTTAAGGTGTGTCAGTGTTATAAACTAAGATGCGCGAAGTTAATACTTAATGTGCTTCATTTTAATGCTTAAGTTGCGTCCAACCGCACGGGAAGCCATTCCCGTCCCTGAACCCTTCCCTATATATATATATATATATATATATATATATATATATATATATATATATATATATCGGAGACGGGTATTCACATTTTGGACGGGACAAATTATCATCCCTAAATCGATCTGAGAAGAATTTTACATACAATATAACTATTATATTTTTCATAAGTATACATCTTAATTTTGATACGATCAGTCTGATGGACAAAGTTGTATGAGACGGTTTCACTAAAAATGATAATATTATTGCATATCATGTAGTTCTGAAGGCTGGGGATGACGAAATCACAATAACATGGTCATACAACAGCAGTAGCCCGGCTAAGACGGACTCAAGCTACAAGAACGTGAAGGTGAAGCTGTGCTACGCGCCGGTGAGCCAAGTGGACCGCGCGTGGAGAAAGACGGAAGATCATCTGAAGAAGGACAAGAGCTGCCAATTCACCATCGCCACCAAGCCCTACAACCCCAAACCCAACACCCTCAAATGGACGATAGAGAGGGATGTGCCCACCGCCACTTTCTTCGTCAGGGTTTACGCCTACAACGCCGACGATCACGAGGTCGGCTACGGCCAAAACACCGACGCCAAGAAGACGCAGAACCTTTTCCAAGTCGAGGCCATCACCGGCCGCCATGCCACGCTTGACATCTGCTCCGTTGTCTTCTCTGTCTTCTCCGTTGTTTCGCTCTTTGGCTTCTTCTTCTTGGAGAAGAGAAAGGCCAAGAGTGCACAACAGAAGTAATAAGGACCGCTATGTCCTTCTTCTCTTAAATACTATCTATTGAACCATTGAGGCGGACAGAACTGCTATGTGTGGGCTGGGGATTGCTTAGTCAATATATATTTCTTTTGAATTTCTTCTGTCTGGCTTATTAATATCATATAATGTGTATTGAACAAATCACCCTCTTGCTTATGTCTTACATACCAAGCAAATTAATTAACGTGTCTATGCTCCAAATAAACATATTTTTCTTAATTGCCATTAATTCCTACTCAAAAATTTATTTCATACACAATGTTTATATATATATATATATATATATATATATATATAAGAGCAGAGTTTACTCGGTACATATATATTTAAATAATAGCTACCAGTTTTATTGGTTGTCCTAAAAAAAAAAAATTACGCACCATAATAATTCAACGGGTAACCTACTCGAAGACAAAAAGCAATTAAAGTACTAGATTTACCGTAAGTGCTGTAACTTACGTATGCCTTAAACCAAAATTAAAAAATTCAACTCTCAGCGTTGATTTTCATGTCCGTGATGCCCTCATCGATACACGCAGACCAGCTTTACAAATACAGTTGGTGTACTTAAGCATCTATAATATGATATTATTAGTTCAAAAATTGTTGTCGGGCATTAGTTTAAAAGAATTGTTACGTTATTATCTCATTTGCCTCTAAAAAATCTATTATTCAATTGCCAATTAGCTGATCGACTTGGTTGACGGAGCATTGCAATTATTGCCGTTCCAATCCCGCTGTTATAGTAAGAATAAGTCGTGTGTGTGAGAACGTTTTACTGTGAGATGTATGATGTATTAAATTTTAATTAAAAAATATTACACGTTTAATATGAGATGATCTCATATAGGACTTATTCATGAAGTAAAAGAGTATAAATGTGAAATGTAAAAAATTTGTGTGAAACCAAGATGGATTCGGTCCAGATGAAAATGTAATATTTATATTGGAAAATGTAGTACCAGTCAAGAATAAATTACTTATAATACTTATATTGGAAAATGTAGTACCGAGATGTATTACATTTTTCTTTATAAGTAACAATCACTTTATTCTTTGATTAGTATTATATTTTACACTTTTCAGTATAAGTATTACATTGTGAGATTAACATTTTTTCAGTATAAATATTACATTGTCACTCATGTGAAATTGTGAGATACTGAGATTCTAATTACATATTTTACGATATTTAAAAGGTTAACACGCTCGACTGGGCCATCTGGTGCACACAACGCGCATCAAAAAGCAATGTTTTTGTGTTTCGTTTTCCTAGTGGACACCACAAAAAACTCTAATTTGGAGGCACACCTCACCTTTCCCTCTCTTCTCTTTTTCTTCACCTTAACCTTGACCCTACAAAAAACTCTAAAAAAATCGTCGGTTGTCATGCTCTTAATTGTAAATTGTAATAGGTACATAATTTATTAATTAAAGATACATAATATATTAATCACATGTACATAATACATTAATTATAATAGGTACATAATCTATTAACTAAAAGTACATAATATGTTAATTGCATATACATAATTTAAATGTGGTTTTGGATTAGTCCATATTGCTAATCATATGAGAATGGTTATTAGGGTAACAAATGAGAAAAATTCATGAACATCCATTCTATTTGAACAAAAAGTTCTATTTAGGCACTACTAACTTTATAAATCCATCATTTTAGTGTTGTTAGGGCATTGTTGACTTTTATCAATCATATGGTGCACTTTTACATTTATGCATTATCATTTTTAAAATTAGACTTAATATCTCAATTAATGTGGTTAAGATGCTTTTTTTTTATTTTTTTTATTTTTTTTTATTTTTTTTTTTAATATCAATGTCTATATTGTATGCACTTTCAATTGCACAATGTGCACTTTCACATTGATACTAATATTTCAATTAACATGGTTATCATGCACTTATTGTACTTTTTAAAAAAAACTTTATTATACTCGTGGTTTATATTGCTTAGCTATTTATAAATGTCTTTTATTTTGCACTATTTCCTTTCAAATTGACGCTGTTGGTTTAGCTGCCATGTTAGTATAAACAAACCTGTCGTCGTTTAGTTGGATCGCTGGTGGTCAACTGTTACTAAATTAAAAAATATAAATAAAATTCCCTGCCCCTTGATTAGTTGAGTTTTCCATCAACATGGCTGCACGCCGATCATCAAAACTAAGTCAAAAGAGTGACCCTTTTGTGAGATTGTCTCAATAATGATTAATAAGACGGGTTGAATCAATGTAATATTTATACTAAAAAATATAATATTAAGGGAAAATGGCACTTTTCCCCTCTAAGTTATATATTTATAGCACTTTTCCCCCCTCAATTATTTATGTAAGCACATTAGCCCCTCAATTATTTTAAAAGTGGTGGTTATCCCCCCTAATATATTAAAATGACATTTCTACCCTTAAAGTAAACATTTTATTTATTTTACTTCTCCAACTAATTATTGCGTATATGTAGCGATTACCACGGTTCGGTTCGAACTGAACCAGACACTATAGCAATCGAATTAAAAGTTTTCGGTTATGATTCAGATCTAGAACCCAATATTTGGATTTCAATTTATTAAATTTAAGAATTAAAAAAAAAAAAAAAAAAAAAAAAAAAAAAACTGGATCATGAACCATGAACCGGCGGTTCCGGATCCGATTCGCGATTTTGAACCGTCTTAATTTTAAAATTTTATTTTTTATTTTAAAATAATCTAAATTCAACAATAAATATATTTTATTTTTTCAGTTCGGAACATGAACCGGCCATTCCGGTTCGCAATTTTAATAAACTCTAAATATCGCGTTTTTATTATAAATTGTAATTGGAATATTTTGGTTTGGTTGCTATAGTATCTGTTTGGTTTGAACCAAATTATAGTAATAATTTGTTGGAGAAGAAAAATAAATGAATTATTTATTTTAAATATTTATTTTAAGGGTAAATATGTCCATTTAACATTTCAGGGGGAAAAAGAGTCACTTAAATAATTCGGGGGGAAAAAGTACTATAAGTATATAACTCAGGGGGAAAAAGTGTCATTTTCCCTAATATTAATCAAGAATAAAATGTAATACTTTTGAAGAAAAATGTAATTCTTTTAAATCAAAATGTATAATATTACATTTTTCTTCAGAATATTACACTTTTCCTTTAAGGAATACTTCATTCTAATATTAAGGCCCTATTTGGTAAAAAATTGGCCTATAGGCCAATTTTGGCGCAAATTATGCTGTGCAACCGAATGCACCTTGCAAGGTGCATACGGTTGCAAAACGGCGCCGTTTTGGTTAAAAAAAAAACGCGCGTCTCACTTAAAGAAGAAATCAGGTTAGATTCCCGGCAATAGCATTTTTATATATCCAGAAATTCATAACTATATATCCAGAAATTCATAACTATATATCCACAGTGAATGAATGAAGTAAAAATCCACAATGAATAAACTAAATATCCACAATAAATGAACTAAATATCCACAATGATTGAACTAAATATCCACAATGAATGAACTAAATATCCATAAATTCATAACTATATATCCAGAAATTCATAACTATATATCTATAAATTCATAACTATATATCCACAGTGAATGAACGAAGTAAATATCTACAATGAATGAACTAAATATCCACAATGAATGAACTAAATATCCATAAATTCATAACTATATATCCACAAATTTATAACTATATATCCAGAAATTCATAACTATATATCCACAATAATGCTATTGCCGAGAATCGAACCTGAATTTTTTTTTTTTAAGTGGGACGCGCGTTTTTAGTCAAAACGACGTCGTTTTGCGTCGTATGCACCATGCGCATGGTACATTCGGTTGCACGGCATAACTATTGCAATTTTGGCTTATTTGACCACTATTAATTGTTTGATTTAGTTAAAATATCAATATAAGTGTTTGGTTAATTAGCTTTTTGCAACTCCAAAATGTTAAAATTCAAAAAGCTGCCCCAACCAACTGTTTCAATTAGTTTTTTCAGAAAAGCTATCCGCTAACAACTAATTTACCAAACACTTTTCTACAACAGCTAATGTTATCAACTAGTTTTAATTAACACAATCAGCTAGCAGCAAACAGTCATTTACCAAACAGGGCCTAAGTGTTACGAGTACATTTTTATTTTGATCCAATCCATCTCACGGACAAAGATCTATGTGAAGGTCTTACACAAGTTTTTGCTGGGCCAAGTGTATACTCAACAACAGTCGTCATTCAGATTTTACAAAAAATCAAGGTGGCGAAGCAATTAAGGATATGAGTATAATAAAAAGAAATAGTATATATTATGAATTTATGATGTTGGGTTGAAGAACAGGACAGTAAAAAAAGACAAGATAACATGCGAGTTAATGTATCCAGAAGAGCAATTGCATCTGGAGTATAAGAAGGATTCAATGGCATGGGAATCCCTCTAAATGTTACTCTCTCTTTCTCTCTCTCTCTTCCTCTCAACCAAGACTAGATGGTAAACTCCAGAAACTGAATTTTCAGAAGGTGTATATATATATATACTAGCTCAGGGAGAGAAGATCATATCGGTAGTCTTCATTCTATCAGTTCCAAAAAGAGATAACTTATCATCAAAAATATCGATATATCCAAAGGCATCTGTCCCAGGAGGGCACTCGAGGGCTGCTTCGAGGACCCGATGATGAATTCCGTGGGAATCAATGGAGTGACCGCCTTTGTGGTCATGTCCGGCTAGACAGACCTTGACACAATTATATCTATATATCACATCCATGACTTCATTGTAATTCCATAATAACGCTTCGTTGGATGATGCACCGGGATCTAAAGGCAGGTGGCAGCAAATTATTACCTTTTGGTTCGCCTTCGTGGCCTCCTGAAGAACGCGATCAAGCCATTCCAATTGTTCGTTCCCAACTGCTCCATTGAACATCAGAAACCTTCTCTCCAATCCCGCCAGCCCATCTGGACTGTTCTTATCCAGATTGGGATTTTTCTCGCCAAGTAATTTTAAGGCCTTCAATGTATTCGGGTGATCCTTAGGCCAACCAATGGCACTTATATCATAACAATCAAGAATTACGAATCTAAATTCTGGAATCGGAGAGAAATCATAATAAGCATAGCCACCATAACCAGGAACCCTTAACAGGGGAAGCAATTCGTCACGGGGAAGATTGTAAAGGCAATGATTCCCAATCATATGATACACTGGGCCCTCGAACCTATCGAATTCATCAACAAGTTTCTTCACAGCAGTCAGAGACTGGTTTCTCGGGCAAAATCCATCCACAATGTCTCCAAAATTCAGCACAAAGTTATGCTTTTGCTGGTTCCATTTCTGCACAGCTCTCTGCAACACGAGAAAGCTATGTCGATAATACCTTGGAACACCACGGAATGAACGACCATCGGGAATATCAGCGTACTGGACATCTGATATAACTCCAAATGAAAGAAGCGGATGCTTAAAGTTTGCACTCACAATGCCATTCCCAGATCCCATTGCCAACCAGTAAAAGATTCCTAAATACACTATGGGAAAAAAATATATACATATAAATAAACTATGCACATTATGAAAAAAGTAGATTAACAGAAAACTCTTGAACAATCATTTAATATGAGCAATTTAAATATATGAAAACGAAATTCATTCTAAGCATTATACATTGATCATCACATCCCAATTTCCCTCTTATTTTCCGCTTCTGGCAATTGGTGAATTAGATTTCCACAAATTAACATTGATCATCACATCCCAATTTCCCTAAAACCTCAAGGCAATTATAAATTACATACTAAATTTTGGCTACATTGTCTAGAACGAAAATTTCAAGCAAAATCTAAGAGCAAAACATAGGATAAATGGAGCATCCAAGAGAATTCGACTACAAATCAAACCAATAGTAACCACAATGAGTCAACAAAAATCGCAAACAAAATCGGGTTCGGGTTCGGGGCCGGGGTTGAAAGAAAATCGGAAATTACGTACCAGTTTAGTTACGGCGAATCTGAAGAACCAAGAACTGCTCGGCGTCTGGGTGGGTGAATTGCGGGTGCAGTAAGCGATGGGGAGTCTGGACGAGAGGAAAATGTCAGAGGACGGGAACAGCTTACCGCGTTTGTTTGGTGGTTACATACGTGTCGTAGGTGGTGGTAGGGACAAGGAATTGATTGTTGTTTAGGATTCTGTTCGATTGGTCGATTAATTTTGCCCCACACGTGTCAATCTAAAAACCTCATTACTAAAATACTGCAAAATATTTAAAAGTGATGTCGGTGTGGGGTTGGTCTTCATAATCAATTATGCACCGCGGTGTATGATATAATTTGTTGTTGGTCTTCAATCGTTATGCGTTGGACTCGTGTCCAGCATGCTTGCTGAACACGGGTAACTGGCACTATTATCTCTCTTTTTTTTTTTTTTTTTTTTTTTTTTTTTTTTTTTTTTTTTTTTTTAATTTCAGACCGCTTCGTTATAGGAGTATATGTTCATAATTTTATTACTATATGTTAATAACTGTACATTCATAACTTCATAACTGTACGTTCATAACTCTATAACTGTACATTCATAACTCCATAACTGTACATTCATAACTCCATAACTGTACGTTCATAATTTTCGAAGCTCTATGTTCACAATTTTAGAGCTCTATGTTCATAATTTTATCACTATATGTTCATAATTGTAAATTCATAATGTTAGAGCTCTTTGTTCATAATTCGATCAATAACTGTACATTCATAATTCCATATTGTAGATTCATAATCTCATAACTGTAGATTCATAACTCCATAACTGTAGATTCATAACACTATAACTGTACATTCATAACTCCATAACTGTACATTCATAATCTTCGAAGCTCTATATTCACAATTTTAAAGCTCCATGGTCATAATTTTATTACTATATATGTTCATAATTGTAAGTTCATAATGTTAGAGCTCTGTGTTCATAATTTCCTAATTGCATAACTGTACATTCATAATGGCATAACTGTACATTCATAACGGCATAACTGTACATTCATAATCCAAAAAAAAAATAACACCGTTAACGGCAAAACGCACACGTTTTTTTTTTTTTAAAAAAAACTAAATGACGCGTTTTTTTTTTTTTTTTTTTTTTTGAAAAACGACGTCGTTTTGGGCCCGTGTCCACAATTCATTGTGGACACGGGTCCATGGCATAATTTGCTGCTGGTCTTGTGTTGGGCCTGAGCCTAGGTTAGCACGGATCAGGATTGCAGTAGGATATTCTGGATTGGTCCCGGGTTAGGTTGAGAATTTTTAAATTTATTTTTATATAAAATTTTTATAAATTGTTTGAAATAAAATTTAAACCATTGATCCCATGATTGACAATTAAAGTTCTTACCACTTACTTCTCAAGATAGACAAAAGAGCTAGACTGACTTGAAAAGAAGGGAATTGGAATTCAAAGTTGGAGATTCTGTGTATTTAAAGGTTTCACCAACTCGAGAAATAATGAGATTTGGAGATAAAGGGAAATTAAGTCCACGTTACATTGGACTATTTGAGATTCTAAGTAGAGTTGGTAATTTCGCTTATGAGCTAGCACTACCACTACAACCAGTTGGGGTTCATAATGTATTCCATGTATCAAAGCTACAAAGGTACATTGCAGATCCGAGTCATGTGGCAGAGTATCAACCTTTGCAAATTAGAGATGACTTAACTTATGAAGAAATACCTCTTTGCATCATTGATCGAAAAAGAACAAGTAATGAGATCCCGAGTATTCCCATTTGTTAAAGTGCAATGGTCACATCATACTCCAATAGAAGCAACATGGGAAAATGAAGATGATATGAATGATAGATATCCTGAACTCTTCAAGTTTGAAGGTATGTAAGTTTCGAGGACGAAACTTATTTTAAGGTTTGGGAGATTGTAATACCCACTCTCTTAGAAATAAAAATATAGGGAAAATGACGCTATCCCGCCTGTGTTATATACTTATAGCATTTTTTCCTCCTAATTATTTAAGTGGTAGTTTTCCCCCCTTGTTAAATGGACATATTTTCATTTATTTTTCTTCTCCAACAAATTATAACCACGATTTGGTTCAAATCGAACAACACTATAGCAACTAAATAGAAAGGTTATGATGATAATTTAGAACCGGAACACGATATTTAGAGTTTATTAAAATCGCGAACCGAAATTGCTCGTTCATGTTCTGAATTGAAAAAATAAAATACATTAATTATTGAATTTAAAATATTTTAATAATAAAAAATAAAATTTTACAAGAAAGTTTGAATCAACCGTTCAAATTGGATCCGAAACCGTGAACTGACGGTTCAAAATCAAAACCAAATCGCGATTATATATATTTATATGTGAAAATCAAAATAAATGTGAAAAATAACATACACTATTTGTGAATAGTTTGTTTACATATTACTATTAGGAATAATCATGATCTTGCATCTCATAATAAAGTAGTAATATTGTTGAGAATCTCCTTCATCCCAATAGAGGTCTCTCTTAAATTTTCATTGATGGAGATATTATTACTTGAATCTTGAAGTTCATCAAGCGGTATGTAATCTCGATGTTGTTCAAGCACATTAAACATTATGTCCTCTTGCGAATTCTTCCGAATATAATTATGTAGTGCAAATGTAGCCATAATAAAATCAATTTGGGTCCACACTAAAGTGTGGCATTTTAGCAAGTATCTTCCATCTCTTCTTCAATACTCTAAACGACCTCTCAATAAAACTTCAAGAGAAGAATGTGCATGATTGAAGCACATGAGAAAAGAAAATGTCAAAAGGGTTTTAATTGGGAGGGGTAAAGGTTGTCATTAATTTAAAATCTAAAAACATAATAAGTGTAAATGAAAGTTATACCCCTGATTTATGTCAATTTTTTCCGTTAAGTTTTTTTGTACATTATGCTATAAAGGTTGTACATTAAAATATTTTGGACAAACATACCCTTATCGTTATAACTTCCGTTATCTTTTCCACTATTATTACCATGCACATGCATCCACCATATATTTTCTTATCTTCTTCATTAATAATAATATATAAACATTATATATTTGAATTATATGTTAATTATTACATAAAATATAACTATCAAATTTATAAAATGATTTACATTATTATTATTATTATTATTATTTAAAATAATTTAAATATCTAAAATTTTAATATAATGTATTAATATTGGGCACCTATTTTTTGCGTATCACGCATAAAAAAAAATACTAGTAATAAGGATAAAGATGAAAAAAAAGTAAGTTAGTGACTTATTTTTGGAACATTACCAAACAGGGCTTATAATAATTAGTAGGTTAAAATAAACTACCGGCTCCTAAATAAGCTCTGCCAAACAGTATGATTGATTTTTTGGTTTTATTTAGTTGGTGATTCGCTTTTTACTACTCTTTTTTTTTGTTGGAAGTAAGAAAACAAAATTCATACTGCTAAACAAAGAGTATAGAAATGTTACATTGTACTTGGCTTAGGGCTCCGCTTATTCTCAAA
Source organism: Ipomoea nil (assembly GCF_001879475.1). Classification (NCBI taxonomy): domain Eukaryota; kingdom Viridiplantae; phylum Streptophyta; class Magnoliopsida; order Solanales; family Convolvulaceae; genus Ipomoea; species Ipomoea nil. The sequence goes on from NW_017617415.1 coordinate 438,740, forward strand.
TCCACACAAGTATTGACAAAAATGGTGACAAACATTCAAAGAAGAGGTATTTTCAGGGATTATATTCCTTAATCAACTTCCTCAATTTTTGGCCACTGGCCAGCAGACTCAGCAGTGCCATTACCACCAGCAGCAGCCAACCGGTTTTGTCTAGCCACTCAGTTGCCTCGTCCACCGCCTTCTCGATTTTCTGCTTGTCTGATGGGTCTATTTCCATCGATATCCAAGCAGACATTGATCTGTGGAACCCCTCTTGGAGCTGGTGGAATGCCCTACAATTCAAACTTGCCCAGCAGATTGTTATCTTTGGTTATTGGCTGATTGTCTGAATAAGTGGAGAAAATTTGCTCTTCCTTGGTGGGAATGGTGGTGTTGTCCTAGCCTGCCTTCATCCCTGCAATTGCCCCTGCGTCCTTAGTAGCCTGCCTCTAGGAATCATTGAAATAAACAGGGACAGTAATCACGGAGTTCTTGACTGTCTGGCCCAAGAAAGCCTCTGTGACTTCCTTCATCTTCGTCAAAACCCTTCATCTTTGTCAAAACCATTGGGATTAAGTCTTATGATAATGTTGAATTAATGTTGTATTTATGAAGAAATTTTGTTTCATTGTTATTCAATTATTGTTTTTCGAAGTGTAGGACTAATTTTATTGTATTTTTTTTTTTTTTTGAATGCTACTAGCTCTATTACATTGTAGTATCTGTTCATATACTTTCTCAACCTACTGAAACACAAAAAACCTGTTCATATACTTTCTCAACCTACTGAAACACAAAAAACCAATAGCGCCTCCACTGAGGCTCGAACTCACAACCTTCCAAATGGAAGTTCAACTCGGATATCATTAGACAACATAGTCCTGGTAATTTTATTGTATTTAAATTAATACAATTTAAATTTCAAGTTTATAGCTCACTCTTAAATGATAACATTTTCGTGAGTTTGTTTCTTTTATTTAATATAATAATAGAAAATTTCAGATTTATGGAAAGACCAATTTTTATTAAGTATATTCTTTCGATTGTACATTGTATTGGCCTCTTATTCAATGTAGGTATAACCTAGCATTTAAAAAAATTACAAGTAAAGGGATGTTGCTCAATACAAAAAAAAAAAAAAAAAAAAAACATAACAAAAATGACAAATGATAAAGTGGAATGGTAGATTATCATAGAGAAGCAAAGGTGGAGATCGAACTTACTCAATGAGGACAAGACTGGCTGGGATGTGGAAGTGCTGGAAGATCTGTTTGTCCAGGATGATATAAATCTTATCAGAAGGATTCCTATTGCTGAAAACAAACTTCCTGATAGACCGCTTTGGATGAAAGAGGAGGGTGGAGACTACTCTGTTAAGAGTTGCTACAGGCTATTGCAGAATTCATTGCAGATCCAAGAAATTCCTTACTGGACCAGAATGTGGAAAATGAATGGCAGACAGTGAACAATACTAGAAACCAGTCAATAACTGGTGTACTTCGTGAGGTGCACTGGTTAAGACTTAAGACCTCCTATTGGTTGGAAAAAATTGAATGTGGATGCTGCGCTAGATGATGCTAACAGGAAGATGGGCTTTGGTCTTGTGCTAGGGGATTCAGATGGAGCTTTTATTGCATCCAGGGAGGTACCTTGGTTTGGGTTGTTCAAGCCAGATGAGGCCGAAGCAATGGGAGTGAAGGAAGCATTAAAATGGCTATGTTGAGGTGGAATCAAATGCTTTGAAGGTTATCACTGGAATCAACACAAACTCTTTGCTTACATCTTTTTCGATCTTATCATTAATGATGTTAGGAAAGTAGCTAGTGATTTTATTAATCTTAGCTTTATGTCTGGCAAACGGTCCGCAAACAAGGTCACCCATTTCCTTGCCCGGGAGGCTTTGTCCAAGTCTGGCTGTGTGGACTCTCTTGTCCCGTTTCCTGCTCTTGTGTCTGTTTCGGAGCTTGACTCTTTTAATTAATAAAATCGTTTCTTAGGTTCTCAAAAAAAAAAAAAAAAAAGTGGAATGGAATTATTAATTAATTAGATGGTATATTAATAATTGCCTCTTAATAGATAAATGGAGATAGAGGGCATAGAGAAAAATAACAAATGATAATGTTGAAAGAAATTATATTGATAATTGAATTGCACCCAATATTTTCCATATAACAATGATCACAAATAACTAAATAACATAAAGCATATAAATTAAAATGATATAAAGAAACATATAAAGAGAAGAAAATAAAATAAAGCAGTAAATATAACTTTTAATCCTTCTCATTATTAAGAACCGATCTGATCGGGCACTATTTGGTCTTCAATTCTTACTGGCTTCTTAAAATGGAGTTGCACCACTTGGATGAACATCATTATCAGATTGAGTAGTAGTCATGGTTGGCATGGCTTGTGTCTGGATCGGCATTATAGGTTGGTTTAGCATTTGAAGCACTTTAGACCGAAGTATTTCCATTTTCTGTTTCATGGGAAGTAGCTCTGCCAACGGGAGATTAGAAATAGAAGGCATACCTTTTGCAGCTTCAGTTAAAGCTTTATTTACATTCATTTCATGTTGGATCTGTGCTTCAAGCACATTAATTTGATGATTCATATTTCTAATGTTTGCCTCCTCCTGAGAACGGAGAAGCTCTTCGGCGTCGTTGGCTTCTATTGTACGGTTTTCACTTTCAGCAATGTATTTTCTTAGGACAGAAGGCACACTGAGACTGCCGAATGTATAAACTTTTGCCTGATTGAGTGGAAAAACTACTACCAAGATCTCCACGCCACAAAGTGTTGAAATCTCGCTGGCCTTCTTGAACAAGCCAAAGCGACGCTTTGAGAATGACACATTACGTTGAACATCATTTTCTATCCTCTGTAGGGGAATTCTTTGGCGACCCCTACTCACCCTCCTAGTACTATTATTGCTTGACATTTTCAAGCTAAGGAAAATATAATTTATTGACTAAGGTGTTGAGATTAAGTATATTGATAATGCAGAATGAGATGTGTATTTATAGCTCTTGTTCTTGCCATCCCGTTAGTATTTTTGTTTCTGTTGTAATTTTTATTATGGTATTAAAATTAATACAAAATATATTCCATGTTTGCGGATAAGTTTTTGGATAAAAATTTTCTTAAATTGGTATGTAGGATCTAGAATTAGTAATAATATTTTTTAAAAAAAATTATTGCCATAAAAATATATATAAAAAATTAAATTAAAACGTATTTTTTTTTTTGAAAGCTACTGGTTCTATTACATTGTAGTATCTGTTCATATTAAAACGTATTTAATTATTCTTCTAGCTTGTAAAATGTATTATATGATAATGACAAATATCTCACTTTTCATATGGGTTGAAACTCGACTAGTGCACATTGACTCTTTCTTTTACAGCATGTTTGGTTCACGGAATGAATTTTGAGGTAATAGGAATGTTATTTCATAAGGAATGGAATAGGCAAGGAATAGAATAAGAATTGTATTTTATTGTTTGGTTCGCATAAGGAATAGACTTTAGGAATTATATTACAGTGTTTGGTTGATTTAAGGAATAGAAATGAAATATGTTTTAAAAGACATAAATACCCTTATAAGAATATGTGATGGTGGCGATGGTGGTGGTGGTGGTGGCGGTGGTGGTGATGGTGGTGGTGGCGGCGGTGGTGGTTGTGCTGGGGTGGTAGTGGTGGCGGTGGTGGCGATGGTGGTGGCGGTGGTGGTGGTGGCGATGGTGGTGGTGGTGCTGGGGTGGTATTGGTGGTGGTGGCGGTGACGGTGGCAGTGGTGGGGGCGGCGATGGTGGTGGTGGTGGCGGCGGTGGCGATGATGGTGGTGGTGGTGGTGGCGGCGGTGATGGTGCTGTGGTGGCAGTGGTGGTGGGGGCGGCGACGGTTGTGACGGTGGTGCTCCTGGGTGGTGGTTCTGGTAGCGGTGGTGGTGGTGGCGGCGGCGGCGACAATGGTTGAGGTGGTGATGGTGATGGTGGTGGTGACGGTGGTGGTGGTGGTGGCGGCAGCGACGATGGTGGTGGCGGTGGTGGTGATGGTGGTGGTGGCGGTGGTGGTGGGGTGGCAGTGGTGGGGGCGACGGTGGTGGTGGGGGCGCGACGGTTGTGGCGATGGTGGTGGTGGTGGCGGCGATGGCGGTAATGGTGGTGGTGGCGACGACGGTGGTGAAATAGGATAAATTTATATATAGGATAAAAAAAATTAGGTTAAAGAAAGGGGTAAAAAAGGAAATAGATTCTAAAATCTATTCCTGAGCGTTCAGTAATAGGCTAATACCAGGGGGGACCCTAGTAATAGCTATTACCTTATTTGAGGTAATAGGTTATTACCAGGAATATTATTCCTGGTAATAGAAATGGTAACCAAACAAAGGAATATGCCTATTACTGGGAATGCTATGCCATTCCCGGCCTATTCCGTGAACCAAACGGGCCATTATAGAGGCTTAGTTTTCAGAATTTTGCAAGAGTGAAACACGGGATGTATTAGTTATTGTTTTCTTTGTTTAATCTATCCCACGAGCTAATTATTTCTTGTCAGCACATAGACAATCTATTTTGTTTTTCTTTTTTATGTTTACAAAGAATGTAACAAATAAATTTGTTTAGGTGTGTAGACTAACCCAGTAACCCTAATTCATTATCGTTTGTGTACTTCTTCTTCCTTTGTAGTTTTTACCAATGATTAGGAAATATTTGTAAAGGTTTGATTATGGAAAAATATTGTGTGAGCTCAAAATTTTCAAAACCTTTTTCTAAAGCTCGTCAAATATATTTTTGAACGACTTTACTTATAACAATCCTTCTAATTAAGATACTTAACCGATCTGTAGTGGCCGGTTTTTAGATTTTTTGTGCTTTCGTTCTTATAAATAAATGAGACCCTACCAAAAGTATAAACGCAATCTTTAAAATCAATATCGTAAAATATATGATTTTTATTTATATACTAGTTTTTTACGCGCATTGCGCGATTGGGATAATGCCCAATGTTTTTTTTTTTTTTTTTTAAAAATTTATTTTTAATAAGTACTTTAAAGTATATCAAGGCAATATTATATTAGAATTGTTCATGCATAGATAATTGAATGTTAAATTTGCGTATTTAAATAGGCAATTCTAAGTTTACAAATTCAAGATAATATAGTCAAGATTGATTATAATTGTCCATAAAATAATTGTATAGGTATGGTTGAAACCAAATACGGGACGTAAGGGAGAGCAAATGAAAATTAGAACATAAAATATTAAATATATACTAATATTGAAGAGCTAACTGCTGATTGCCAAACAAGGACATTGCGAGATAGTTCCCACTTCAATTTGTTGCGTGATTTAAATACTCTTTTTGTCAATAAATCTCCAAATAGTTAATATGATTGGCTTAATTATATATTTTTTTATATTTTAAAAACTATTATTATTATTATTATTATTATTATTATTATTATTATTATTATTATTATAATTTTTTTTATTGTAAACCCTTAGGTCATTTTACATGTTAATCTAAACAGCTAATTTTTTTCAAATATCTTTTTACGAACCGTTGATATAATTCGCTGGTCAAATTCGCTAATATAATCCGCTAACGCTAACCGCTAACTGCTGATTGTCAAACAAGGACATTGCGAGGTAGTTATCAATTCAATTTGTTGTGTGATTTGAATACTCTCTTTGTCAACAAATCCCTCAAGTAGTTAATATGATTGGCTTTATTAATTATATTTTTTTTAATTTTTTCATGGTATTAATAAAATACTTGGTAAATAAATATATAGCATTATTTTGTATTATAACTTTGATATTTAATTAAAAAATAGTGCACAAAAAAGATGATAGACAATGTAGTGAATATAATCAATTGTTGAATTTGAATGTAAAGAATTTTAACATTGGAGAAATATAAAGACAATATAACTAATAAAATTATTTCTCTTAATTAATTTATTGATAATGAATACTTTTTTTTAATAAAGACATTGTACGGACAATGTAGCGAATATAATCAATTGATGAATTTGAATGTAAATAATTTTTATATTGGAGAAAAATAAATACAATATAACTAATGAAATTATTTCTCTTATTTAATTTATTGATAATGAATAATTTTTTTGAAAAAAAACATAGTAGACACATAATTCTAAATTAAAGAAATGCATATGTATTATTTTTTGTTGTAGCTACTAAATTATTATTTAATTTAATAAGAGTAAAATAGAGTAATAATTATGTCAACTTTGATTGGGATGGGGTTCGAACCTAAGACCTTTCTTATTGAAATCAATGAGTAAGTTAACAGTGAACTAACATAAATTAACGGAAAATATAATATTTGACGAAAAAGTTAACCGATAATCATATTCATTAAGGATAAATTAAGAAATCTTAAGGAAAAATTAAAATCGGATGAATCTAAGTCATTCATTTGATTAAAAAATTTGACCGCCATTTTTTCTACCCATTATAGGCCTAACTCTCTTGGGCTCTTATATATATATATATATATATATATATATATATATATATATATATATATATATATATATATAGTAGATAGATTATTTTCCAATATAAAGAAGAAATATTCAAACAGCTTTGTTTATTATAAATAAAATTCTAACATAATGCAAAGAGTGAATTCCATTTTTGGTCCTATTGTTATATGGGTGTTTCCAATTTTAGTCCACCTTAATTTTTTTTGCCACTTTATGACCACTATTATTGAATGTGTTCCACTTTTAGTCCACCGTTAATATTTTCATCAAGAGGCCGTGTAATCTAGGGGTATTTTGATCTTTCTTCTCATCCAAGACTATGTTTGACTAAAAGAAATGAGAACATTAAACCTAAAACCTAAGAAACCTCGCCGCCCCACGTTGGAACGAACGAAAAGATGTAGCTTTGGCTTCCCATTCTCATTGTTCGAAGAGCCATCTTCGAATATCGGAGGGGGAGGACGAAGCGCCTGGATTAAAAGAGAAGAGACAATCATAAAAAGACCAAAATACCCTTGAATTATACGACCTCTTGACGGCAATATTAATGGTGGACTAAAAGTGGAACACATTCAATAACAGTGGTTGTAAAGTGGCAAAAAAAATTAAAGTGGACTAAAATTGGAAACGCCCCTATAACAATAGGACCAAAAATGGAATTCACTCTAATGCAAACTAGAGATCTTTTATTTAAAAGAGATGTCCTTCCAGCATTATTTGACCCAAATTCCTTCATCACCTCTTCATAATCTACTATCTCTAGAGTCCAAAGTCCAAACTAATAGAATTTTTTTTAAAAAAATAAATCTTGAAACTATCTGGTTATAAGTTGCTACCTGCTGGGCTGCCACTATCGTTTAGAACGCAAGTAGAACGATCTATTAGGGGGAAGAATCAATTTCTCAGGCAGTATTGGTGGTGAATATAATGCTACATATTTCAAGTTATTACTTATAGATTTTTTTATTATTATTTCTTAAGTTGCTAGGTCAAAAATAAATATTGATGAGCCCTATAAAAATTGAGACCTTATGTTGTTGAGCCTTTTGTAAAGCCCAAAATCCGGCCCTGTCTATCAGGTAACTGTGTATTCATATGAGCTAGTTAAGTTTCTGCATCACAAGCTTGCAAAATATGAAATTAGGCAATACATGGTTACTATCACCCAAATCAACCCAAAGCCCGGCCTTTGCACATGCAAATTACCCATAAGATAAGGTAAAGAGAAACTCTCTAGATTTTTCATTTTCTTTAGATTCTTTTTTAGTAAAATTACATATTAATCTTCATTCAAAGTCACTGAAAATAGCTCATCTATGTATCTATTGGCAAATTATATCGTGCACCGCGGTGCATAATTGATTATGCATCGAGCTTCAAAACGACGTCGTTTTGTTTAATGAAAAGAAACGGCGCCCGTTTCGGACTGTTTCGCAAAAAGTAAATTTGTTATTCAGTTTCATTTTGTATACACTGCAGTTTCAGTTCAACACAACTACAGTTTCATTTCGATATAACTACAGTTTCATTCAATATTTATACACTCAAATATGTGAAAATGTTATTTAATTAATTTTATTTTATATACACTATAGTTTCATTAAAACACAATTATATGATCATTTTGATATAACTACAACTTCATTGCACAATATACACTCAAATATGTGAAATGTTATTCAATTTCATTTTATATACACTGCAGTTTCATTTCACCACAACTACTGTATCATTTTGGTATAACTGCAGTTTCATTTGATAATATATAAAATAATACGTGAGGCAGTGTCGTTAGATACACTGTAGTGTCAGTTTAGATACACTGTAGTTTCAGTTGGTAATTAACACAACAAAAAATGCGCGCTCCGTTAACAGTAACGACACGCTGTTTCTTTACTTAAAGAAACAATGCCGTTTTGATCGCGGTGCACGTGCACCGCGGTCCACGATATAACGACTGGTATCTATTCCCGTCAACTTATCCTTAAAAGATTTAGCATACATAGGTCGTTGTGAAAAAGCTTCAACGAAAGGAAGATTGATTTGGAGTTTTTTGAAGAGTTCAGAGAATTTAGTGAGTTGCTCATTGTTCTTAATTATATTTTCTCAAACAGGCTGAATGGGGAAAATATTGTGTCATATACAGTTGGGTGTCGGCAAGGTTGGCCGAGTTTAACACCTCGATATGATTTGAGATGTGATGCTGTGACTTACCGTGGAGAGATGTAGTTAAATGGTTAATATCCATTTATTACCAATGGGTTTTAAGTAGGATATTAATAGCCAAAGAACACTATGATTAAGTGTGCTTGACTTAATAGCAGTAACATCGCGTTTTCCTCTAAAAGTGTTTGGATATTCCTATTTTCATCTTTGAATTTTTCAGTTATTGGTTCTTTAGTTGTTGTTTCTTTTATTCCGTTGCAAATATCATTCCAAATTAACTAATTAAAAACTAATTGCAATGGAAATTCATTCTCTTAAAATTTTCCCTTGCAATTTTTTCGTTACAATGCGATTTTTGCAATGAACTTATATCCCATTGCAAATATCATTGCAAAATAATTAATTTTTTAAAAAATTGCATGGAAAATGTATTCTGTTGCAACGTATTTCGTTGCATGTTTATTTTTGAAATGATATTGTGTGTTGTTGCAAATACCGTTGCAAAACTCATAATTTTTAAATAATTATAAAATGTTGCAACAGAATTGAAGGTCGTTGCACATTTTGTTGCAAAAATTGCAATGAAGGTAGGTTTCCATTGCAATTTCTGTTGCAAAAATATTTTCCTCCATATTTTTGAGCCAAAATTTCCACTTGCGCCAAAATTGCATTGGATTTTTTTTTTTTTTTCCGTGTTACAATGATATGGAATACAATTCCATTGCAATTTTGCAATGAAATTCGTTCCATTGCAAATGAGAATTTTTTTAGTTATGTGGAATGTCAAGAACATAGGTTGTTTGATGAATTGCCTTTTAGACACTCATGAGTCATAAGAATGTGGAATGACATCGAGAAAGACTTCCTCTTCTTTAGTGGCATATGATGCCAAGTCATTTAACTCTTATTCTTGTTCTCGGTTTGGTCACATCGCTTGAGACTAATCTAAACACTTATTCTACTCTGTTTTTTTTTTTTAATTGTTATTTCTTTCACTTGCTTTATTATTTATCTAGTTGTTACTTCTATTGATCTACTTTCTATCTTACTCAAATGATCTTTCTTAGGGTTCAAATTCCAATAAAGGTTTTAGTACCTTGTGCTTGAGAGAAACATAAACTTGCAGCTATCGTTAATCCTTAAGAGAATGACAATCCACCCAAAATACACTTCATCAGACATTAAATTAAATAATGGAATTTCCAATTCAACATTAAATTTTGCAAACATATTACTTGCTAGATCATTGTTGTTAATAGGGCTCTAAATATACAATATTTTGGAAGACCACTTCTCTATGAGTACACTGTGATTTAATTTGCTAAAACATACATTCATCATTATTACAGCTCGTTTGGTTCGCTAGAAAATATTTGAAGGGAAATGGAATTGAAATTCCATGGAAAATAAATTCCAATAAAATATATTCCATTGTTTGGTTGGTGGAAAAGAAATTACTGGGAATATGAATTTCAGTGTTTGGTTGAGTTTGGAATGGTAAGGAATAATGTGTATAATGACAAATATAACCCTATGCAACAATTATAATATAATAATAATAAGAGTAATTAATAAATAATGGTGATGCTAAAATTGTCATATTAGTTTTCCATGGAAAGCCTTTTCCATGGAAAACAAAATACCTAGGATAGGCTAGGAATTTGTTTTCCTCATTCTCAAGGAAAACTTTTTCCAATGGAAAATGTTTTCCATCCAACCAAACAACATAAAACATCATTTTTCCTTCACTTTTAAGAAAACATTTTCCATGGAAAATGTTTTCCATCCAACCAAACACTCCCTTAAAGAATTTAACATTGAGATGATTATTGCATAATTGGCTTATGCTGATTCAGTTAGCTTTGAGACCTTCCACCAAAAAGAGTTCTACTACATGTACTCCATAATCTTACTTTCTAAATTTTACTCCATGATGTGGCTAATTCTGATAAGTTATTTTTTTTATGTGGGTCCCAATACAAGTGTACATCAATATTTTGTGTGAGAGAGTACAAGTTGGGAGTACAAAATGAGAGTAGATACATGTAGCATTTCCCCTACCAAAAATACTTTTTTTTTTTTTTTGAAGGTCAACCAATGGGTTGTATTCATAGATAAGCTGAAATAGCGTCAGGTGGGATAGTATCCCAATACATAGCTGTGTCATACTGGAAAGCTGTAGAAGCTAAACTTTGTGCTAAATAATTCTGCGATCTAGGTATGAAATTAACATGACTATAATTAAAAGTAGATAAATAGTTCTTGCATCCATCAATTGCATAGCCAACATATGATCGTGTCAGCAGCTGTGGTGTGGTTAAGTAACTTTGTAGTATCTGGCAATCTGTAAAAAGCTCTATATTTTGCTCTCCACGCTCGCGTAGCCAAGATAGAGCATCCTTAAAAGCATATGCCTCGGCCATTAGTGGGGAAAAACAATGTGGCAAGGGTGCGGTGTACGCCGAGATAAACTGACCACCTGGTCCTATTATTACTGCTCCTACCGTTGCTGTGTTGTCCGTATGATGATATCCAGCATCGACATAGCACTTGGACGTTGGTTGCATTGAAGCGTGATTCAGTGTGGCATGGTGGACAGTATGGTTCACGGCTTCCTGGGCAGCAGATAGCGCTGGAGCGCTGGTTGACACGGGACTCGGCTCCCCTCTCGGTGCATGCACATGACGCCATGCTGAAAAATCGGCCTGGGCCGCGGCAAGCAATCGTCGTGATCTGGGCAAGCATGCCTCCCAAACCGCACCATTCCGAGCCCTCCATAAATGGTAAATAATTGCAGCTGCGTAGGCAATACCATCAGAATCTAGAATATTTAACATTGCACTAAACCATTCATAAAAAATATTTGTCATAATATTTGTAGATGGAAGGTTAGATAGTGCCCAAATGGTCTTTGTATAATCACACAAAACCAATGCATGCATAATATCTTCATTTGCAACTCCACACATGGCACACACCGGATCAACCTCTACCCTCTTTATAAGCAAGTTTTTGGTAGTAGGAAGAATATCACTTAAAGCTCTCCATAGTAAGGTTTTCCACTTGGGTGGAATTTTTTGCTTCCACAATGTGAGCCACTTCGTAAATCCCACATTCTCAACATTATCATAATTCCCCAATATACACCTATATCCATGTTTAACCGCGTAATTGCCCTTGGGGTCCCCATGCCAATACCACATATCATCATAACTTGGGGAGACTGGTATTTTTAGAATCCTAATCACATCATTGGGTTCAAAAATATCAGTAAGCAAATCACGATCCCAAGTGCCTGTGTCTGGGTCAATTAAATTGATTACCCTGGTATTACTCAGTTAGGGTGGCATTTCTGTCTGGATCATAGGGTCGTCTTCATCTTGCAACCATGGGTGTCCCCACACCGAGGTAGAATTTCCATTCCCAATTCGTCTTCTTACCCCACTGCAAATTAATCTTTTTGCTGCCAAAATACTCCGCCAACAGTGGCTTGGGTTGTTCCCGAGAACCGCATCAGTAAAAGGTTGCTTCGGATAATATCTTGCCTTATAAACTTTAGAAACCAGAGAATCTGTATTGGTAAGTAATCTCCAAGCTTGTTTCCCCAAGAGTGCCACATTAAAAGCTCTTAGGTCCTTAAAACCCAATCCACCGCATTTCTTTGGGATACATAACTTATCGCAGGCTTTCCAATGGATTCTCTGATCAGTCCCTGAGCCCCACCAATATCTATTCATCAGCCGCTCAATAGCCGTACAAACAGTAATAGGTAATAAGAAAACACTCATTGAGTAAGTAGGCATCGCCTGTGCCATACTTTTCAATAAGACCTCCTTACCCGCCTGTGACAATAGCTTCTTGTTCCAAGACCCTATTCTCTGCCTGATCTTGTCTTCAATATAAGCAAATGCTGCTTTCTTATTTCTTCCAATAAAAGACGGCAACCCAAGATATTTCCCATAGTTAGGAGCCTGGGTCACTCCCAATACTTGTGCCACATTTTCCTTGACCTCCTCCGTCGTATTCTTACTAAAACATATGCTGGACTTATGATAATTAACAGTCTGCCCAGACAGATTTTCATATAGAGCCAGGCAACCTTTAATTTCATTTGCCTCCTGCACAGTTGCTTTAAAAAACAATAAGCTGTCATCAGCAAAGAAAAGATGGGAGATAGGTGGGGCACCCCTTGCCACTCTGCATCCATGTACTAAACCCCTACTTTGTGTTTGCTGTAATAACAAAGAGAGGCCTTCAGCACAAATAATAAATAGGTATGGAGATAATGGATCACCCTGCCGTAAGCCCCTAGTTGGTATTAGCGAATCACTACGTGACCCATTCACCAAAAAATTATAGGATACTGTCGTAACACACATCATAATAAGATCAATATAATCCACTTATCATTAAATCCCAGGGCCACCATCATACCTTTAAGAAAAGGCCATTCCATCCGATCATAGGCTTTTGCCATATCTAGCTTTAAAGCACTCCAACCAACTGCTCCACACTGTTTCCTGTTCAAATAATGGCCTACCTCTGAGGCAATCAAGATATTATCCGTTATCAACCTGCCTGGTATAAATGCACTTTGGGACTCAGATATAATACTATCCATTAGGGGTTTCATTCTCTGAGTAATCATTTTGACCATAATCCTATAAATTACATTACTCAGTGCAATCGGTCTTAAATCAGAGACCTGCTCAGGAACATCTTTCTTAGGAATTAATACGACATCGGTATTATTTAGACCAGGTGGCAACGAGCCTGTATTCAGACATTTTACAATAAAAGCCGAGATATCACCCCCCACACTATCCCAAAAATTCTGATAAAAATCCGGGTTCATCCCATCTGGCCCCACCAAAAATACTCGATCTATTCAATTTTTCCAATCCTTTAGCATTTATATCCCCAGTTCGGATTGTCTATTTCTTTGCACCATCTCCAAAAGTCACATAACCACCATCACAACTTCTAATATCTTAAACATTTTTGTGGTCTCTAGCCATGTAGTGAGAACATCATCAATTACATACCAAAGTACCAACTATATATTCATTTCTTCTTTGACTTTTGATGAGTAAATCAATTGATGAATTTAATATTTCATAACCTTGATTTTCTTGGTTTGTTGCCTTCTTTTACTAGAGAATTCAATTCCATCGTTTTATAGTTTACAATAATAGGTTGTTATCTTCCAAACAATACCTTCGAGTGTTTGCTTTGTAAAGTAGGAACTTTCCGAAGTGAGATATTATTTTTTTATTTTCTGCCATCTTGTTTTTGGTACTTTGTTCATTTCTATTTCCTTCATTATTGTTTTTGCTAGTATGTTGGAACGGGCGTTGGAACACGTACACCAACATATCTAAGTTCGAATTTTACTATCAATGTTTTTTTTTTTTTTTTTTTTTTTTTTTTTTTTTTTTTTTTTTCTAATATAAACCAAGTAAAATATCTTACTGTCTTTTACCAAGACAACTCTTGAAATATAAATAACTTCTCTTAATCACACTGTCTTCTAATTCAACACTCTCTTCTACTACAAAATATTCTGAGACTAGACTTTAGCAACATTTCCTTTAAAAATCGATCTTGGGGGAGTTTAAATGAGAACTCTGTTGGGATTCCGTTGGTGAGAACCAAATAATAATCCTATGAAATAAGATTACTATTTTCTGTAAAGAAAGGGAAGGAAAGATGGAGAATTTGGCTCGTGTTTGATGTAGGGTTAAGATGGAGAATTTGGCTCGTGTTTGATGTAGGGTTTTTAGCAAGAGTCAAGCGATCACTCTTTCCTTAAAATCTTATTTGCTACCTCTCACAAGTGCTAGGAGTGTTATAGTCTAGGCTTCTAGGATAAAACTTGCTACGATTCAATGTCTGAGCACTCAAACAAGGAATCCGGTGAACTAGAGCAACGGGATGAACACAATTAGGCTAAGAAGAGAGTAGAAGCAGAGAGTTTTGAGGCTGGAAAATAATATTTTCTGTGTCGTTAAAATCTGCTGCTCTACCCTCTCTTATATAGGGGTGATGGAATTCAATAGCATTAAAAAATGACATTAAAACACCCATGTAACAGCACCACTAACTTGAGCATTAATTCTGTAATCAGATGAACTGACGGTCCAGACGACATTCGTGCTCGCGCACACGATATCAGGCTTGAGCCAAGCCTTTTCGATCTCATTTTGAGATTTGATTTGCCTCCGTTTTGAGCGTGCAATATATCAATCTCTTCGTTTCACTACGAAGAACCCGAATCCACTTTGACCCGACCTGAATCAGAAGTGGACCCCACTGATAATTGTACCACAAAATAGCCACTTAACATGCCATCT
Source organism: Ipomoea nil (assembly GCF_001879475.1). NCBI lineage: Eukaryota > Viridiplantae > Streptophyta > Magnoliopsida > Solanales > Convolvulaceae > Ipomoea > Ipomoea nil. The sequence goes on from NW_017617415.1 coordinate 453,758, forward strand.
TATGCCATTTTAAGCTATATTTCCCAACAAACTCTTCTACCATTATAGTTAGCAAAGAGGATAGATTTGATCATGCACTTTTTTCCAACATAGATTTCAAAAAATAAAAAATATATCTGAGCTTTGAAATTCTAATTTCATAATACAATTACGCAGCATTATTATAAAAAAAATTAATTACAATTAGTCCTAATAGTTTTGAGATTAAGTGTTATGGTAATGTCGAATAAATGGTGTATTTATAACGATTTTTTTTTTTTTTGCTTGTAATTCAAAGTGTAGGACTAATTTTATTTTTTATTTTTTGTCGGAGAACGAGGTGTCCTGAGCAGGCCCTAACTATAGGAGACACCTTTAAGCCCATAGTATCATACTCAGACTAATCCCTGTGCGCATCGGGCCGGCCCAATTAAGTGGCAAAGTGCAGGCCAGATTGGTGTTTTCATACGAGAAGGGTTCGAACTCCCGACCTCTAATCTCTTAAGGGACAAGAGTGCACGGCCACTCACGTGGCAAATTATTGTATGGACCATGGTCCACACAACTTGTATGGACCATGGTCCACACAACTTGTATGGACCATGAATATAGGGTATTTTTAATATATTAAAGGTACAATATTTGTGTACTGAATGTAAATTATTTAATAGTATATATAAAATAATATACTTTTAGTACTAAAATAATGTACCCTCAAATAATGTACTTTTAGTATACTGTATACAAATAATGTACCTTTAGTATATTAAAAATGTACTTTTTATTTATGGTCCACACATTGCACTCATGCCAACCAAACTGGTTTAGGACTAATTTTATGGTTGCTCCTCTAAGTAAGAGGTGATAGGTTCAAACCTCACTTGAGGCAAGTAATGTATATATGTAGGGTATTCCCCTTCCTTATAATAAAAAATTAATACAATTTAAATTTCAAGTTCACTCTTAAATGACAACAGTTATGGTGAGTTTGTTTCTTTTAAAATAATTGAAAATTTAAGATTTATAGAAAATTATTAAAAACCATTTTTTTAATTAATTATGTCCTTTCGATTTTACATTTTGTTGGCCTCTTATTCAATGTAGGTATGGACCTAGCATTCAAAAAAAAAAAAAAAAAAAAAAAAAAAAAACAAGTAAAGAGACGATGTCGCCCAAAAAATAAAAACATACATAACAAAAATAACGAATGATCGAGTGGAATTTGAATTATTAATTAGATGGTATCTAAACTATAATAAAGCTATATGGTTTGGAAAGTAATTAATGTTACAATTAATATTACTTCTCAAACCATATAGTTAAGATTAATGTTACAATTAATTACCAACATTATTAGTATTACTAGCTATAAATATAAAATAGCCACAACATCCTTTACTATAAAAAAATAAAATTAAAAAAAAGCCCAACATTTTAAAAATAAAATAGCTATTTTTTTCTCGCTCATAACAAAGGATTTCATTTATTGAATTAATGGAGTTATTAAATGTTATGATATTAGGATTAAGGATTCCGATTCCCGATTAATAGAAAATATGAAACGATGCAATATCAATTAAATCTCTGGCTTTACAATGAAAGTTTATTTGATATGTTTTTTTTTTTTTTTTTTTTTAAATTTATGGTGCTTCTTGGGATTACAATATTAATTAAATTTTCGATGAAAGCCTATTCGATATCTGAAATAGTGCAATTAATGTAAGCCTCTACATATAAATTTTCTCCCTCAAAGAAATGGCAGAAGCGAGAAGGGATGAAAAAAACAAATGTTGCGGGCCGTCGGTCAATTATTGGACTTCATAATTAAAAAAAATCATTTGAGCCAAAAATAAAAATTTAAATATATATAAATGTATATATCGTAGGGGTCTTTAATGTTTTTCTGGGTTTCTAAACTTAGGACTTTTAAAAGAAAAAAAAATACATTTAAATTATCTCCACAAAAAGTGGTCTTGGACTTATAGAGTGACATTTGGGTTTACGGAATGACATGTGCATAAAGAATATATTATATAATCATATAAAAAAATGTGTTCAATTAGAGTTTAAATTTACTCATACAAAATTTGAAATTTACTTTATAAATGTAATTATCTTAGTTATTATTCGTATTGTGAAAATTATAATATAGATGAAATACAATTAAGAATAAATCAATTTAATTATGTAAATTCTCTCTATAAGTTTATTTGAATATATATGTACATAATTAGAGATTATATTAACCATACAAAATTTTAATTTTAATTGTAATTTTGTATTCTATAAAAATAATAAATAGTTGACCAATGGAAGCTCCAAAATATTATTATATTAAACAATTTAAAATATTTTTATTTTTTCTATTTTTTTATTTATATTTATAATAACAATAAATTTTTCCCCGTGCATCGCGCGGGTGATAATTATTAAATAACAAAAATTTTATATATGAATAAACCTCATATAGGGTATATTTTTATAACATATTTTTCGTGCATCGCACATGACAAATACTAGTTATATTAAATAATTGCCTCTTAATCTTAATAGATAAATAGAGATAGAGCGCATAGAGAAACATAACAAATATAACAAATGATAATGTTGAAAGAACTATATTGATAATTGAATTGCACCCAATATTTTCCATATAACAATGATCTTAAATAACATAAAAGCATAATAAACGTAAATTAAAATGATATAAAGAAAACAATATATAAAGAGAAGAAAATAAAATAAAGCAGTAAATATAATCTTTTAATCCTTCTATGATTATTATTAGGCAGAAGGGTCAAATAGCCCCATCTATTACTTCAAAGTGCTCAATTCCCTCCATCATCTCAAATATAATGTAATTGGACGCATTTACATCTAAAAATTGTTCAATTAACCTTTTTTTGCAGGTTACCTCTGATTTTGCGATGACTTGGCCCGGTTAGGATTAGGTGGCATTGCTTACATGGCATTAAAATAACAAAAATTAGGATTATGTGGCATTGCTTACATGGCTTAAAACAACAAAAATAACAAAAACAATTTGCAACACATCGACTCGGAGGAAGCGGAGGACGGCGACGACGAGATTCCGGTGGCGCATCCCATTACTGCTATTGATCTCAAATGTTGTCGGCAATTCCATCAAATCCAAGATCTCGAAATTGACTCAACTTTCATTCTGTTCTTCGCATTGTATTCTAGGTCAGAACTCAAAGCACATTATTCTCTTATTTCTCTATAATCCTCGGATGAAATTTTTGTCAAAATTCTTAGAAATATCATCTGTTTAGTTGAAATTTCATGTCGTGCCTGGAAGTTTTCACTTCTCTTTGCTCTTTTTAGATGCGTTTTACTTGTTTCCGGTGTATGTGTGTGTGTAAGACTTGGTTTTCGGCTGGTTCGATTTACAGGAAGAGATAGCAGGGGTGTATTAATGAATGATTACGGTGTTGATCTCAAACGTTGTCGGCAATTACGGTGTTGATCTCAAACGCTATTGATCTCAAACGTTGTCGGCAATTACAGGAATGATTACGGTGTTTTGCTCTCTGATTCTTTTGAGATTCGCGCTGCGATGAAGATGATTGGGTGAAAATCTCCGTTTCCTAGAGGCGTTATTGGGGAAGAAGAAAAGCAAAAGGTGATTTCTCTCGATGGTGGTCTTCTTCTGGTACTGTATATTTGTACCAGTATGTAAAAAGCTTCTCCATATTCTTTTCACCTCATGCTCAATGTGGTTCTACTGAATTCGTCATGGTATCAGAGCGTCATCACCGGAGCTACGCAGCAGCAGTGATGATGGAAGAAGACGAGCATGAGAACTTAAATTCGAATTATACACAACACGCAGGACTGAGAATCCAATGGAGCAATGAGTTCGATGGTCCTTTGTTCTTACATATCACTGAGAATCCAAACACATGTCTAGTTTCGCCTCTGTTATCTGAAGTTAACTACGCCTCTTGGAGCAGATCCATGAGGATTGCACTAGAAGTGAAGAACAAGCTCGGTTTTGCTAAGGAGAGTAATGGGCTATATTTGGTCAGTAATCCCCCTGTCAAGAGAAGATTTCAGTTAGATGATAAGAATGATATCAAATGTAATAACTTGACAGTGGAACTGTGGCATAATAGGTTGAGACATTATCCTACTAATAAAATTCCTATGTTGAATGGAATAAAGTTTGATTCTCCTAAAAAACAGCATAGTTCTGTGTGTGATGTTTGTTTTTTTGCTAAGCATAAGAGGTCCACCTTTCCAGTCAGTAATTCCAGAACTGAAAACTATTTTGATCTGGTGCATATGGATACTTGGGGCCCTTTTGCTGTGGCAAAATTGCAAGGTGAACATTACTTCCTTACAATTGTTGATGATTACAGTAGATTTACTTGGTTACACATGATGAAAAGTAAATCTGAAGTGAAGACTATCTTCCAGAATTTTTATAATTTTGTAAGCACTCAGTTTTCAGCTAAAATCAAAATAGTAAGGAATGACAATGGAATTGAATTTTTAATGCATACCTTTTATAATGAGAAAGGTATAAGTCACCAGAAGTCATGTGTGTATATACCCCAACAAAATGGAGTGACAGAAAGGAAACAATACATCAGCACATTTTAAATGTTGCTAGGGCCTTGAGTTTCTAATCTGGCTTACCTACACAGTTCTGGGGTCATTGTGTGCTTCATGCTTCTTATATTATAAACAGGCGGCCTACTGATGTCCTTGGAAAGGACACCCCTTTCAAGTTGTTAACAGGAAAAGAAGTAGACTATGATCATTTTAGGACTTTTGGATGTCTGTGTTTGGTGCTACTATCTCCCAATGAAGACATAAAATGCAGCCAAGGGCAAGGAAGTGTGTCTCCTTGGGTTTTCCAGCTAATGTGAAAGGATATATATTGTATGATCTTACTGATGAAGTTGTTTTTGTTTCCAGAGATGTCAAGTTCTTTGAGCAAAGTTATCCTTTCAAAAATTCAGATTCTTCACATGCCACTAACACAAGAGAAGACCTTAATCCCTCACTGCCTATCATTCCTATTTCTATTGATACAGAGATTCCCTTAGAGCAAACAAGGGGTGTTGCCACTCCCAGAATTGTAGAAGATAATGTTGACAAAAGCAATTCTGGGAATGAGGGTGGTCATGGCAGGAACATAGAACACTATGATGAGTCAGTCACTCAAACAGCTGATGATCATGATGAGCAAGATATTGAGGCATCTAATGATTTATACATTGACATTAATGTCTCACAAGATCATGCAGGTCAGCCACAACCTAGGAGATCAGCAAGGTTAAAAGCAATCCCTTCCAGACTTGATAATTATTACTGCCAGTCAATGGTGGCAAAAAGGCTTACTCTGAGATCCTCACCTCATCCTATTGAGAATTTCATATCATGTGACAATTCACCTTCTAGTCATAGGTCCTATGTTTCATCTGCAACTTCTATACTTGAACCACAGTCTTATTATGAAGCAGTGCAACATGATGAGTGGAGAAAGGCCATGCAATCTGAGATAGATGCCCTAGTGCAAAACAATACTTGGGCTTTGACAGACCTGCCTGCAGGTAAATCACCAATTGGTTGTTGGTGGGTGTACAAAGTAAAGCATAAGGCAGATGGCACAATAGAAAGGTGTAAGGCTAGATTAGTTGCAAAATGGTACACTCAACAGATGGGGGTTGACTACATTGAGACTTTTTCTCCTGTGGCTAGAATGACAACTATCAAGACCTTTCTAGCTGTTGCTGTGGCTAAGAAGTTGGATATCCAACAGCTTGATATCAACAATGCTTTTTTACATGGTGATTTAGATGAAGAAGTTTATATGGTTTTGCCCCCAGGTTTTAAAGTGACAGGCCCAACCAAGTTTGCAAGCTACTAAGGTCTTTGTATGGCTTGAAACAGGCTAGTAGGCAGTGGAATGCCAAGCTCACAAGGGCCTTGCAGATTAATGGTTTTCAGCAGTCTGTGGCTGATCCATCTTTGTTTACCAAAACTACAAACAAATCTTTCATTGCTTTACTTGTATATGTGGATGATATTATTGTGGCAGGAACAGATTCCAATCAGATTAGAGAGCTAAAGCACATGTTGGATACCTCTTTCAAAATCAAGGATCTTGGTCATCTAAACTATTTCCTTGGACTTGAAGCACTCAGAACCACCAGTGGCATCAACTTGTGCCAAAGGAAATACACTTTGGACATATTGAAGGAGAATGGATTTCTGGATGCCAAACCTGCCAAAACTCCTTGCTGCCCAGGTTTAAAACTCAATAGCACTGAAGGATCATTGCTCCACAATCCTGAAATTTTCAGAAGACTCATTGGTAAACTGCTTTATTTGACAAACACTAGGCCTGATATTTCATATGCCATTCAACAGCTTAGTCAGTTTGTTGATAAGCCAAGAGATACTCACCTTGTTGCAGCACATAGAGTGCTAAGATACCTCAAGGGATCACCTGGTAAAGGGCTGTTCTATTTTTCCAATTCTGAACTCAAACTTCAAGGCTTTTCTGACTCAGATTGGGCTACATGTACAGAAACAAGAAAATCCATTACAGGTTATTGCATTTACCTTGGGGATTTTCTTATCTCTTGGAAAACTAAAAAGCAAGCTACTGTATCCAGATCATCATCTGAAGCAGAATACAGGGCAATGGCATCCAATGTTTGTGAACTCCAATGGCTTCTATACTTATTGACAGATTTGAAGGCACACAGCAAGGTTCCAGTTCCCCTATTCTGTGATAATACTTCTGTTGTAGCCATAGGAGAGAACCATGTTTTCCATGAGCGTACTAAGCTGATATTGATTGTCATATTGTGAAACAAAAAGTTCATGAGGGGGTGATCAAGTTGATGGGAATTCCTTCACACAAGTAAATAGCAGATGGCTTTACTAAAGCTTTGTCTATTACGCTTCAATGACGCAGTCCCACATTGTTCCCACAACTGAGTGATCTTCGCGTCCTTTCGTTTAAGCAACACTGATTCTTCTCAAGTTCTTCATCATAATCACCAAGAACTTATTGTCTTGAGAAGAGGCATGACAATCAGAGATGTGTGTTTCGGTTTAGCATCGAGTGTTTTTTGCTTCAATCAACGCAACCCTAATTCTTAATCGAATGAGGATATATATACACCTTGGTACGAACACTCTCCAAAAATATCTTTGATTGTAGATGGTAGGAATTTTTTGTGAAGAATGAAATCTTTAAGATTCGGTCCATACCTTCCACGCTGATCCGCTGATATATTCCAAAACTGTCATCACAAACCGCGTTCAGCATTTTGGAAACATTTTCCTTTATCAGATCTTCAGTGGCAGTGCGTCTATTGATTATACTAATCGGTCAGTCGTCTATAAGAACAAACAGACAACAAGATAAACCCTATCTTAATTTGCCATAATAAAATTGCCAATTATATGTTGGGGTTTTGAAAAAAATAAAACACTAACAGAAATATTCTTGAATTGGTTTGTAGGATCTACAATTAGTAATAATATTTGTTAAAACTTTTATTGTCATAAAAATATATGTAAAATTAATACACATTTAATAATTCTTCTAGATTGTAAAATGTATTATATGAAAATGACAAATATCTCACTTTTCATATGGGTTGAAACTCGGCTAGTGCATAATGATTCTGCTTACTTTTAAAAATTTTGCAAGAGTGAGACACATGACGTATTGGCTATTGTTAAGGAGTATGCTCGAGCTTATATGTTAAGCTCTTAATGAAAGTACCATGATATAATTAATTGAATCATGGACCAAATCATAATGAATAAGAACAAGACGTCATATAACGATAGGAAAGCCTTTCTGAAAGTCATCCCACACTCATAGAATAACATTTAAGGACATTCGATCTAATGACTCAAGAATGTGTAAGAGGCATTTCATCGAACACTTGGTATTCTTAACATCACACATTCCCCTTTTCTCAAAGGTGAAGCATGGTTGATCAACTCCTTAAACTTAGACTAGGTTGTCATTCCCTAATAAGGTTTATAGGAGGATCACTCCCCATGTGAAATTAATTATTATTGCTTGACATTTTCAAGGAAAATATAATTCACTCATTAAGATGTTGAGATTAATTAAGTATATTGATAATACAAAATGAGAAGTGTATTTATAGCTCATGTTCTTGCCATCCCTTTCATAATTTTTGTTTCGTTGCAATTTTTTATGGTATAAAAATTAATAAAAAATATATTCCATTTTAGCGGGTGAGTTTTTGGATAGAAATATTCTTGAATTGGTGTGTTGGATCTACAATTAGTAATAATATTTGTTAAAAATTTTATTGTAAAAAATATATATGTAAAATTAAAACATATTTAATAATTCTTCTAGACTGTAAAATGTATTATATGAAAATGACAAATATCTCACTTTTCATATGGCTTGAAACTCGGCTAGTGCATAATGGTTCTTTCTTTTATAGAGGCTCGCTTACTTTTTAAAATTTTGGAAGAGTGAGACACATGACGTATTGGCTATTGCTTGTTTTGTTTGTTTAATCTATCTAAGAGCTAATTATTTCTTGTTAGCACAGAGTCAATCCAAATAATTTTATTTTTTTTTATGTTAACAAAGAATGTAACAAATAAATTTGTTTAGGTGTGTAGACTAACCCTAATTCATTATCCTTTGTGTACTTCTTCTTCCTTTGTAGTTTTTACCAATGATTAGGAAATATATTTTTGTATAGGTTTGATTATGAAAAAATATTGGGTGAGCTCAAAGTTTTCAAACCCTTTTCCCAAAGCTCTTCTAATATAGTTTTGAATAACTTTACTTATAACAATCTCACTAAGATACTTAACAGATCTATCTGGTAATTATGTGTTCATATGAGCTGGTTTAAGTTTCTGCATCCCAAGCTTGCAAAATATGAAATAAGGCAATAGATTGTTACTATCACCCAAAGCCCTTTGTACGTGAAAATTACTCATAAGATAAGGTAAAGTGAAACTCTCTAGATTACAAAAATGACAACTGACAAAAAAGTGGATGGAATTGAATTATAAATTAAATTAGATGGTATATTAATTAAATAATTACCTCTTAACAGATAAATGTAGATAGACAGTGATTGTTGTAATTTGGGGCAAACAAATAATACCCGGAGTATTCGGGTTGTCGAACCACAGAGAGGTGGTGTACTAATCACTAGCTACTAGGTTACTCATATGAAACTAGTCCGAACAAAACTTGAAGGTTGATTAATTGCATAAAATAACAAGCAGAATAAAATAAGTAGCAAGGTTTTGTAGACAATAGAGCAAAATAGGATTCTTGGGATCACAATGTTTAATTACCTAGTGCCAATTAACGTTTGTAATATTTGGTTTGGAATTAAGATTTGTATGGGAATGCAAAGTGGAATCGAATTACTCCCGTAATCTCTATTCCTAGTGAATTTCCACTCCCATGGCTTAAACACCCAATAAGATCAAAGATCAGCATTCAATTATTCCTAATTACTACCATCTCCCGATGAGCAATAATCTAGAATAAACTTCCCCTAATAAGTTCCCCTTTCCCAAGGACCAACCATTAGGTGCAATCGTGTGTGCCCTAATTTATGCCCAAACTCCCATTGGTGACACAAACATGACTGTGAAGCTAGTAATTTAGGCCTTTAATTACCAACAACAACATGTTAAAAACAAGATTGCAACACAAATCATAAAACCAAACATAAATATATTAAGAAATTAACGAACTAGGCACATAGGTTCATAAACAAATTCACCCAAAAATCCCTAAGGAATTTAGCCGAGCATGGCTAAATTATACATAGCAAATATGAATAAAGGATTACAAATCATCAGAAGAGTACAAGAATTAACCAAGCGATTCTCCCAAATCTCCCTGGCTTCCTCCTTGCTTCCAAAGACGACTTGAGCCTCTTGATTTCTCTCTTTCTTGTCTACAAAGAACTCTCAAAATCTCTCGGTGTGTTTTTTAGGGTTGAGGAAGGAGGGATTTTATAGTAGGTATAAAGTTGAGACGAAATAGGAATCTGGAACAAAATTGGACTCAAATATCTCGCGACTTCGTGCTGCGCCCGACGCGTCGAGCCAATTCTCCACGCGTCGAGATCTGCTGGTCTCGATCATAAACCTCTCTGGAAATTCTCGACGCGTCGAGTCCTCTAGGTCCCGAACTTGTCCAAAATTGCTCCAAACTCATCCTTGAACTTCCATTGCTCATAGAATTGACCTACAATGGTTCAAAAACACTAACAAACAACGTAAAACATTCAAAACAAGTGCGAACCATAATTAAATGATAATAGCAAGGAAAACATGTATTAAATAAGAAAAATGAAAGAGCTTAATTACTGTGATGATTCAAAATAACCATAAAAACAAGCACAGATGTGATAACATCAGACAGCATGGAAAAGCATAACAAATTAAATATAACAAATGATAATGTTGAAAGAAATTATATTGATAATTGCACCCAATTTTTTCAAATAATAATGATCACAAATAACATAAAAGCACAATAAACGTAAAAAATGATACAAAGCAACATATAACGAGAGTAGAATAAAACAAAGCAGTAAATCTTTAAATCCTTCTAATTAAGAACCAATTCAATCGGGCACTATTTGGTCTTCTTACTGGATGGCTTCTTAAAATGGGCTTGCACCACTTGGATGGCTTCTTAAAATGGAGTTGCACCACTTGGAAGAACATCATTATCAGATTGAGTAGTAGTCATGACTGGCATGGGCGGCGTCTGGACTGGCATTGTACGTTGGTTTAGCATTTGACGCACGGTAGATAGAAGTGTTTCCATTTTCTGTTTCAAGGGAAGTAGCTCTGCCAATGGGAGATTAGAGATAGAAGGCATACCTTTTGCAGCTTCAGTTAAAGCTTTACTTACATTCATTTCATGTTGAATATGTTCTTCAAGCAGATTAATTCTATGATTCACATTTCTAATGTTTGCCTCCTCCTGAGAACGGAGAAACTCTTCGGTGTCGTTGGTTTCTATTGTACGATTTTCCCTTTCAGCAACGTATTTGTTTAGGACATCAGGCACACTAGGACTGCCGAATGTATAAACCTTTTCCTGATTTGGTGGGAAAACTACTACCAAGATCTTCACACCACAAAGTGTTGAAATCTCGCTGGCCTTCTTGAACAAGCCAAAGCGACGCTTTGAGAATGACACATTACGTTGAACATCATTTTCAATCCTCTCTAGGGGAATTCTTTGGCGGCCCCTACCCAACCTCCTAGTACTATTATTGCTTGACATTTTCAGAGAAAATAAAATTCACACACTAAGATGTTGGGATTTAGTATATTGATAATGCAGAATGAGATGTATGTGTATTTATAGCTCTTGTTGTTGCCATCCCGTTAATATTTTGTTTTTTGTTTCGTTGCAATTTTTATTATGGTATCAAAATTAAAACAAAATAAATTCCATGTTTGCGGGAGAGTTTTTGGATAAAAATTTTCTTGAGTTGGTATGTAGGATCCAGAATTAGTAATAATATTTTTTAAAAAAATTATTGTCATAAAAAAAATATATAATTAAAACATATTTAATAATTCTTCTAGATTGTACAATGTATTAGATTTTTAATCGTTGTAAGTGTGGACCCAATATTTTTAAAAATAATTATTAATGGAGAACTCATGGACTAATCTTGTTCGTTCCTTTTTCTATTTGGATGACTTAGATTTGATTTACTAAGATGACACGGATTGGTTTTTTTGAATGGGGTTAGTAGTGTCTTTTTTATTTTTTGTAACTGTTGTAGATGTGACGAGATTTGTTTCCTATTTTCTTGGATCATCACTATTGCGAATTGGAGCCGCAATTTCTTCATCATCAATGGAGTGTTCAACGGGATGAGGATTCGGTTTATGTGATTGAATTGGGGGAATAGGAATGGTGATACTCGACTTGATGATATTAATTAACGTGATTGGTTCCAAATGGGATGTAATTACCTAATCTAGACATATGGCGTCGAGCTCCTATCCCCTTAATTTGGAAATAGCAAATATTCAAGACATGTGTTACTAGGTTGGATTTCTCGATTCTAACTCGGGTGGACCCTAGGACACCCATTAATTAACTTGAGTGACAATCTCAGGGTCATCTTTGCGGTGAGCTTCCCCGACTTGACCACGGGATTGGGTTTTCGAGGCCGACCATCATGCGCACATTGACTTGAGTGACAACCTTGGGCCTAGCTAGGGTTCATGGCCAACAGTCCATTTCGTGTTATACTTCCCTAGGGATGGCCTGTTTGTTATCGGTCTCAGTCCTAAGCAATCTCAAGTCGGTACTCAAGTTCCCAACCGATGCAAAGCCGACTTTGCTCGAGTTGAACAATCGATTTCATGCCCCCAACGTCCTCAGCTTGTGTCTGATCTTCTCGTCCAAGTCGACCCGGCCTCCTAGGTGAGTTGAATTCCACCTCTGCCCGACTATCCTTCGTCGATCAGGGTCGATTCGTCGATGCCACGCAAAGCCCCAGAGGGAAGAGAGTTGTGGTGGGTTGTGTGTGGATGGACCCACCCATCACCCTTAGTCCCAGAGCGAATAGGGTTGTGGTGGGTTGTGTGTGGATGGACCCACCCATCACCCTTATCATAGGGTCCTCTTGATTAGGTAAAACCAAGCTTTTGAGCCCCGCTACTAACTTATTGAGTACAATCATAGCTCGTTGGATTGCAACTACTCGGGCTTGGATGTCTGGGTTGTGGGGTGGGCGACGGAGTTTGGAGGCTCGGGGTTGGCTCTCCACCCTGGTTGTTATTCATGTGATCCCTCAAGTCCACCCCTGGTCCCAAGGGCAAGGTCTACCCAACTTGCAGTCCCGTTCAAAGTGTTGCCATCAAGGGTGACGCTAATGTTGTGTGAGTTCTCAGAGTTGCGGGAATGGGGTCTTGCCATTGTCAAAGTAATATTTTGTAGGATGTGTGGATTAAGGAGTATGCTCGAGCTTATATGTTAAGCTCTTAATGAAAGTACCATGATATAATTAATTTAATCATGGACCAAATCATAATGAATAAGAACAAGACGTCATATAACGATAGGAAAGCCTTTCTGAAAGTCATCCCACACTCATAGAATAACATTTAAGGACATTCGATCTAATGACTCAAGAATGTGTAAGAGGCATTTCATCGAACACTTGGTATTCTTAACATCACACATTCCCCTTTTCTCAAAGGTGAAGCATGGTTGATCAACTCCTTAAACTTAGACTAGGTTGTCATTCCCTAATAAGGTTTATAGGAGGATCACTCCCCATGTGAAATTAATTATTATTGCTTGACATTTTCAAGGAAAATATAATTCACTCATTAAGATGTTGAGATTAATTAAGTATATTGATAATACAAAATGAGAAGTGTATTTATAGCTCCTGTTCTTGCCATCCCTTTAATATTTTTTGTTTCGTTGCAATTTTTTATGGTATAAAAATTAATAAAAAATATATTCCATTTTAGCGGTTGAGTTTTTGGATAGAAATATTCTTGAATTGGTGTGTTGGATCTACAATTAGTAATAATATTTGTTAAAAATTTTATTGTAAAAAAAATATATGTAAAATTAAAACATATTTAATAATTCTTCTAGATTGTAAAATGTATTATATGAAAATGACAAATATCTCACTTTTCATATGGCTTGAAACTCGGCTAGTGCATAATGGTTCTTTCTTTTATAGAGGCTCGCTTACTTTTTAAAATTTTGGAAGAGTGAGACACATGACGTATTGGCTATTGCTTGTTTTGTTTGTTTAATCTATCTAAGAGCTAATTATTTCTTGTTAGCACACAGTCAATCCAAATAATTTTATTTTTTTTTATGTTAACAAAGAATGTAACAAATAAATTTGTTTAGGTGTGTAGACTAACCCTAATTCATTATCCTTTGTGTACTTCTTCCTTTGTAGTTTTTACCAATGATTAGGAAATATATTTTTGTAAAGGTTTGATTATGAAAAAATATTGGGTGAGCTCAAAGTTTTCAAACCCTTTTCCCAAAGCTCTTCTAATATAGCTTTGAACAACTTTACTTATAACAATCTCACTAAGATACTTAACAGATCTATCTGGTAATTGTGTGTTCATATGAGCTGGTTTAAGTTTCTGCATCCCAAGCTTGCAAAATATGAAATAAGGCAATAGATTGTTACTATCACCCAAAGCCCTTTGCACGTGAAAATTACTCATAAGATAAGGTAAAGTGAAACTCTCTAGATTACAAAAATGACAACTGACAAAAAAGTGGATGGAATTGAATTATAAATTAGATGGTATATTAATTAAATAATTACCTCCTAACAGATAAATGTAGATAGACAGCATGGAAAAGCATAACAAATTAAATATAACAAATGATAATGTTGAAAGAAATTATATTGATAATTGCACCCAATTTTTTCAAATAATAATGATCACAAATAACATAAAAGCACAATAAACGTAAAAAATGATACAAAGCAACATATAACGAGAGTAGAATAAAACAAAGCAGTAAATCTTTAAATCCTTCTAATTAAGAACCAATTCAATCGGGCACTATTTGGTCTTCTTACTGGATGGCTTCTTAAAATGGGCTTGCACCACTTGGATGGCTTCTTAAAATGGAGTTGCACCACTTGGAAGAACATCATTATCAGATTGAGTAGTAGTCATGACTGGCATGGGCGGCGTCTGGACTGGCATTGTACGTTGGTTTAGCATTTGACGCACGGTAGATAGAAGTGTTTCCATTTTCTGTTTCAAGGGAAGTAGCTCTGCCAATGGGAGATTAGAGATAGAAGGCATACCTTTTGCAGCTTCAGTTAAAGCTTTACTTACATTCATTTCATGTTGAATCTGTTCTTCAAGCAGATTAATTCTATGATTCATATTTCTAATGTTTGCCTCCTCCTGAGAAAGGAGAAACTCTTCGGTGTCGTTGGTTTCTATTGTACGATTTTCCCTTTCAGCAACGTATTTGTTTAGGACATCAGGCACACTAGGACTGCCGAATGTATAAACCTTTTCCTGATTTGGTGGGAAAACTACTACCAAGATCTTCACACCACAAAGTGTTGAAATCTCGCTGGCCTTCTTGAACAAGCCAAAGCGACGCTTTGAGAATGACACATTACGTTGAACATCATTTTCAATCCTCTCTAGGGGAATTCTTTGGCGGCCCCTACCCAACCTCCTAGTACTATTATTGCTTGACATTTTCAGAGAAAATAAAATTCACACACTAAGATGTTGGGATTTAGTATATTGATAATGCAGAATGAGATGTATGTGTATTTATAGCTCTTGTTGTTGCCATCCCGTTAATATTTTTTTTTTTTTTTTTTTTTTGTTTCGTTGCAATTTTTATTATGGTATCAAAATTAAAACAAAATAAATTCCATGTTTGCGGGAGAGTTTTTGGATAAAAATTTTCTTGAGTTGGTATGTAGGATCCAGAATTAGTAATAATATTTTTTAAAAAAATTATTGTCATAAAAAAAATATATAATTAAAACATATTTAATAATTCTTCTAGATTGTACAATGTATTAGATTTTTAATCGTTGTAAGTGTGGACCCAATATTTTTAAAAATAATTATTAATGGAGAACTCATGGACTAATCTTGTTCGTTCCTTTTTCTATTTGGATGACTTAGATTTGATTTACTAAGATGACACGGATTGGTTTTTTTGAATGGGGTTAGTAGTGTCTTTTTTATTTTTTGTAACTGTTGTAGATGTGACGAGATTTGTTTCCTATTTTCTTGGATCATCACTATTGCGAATTGGAGCCACAATTTCTTCATCATCAATGGAGTGTTCAACGGGATGAGGATTCGGTTTATGTGATTGAATTGGGGGAATAGGAATGGTGATACTCGACTTGATGATATTAATTAACGTGATTGGTTCCAAATGGGATGTAATTACCTAATCTAGACATATGGCGTCGAGCTCCTATCCCCTTAATTTGGAAATAGCAAATATTCAAGACATGTGTTACTAGGTTGGATTTCTCGATTCTAACTCGGGTGGACCCTAGGACACCCATTAATTAACTTGAGTGACAATCTCAGGGTCATCTTTGCGGTGAGCTTCCCCGACTTGACCACGGGATTGGGTTTTCGAGGCCGACCATCATGCGCACATTGACTTGAGTGACAACCTTGGGCCTAGCTAGGGTTCATGGCCAACAGTCCATTTTGTGTTATACTTCCCTAGGGATGGCCTGTTTGTTATCGGTCTCAGTCCTAAGCAATCTCAAGTCGGTACTCAAGTTCCCAACCGATCCAAAGCCGACTTTGCTCGAGTTGAACAATCGATTTCATGCCCCCAACGACCTCAACTTGTGTCTTGTCGTCCAAGTCGACCCGGCCTCCTAGGTGAGTTGAATTCCACCTCTGCCCGACTATCCTTCGTCGATCAGCGTCGATTCGTCGATGCCACGCAAAGCCCCAGAGGGAAGAGAGTTGTGGTGGGTTGTGTGTGGATGGACCCACGCACCCATCACCCTTAGTCCCAGAGCGAATAGAGTTGTTGTGGGTTGTGTGTGGATGGACCCACTGATGAGGACGTTTTTCACACATCCATCAAGTATCAAATCACAGTATAGAGTTTAGATATCGTTCCACTGGAGATGGCTCTTGTAATATTAGGAATGATGTAAAGTGGAGTTAAGCACAAGCTAAAACTACCCTTTTAGAAGCTAGACCTATCGATAGGGAGATGGTTTGATATGATTAGGCTAATAAAAAAAAGGACAAGTAAAACAAAGGACCGGGATTTGGTTGATTCAAGCTAAGATGCCAAATATTGTACTAAGGATTAGGGAATTAAATCAAGGCATAGGGTAAGTGAGATGCACAAAAGTGTCCAAATACCACTCTCGTAGCTATTTGGACTTGCAACCTAACCTTAAACTCCACTCTCGTGACAATTCAACCCAAGGATGCCCAAACAAGAACACAGGGCAAAGATTCCCCTTAACACCCAAAATACTCTCGTATTGGGTATTAAGTGTGTGAATGTGTGGCTAGTGTACAAGCTCTACTCTCGTAGCAACAAACACACTCCAAATCAAGCATATATATAATTGGGATCCAACAATCATACACAAATTTCTCAACAAACCCATTTCACACAACAACCCTAGATCACCCAAATAATCCCCTTTATGCAATGCAACTCAAATAGGCATCAATAGAAAGAAATCAAACCAAATCCTAGTCCCAAAACACTTAGCTACTCATAATATAACAATAGATACACAATATTAAAAGAGAAATTGAAAGCATAGATGAAAAGTAAAGAGAAGAGATGAATAAGAAAGCTTCTCTATTGAAGCCTTGAAATCCAAGATTTGTAATGTTCTTGAGCTTGGAAATGAAAAGGAAACACAAATCTACACTAATCTAAGCTATTCTAAACTAACCCTAACTAGAGAAATGAAAGGGAAATGAAAGATGTAATGAAAGATATCTTTTGGGGTGGAAAAATCCCCTTAAAAGGGTAAAAAACGGGCTGCAAAAAGTTGCAGAGGGCTGGCCACGGGTGTGGCTTCACCCGTGGCCAGAAATGCAGGGCACACTGCTCAGTGGCCACGGGTGTGGCCACGGCCGTGGCCAGACCCGTGGCCACAGGCAGTGTGCACTGCTTGTGCACTGAGGTCGTCTTCTAGGCCATTTTTCACCCTCAAAACCTTTGAATTAGTCTTTGGTGCTTGAATCAAAGTTTTAGCCTTTCAAGTTAGCTTTCCAATGATATAAAATGCACTTGGTTTTGACATTCCTACGCAGAGATATGATCAAAAAACCGAGCAGTGGACGATTTGTGCGGAAATTTCAACTTCTTGCTCTTTTGGTCCACTTTTGCCTTTGTTTGTCCAAATGACCAAGACCAATAAACACACCATAATTTGGCTCTCTAAAAGTTGTTTCTCCATCTTCATAGCTTCTCATTGACTCCCATTGACTCTACATGCATCCGAAATGCCCCAAAAATCACTCAATTCATCTAAATCATCAAGAATTACTCATAAGCACACAAATGAATCAAATGAGGATACTTCGGACAAAATTATAACAAATAACAAGGAAAATAAGCTTAAATGCAATGTGAAATTATAAACTTTTAGACTCTTATCAACTCCCATGTAAGTGTACAAAATAGTACACATTAGATTGGCTAATTTATTAGTTTATTTTATTAATATGTAGTGTTAATTAGCATGAATTGTAATTAGTATTTTGGACCAAGCTAAAATGTGTGGTGGAGATTTATTGTTAAAGAAGTTGGACAAAGAGCAAGTCTGAAGATCTCAAGTTTAAAGAAGATGTGGTTGAGAAGAATTCAAGCCACATGTGAAAGCTATAATCAAGGCATGGTGAAATGGAAGCTACGTACAGTATATAAGGAAGGGAAAATGAAAGAGGAAGTTGCCATTTTCTGAAATTCTGAATCCATACGCAAGCTTCCTACATTACTGCTTTAATATTGATTATATTATTTGTGATTTAAACCTGTACTACAAATCAGTACCTGTGATAGCTGAAGTGCTACACCAAAGATGTTTATGGCATGCACGGTTCAGTCCTAAGTAGGTGTTTTAGAAGAGTTGTAGTGGTAAAGGCTATGAGCCGTTTATAGTTACCTCTTGTAATACTCTGTGGTGAACATCGAGTGGATTGGGCAGACGTGGGTTGCCCCGCAGACGTAGGAGAAGGAGCTCCGAACTGCGTAACAATTCTACTGTGTCTTTACTTTATTTATGCTTTCAATTTCGTTATTTATATGTCAATTAAATTGATTTAATTAAATAGCGAAATTGTCTCGTAACATAAAATCAAGTAGAATCCTTAGAGTTAAATTGATTTCAAGATACACGGGCTTTTTCGATTGGTATCAGAGCCTACAGACTTAAGTTATTAGTCTGACGATCTGGCTACTCCGTGCCTCTTGATCTCAATCCTTCAGCGGTTAGTTTTATTATTTCTGATTTTGTTAAATTGTTCAATCTCACGGGTTATTGAGTGTTACAGAATGAAGCACACTAAAGCTCTTCCCCAGCTAGTCGGTGACAACTATGCGTATTGGAAGGTGCGCACACGCACTCATCTCAAAGCACAAGGTGAAGCAGTATGGTGTATCATTGTAACAGGCTGGGAACATCCAACCAAAGCCAGTACCACTGAGGATGAAACTCGAGTGACGAAACCTGAAAATGAATGGACCCAAGCTCAGAAAACAAGTGCTGGACACAACGATAAGGCACTAGATATTATTTATGGGCTAATTCATGAAAGTCAATTCCCTATTGTTGCTGGTCATGATTCAGCTAAAGGCGCATGGGAAGCACTAGAGGCTACCTACGAAGGCACATCGTCGGTAAAACAATCGAAACTGCAACTGGTACAATCAGACTTCAAGGAGCTCCGGATGAATGAAGATGAAACCATCGTGACCTTCCACACTCGTGTGCAAGAGCTAGCAAATCGAGCTATGGTCCTCGGAGAACCATTCACTCAAGAAAAGTTGGTGAAAAAAATTCTACGATCACTACCACCTCGGTTCCGGATGAAAGTTACAGCAATCCAGGAACATGACAACTGGGAGAAAAAGACTGTAACACAACTAATGGGAAATCTAAGAACTTATGAGATGGAAATCTTAACAGATCACACAAAAAAACAAAAAACAGTAGCATTTACCGCTGAAGAAAATAATTGTGCACCTGACTTAGATGAAATAGGTGATGATCCAGTTGTATTTCTCACTAAACAGTTTTCTAAACTTTTGAAACAGGTGTCAAAAGGTTCACGAAACAAGAATATGCAAAAGGGGGCGTCATCATCTAAAACGAGTTCTAAATCCGGTTCATCAACCTTCAAGTCTTTTGGTTCACGTCCAGGGCAGTCCAAAGAGAAATCCACCAGTAAAGGGATCAGATGCTATGAATGTGAGGGCTTCGGACATGTACAAGCAGAGTGCCCCACCTATCTTCGACGCAAGAAATCAATGTCAGCAGTTACTTGGAGTGATGATGACTCGGACGGTGAAACAGGAGGATCTGATTCAGACGAAATTTCTGGTAATTTTGTTGCCTTTACTGCACATATGGCTGCTGGACTGTGTCATGAAGATGTTGCTGACTCAGAAGGAGGCGAGTATAATTCTGCAGAAGATTTAGAGTCAAGTGAATCATCTTTTGAAATTGAGTTTAATAAATTGTATCCCAAATGGGCAGCACTAAGGAAAGAAAATCGTAGATTAACTAGTGATATAGGGATTGTAACAAATGCAAAGAAAGTGTATCAAACTCAAATAGCTGACAGGGATCTACTTCTCAAAGAGGCATTGGCCCGAGAAGAAAGACTGAAACAAGAGGTACAGACTCTGAAGCAGGAGCTGAACACCTACAAACGCCAAATCCAAATGATGGATACCACGTCTACTCTTGACGTGATCCTTGAGTCTGGAAGAAAGACATCTACAAAATTTTGTCTAGGATTCACAGGAAACAACTCAAAGTTAAAACAGTGTTTGTCAAAGCGTCAGGTCTTGGCCGAGGAGATATTCCAGAATCCAGTACAACGACACATCGCGTTGGTACAGTAAGATCACTCAAGCCGTACTATAAATCCTATAACCCAGTATGTCACTATTGCAGGTTACGGGGTCACACCAGACCGGAATGCTACTACTTCTACAAGGATCAAAGAATCGAGAAGTTCAAACACAAGAACATTCAACCCTTTACAAGACAAATCTGGGTGAAAAAGACAGATTATATCTCATTCGTATCTTTCCACTCTAAAAGTACAGGCCGAGAAGAAAAATGGTACTTCGATAGCGGGTGTTCACGTCACATGACGGGAAATGCTAAATTTCTGAGTAACGTTAACACAAGCAAAGGTGAAGTTACCTTTGGCGACGGTATAAAAGGACAAGTCACTGGTATAGACACGCTAAACGTAGTTGGTCTGCCAAAACTGGAGAAAGTTCTACTAGTCAAAGGACTTCATGCAAATCTTATAAGTATAAGTCAACTATGTGACCAGAACTGGAACGTGAGCTTCAACAAAAATAGTTGCAGTGTCCTAGACAAAGCAAATCAATGTGTTATGGAAGGTACAAGGTCAACTGATAATTGCTATATTCTTACTAACAATGTTTTGTGTTGCAGGATCAATGTAGATGAAACTGAGCTTTGGCACCAAAAGCTAGGACATCTAAGTTACAGACTTCTTGACAAACTTGTGAAAATCGAAGGTGTTCGTGGATTACCCAAGCTGAAAGTCAAACCAACCATATGTGGTGCATGTCAAGCAGGAAAGCAAACCAAATCCTCTCATCCAGCGCAGCACACTATAAACACAAGTCACTGCTTGGAACTGATCCACATGGATCTCATTGGTCCAACTCAAACAGAAAGTGTTGGAGGTAAGAAATACATACTAGTTTGCGTAGATGATTATTCTCGTTTTTCTTGGGTTACCTTTCTCAGGGATAAGTCTGAAACCCTCGAAGCCTTCAAAACTTTGGCATTAAAACTCCAAAAAGAAAGAAATGAGCCCATCATTCGAATCCGAAGTGATCACGGACGAGAATTCGACAACAATCTGTTCGATACCTTCTGCAACCAAACAGGAATCACACATGAATACTCAGCTCCGAAAACACCTCAACAAAACGGAGTTGTTGAACAGAAGAACCGCACAATTCAAGAAATGGGACGAGTTCTGCTCAATGCCAAAGGACTACCTCAAAAATTTTGGGCAGAAGCTGTGAACACTGCATGTCACATCATCAATCGGGTCTATCTACGTCCAGGCACGAATCAGACTCCGTATACATTATGGAAAGGTAAGAACCCAAACATTAAATATTTTCACGTTTTCGGATCACGCTGTTTTATCTTGAAGGATCGAAACCCTGTCGCAAAGTTTGAAACAAAAAGCGATGAAGGCATCTTCCTCGGCTATTCAACGAACAGCAGGGCATATCGTGTATATAACAAAGTTACCAAAACCATTATGGAGTCCACAAATGTTGTAATCGATGATCAACCGAGTGATATTATCACAACGTCTCAGCCTGGACCAGTGACAGAACATGACGCAAGTTGTCCTGAACCTAATCAGAGTCTCCTATGCCATCTCCCATGTCAACTCAACCAGAGCAAGAAACTGAGTCTGAGTCTGAATCTGACACTGATCATGGTAACGTTGATATCCCTACTCGCATCCAGAAAGCTCATCCAATACAAAACGTAATTGGAGATCCTAGTTTCGGCGTAAAAACCAGAGGTAAACCGAAACGTGATTACCTTCAATTAGCAGGATATTCTTGTTATACTTCACAGATCGAACCGAAGAATGTCAAAGAAGCTCTAACAGACGAACACTGGATCAAGGCCATGCAAGAAGAACTGGGGCAGTTCGAACGAAATAAGGTATGGTCTCTAATTCCCAAACCTGACAATGTCAATGTTGTAGGTACCAAATGGATCTTTCGCAACAAAACCGATGCAGATGGCAACATCGCTAGAAATAAAGCGCGACTTGTAGCCCAAGGCTACTCCCAAATTGAAGGAATCGACTACGACGAAACTTTTGCCCCTGTTGCAAGGCTAGAGTCAATACGACTACTCCTATCGATTGCATGTGCCCTAAAATTCAAGTTGTTTCAGATGGACGTTAAAACAGCCTTCTTAAATGGATATCTCTCAGAAGACATATACGTTGCTTAGCCAAAAGGGTTTGAAGATCCACATCATCCAGACTATGTCTACAAATTACAAAAAGCTCTCTATGGCTTAAAACAGGCCCCAAGAGCCTGGTATGAAAGACTTACTCAATATCTTCTTCAGAACAACTACAAAAGAGGAGGATCAGACAAAACGTTATTTATAAAACGATCAGGTAAACACATAACAATTGCTCAGGTGTATGTAGATGATATCGTTTTTGGATCCACACAACCAGGAGAGACAGACCAGCTAGTCAAGGTAATGCAACAAGAGTTTGAAATGAGCATGATAGGCGAACTAACCTATTTTCTTGGACTACAAGTAAGTCAAACTAAAGAAGGGATTTTTATTTCGCAAGAAAAATATGCGAAAAATCTTCTATCCAAATTTGGGCTTGAATCTGCAAAAGATGCCCGCACTCCTATCTCTACAACTTCAAAATTGTTCAAAGATGAAAAGGAACATCTGTAGACTCTACTATGTACAGAAGTATGATAGGCAGCCTACTGTACTTAACAGCCAGTCGACCAGATATTATGGTAAGTGTTGGTATGTGTGCACGCTATCAAGCCGATCCAAAAGAGTCACACCTAAAGACGGTAAAGCGTATTATAAAATACGTTAAAGGTACGATAAATTATGGTATTTGGTACTCGAACGATACTAATCTAAATCTTGCAGGATACAGTGATGCTGACTGGGCAGGAAATGCTGACGACAGAAAAAGTACATCAGGCGGATGTTTCTTTATCGGAAAAAATCTAGTCGCCTGGCTAAGTAAAAAGCAGAACTCGATTTCACTCAGCACAGCTGAAGCTGAGTATATAGCAGCGGGTAGTTGTTGTACACAATTACTCTGGATGCGTCAGATGTTAACTGACTATGGTATAGAACAACGAAGTATGACATTGTTCTGTGACAACACCAGCGCAATCAACATCTCAAAAAATCCAGTCCAGCACTCCAGGACGAAACACATAGATATTCGACACCACTTTATTCGTGAGCTAGTCGAACAGAAAGAAATTATCTTGGAATATACTCCAACAGATAAAAATCTTGCAGATCTATTCACCAAGCCGTTAGACAAATCGAGATTTGAACTGCTTAGAGCTGCCCTTGGTGTTTGCAATCCTACAGCTTAATCATCAACAACGGTACAACAAATAATCCTTAATTAATTTTTTTTAACGTAGTTGTTGTTTTGTTTTTGTTTGCAGGAAAATTCTAAAACTCTCCAACTTAGTTTCAATTCTTCTCACCCATATACCTACTTTTTCCTTAATCGGCTCGGCTACCTTATTTATCTATATATTAATTCCACCATTACATAATATGTATTGAAATATTAATTTCAAACAACTTCCACCACTCTCTCCTAGTATGACTCTACTACTACCCCTATAAACTAGTCACATCACTTATCCCATCCATCACAACTTTTGAGAAGCTCATTAATTAAAAGCCTTCTTGTCTTTCTTGCTCTTACACGCCAAACCCACACCATTCATCTTCATCTTTACCACTCTCAAATATTGAACCTTCAACAATGGAAGGCGACAATCCTT
This sequence comes from Ipomoea nil, assembly GCF_001879475.1. NCBI lineage: Eukaryota > Viridiplantae > Streptophyta > Magnoliopsida > Solanales > Convolvulaceae > Ipomoea > Ipomoea nil. The sequence continues at coordinate 478,110 of NW_017617415.1, forward strand.
TTGCCATTTTCACAACCAAATCCGAAAGATTGGAGCTTTTTCGACACATCGTCAACGCTGAATCTCCGCTTACATCTGATGATACGGATCGAGTTCTCACAACGATCAAGCAACATGCAGGCCTTCTTGAAGGACTCTCGGACAGGGAAATCAAACAGATCCAAGCTCTAGCTAGGTTCATATCTGTGGAGCCGTGGACTATTCCGGCCGAATCAACCAAACCGCCTCCGCCACAATCTGAGTTGAAGGTCTCATCCCCGGAAACCATGGTAGTATCTTCACCTTTAGATGAATCAATTTCTGCTTCTAGAAAGTTAGATTTCAACATCTCTATGCCAAATCAGTTTGTGTCTACCTCACGTGATATGTGTGCCCCTTCCATTCCTTTACAAGGTGATCCGTATGATTCTTCTTCACATAAATTACCTGAAAATCTTGTGCCATTATCTAATTTAATGCATACTGTGTCATCTCCCTTCACCATTCGAAATATTAACCAATATGTGTCTCCCATGGCGTGTGCTGCATTCTCTATTCCCATAACTATTCTAGTCTCGAAATCTGCAGAGGTTCCCATCCCTGTGGCCACCTCACATGATTCTGTTCCCATTATCTCTGTGCCCGTGGGCAAATATTCCCGAAAAGGGAAAGAAAAAATTACTATTTCAGGTACAGCCGAGAAAAGAAAAATTGGAGCATTGGAGGATGTTGTCTGCTTGTCTGATTCCAAGCAATCAAAAAGAGGGTCCACATTGCCACCCAGGGTGACAAGGTCCAGGTTAGTTTCAGGCCCAGTACCAAGTCCAGCCCCTGCACCAGCAGCTGCCACTGTCTCATCTGGCTCAAAGATGAAGAGATCTAAGAAGACATACCATCCGATTTTATTGTCTCCAGCTTTGATGTCTGATTGGAGTGTTCATGCTACTAGAGATTTTATTCTGGAGAAATCCATCAATGTGGAAGAGTTGACAGAAAAATGCAACATTGTGCCTATCTTGCGAGATCAATGCCTACTTGCCTCACTTGTTCATACTGGACCATATTCCACATGGCTCACTGTCGAGTTCTACACGAATTTAACTTTGGATACTTTTTCAGAGGGGTCACCTCGGTTTCAACAAGTTTTCATCCGGGATAAATGGTATCCCTTAAGTCCGGCCGTGATCAATTCCTATTTGGGTACTCCAAATCATCAAGCTGCCCCTGACCCGAGTCCTAATCTCCTAGCTGCTGCTTTAACTCACAACAAAGTCGTCACTTGGCCAAGCACCGGACTCGAAAGCCTAAAGCTCACCACGGAACCGACTTCCTTTCAATCTTGGAGAAATCATTTTTGGTCATCTCGCTCAATTTGTGCGACATAGGGAACCTAAGGTACATCTTCCGTTTCCTAGTTTAATTTAATTTTCGGGCTTCTACAGGAACATGGGTTCAAGCCCTACAAAGATGAGGTGGTGATTGCTAATGACTCAGTTTATAAATACGATGATCGTTTAACCCATAAGGATCACTATGATGATAGAGCTACGCTCATGATCACTCCCGACGCACCAACTGTCACGCCCTCTGTGTCTGCCCCTGCATCATCTACTGACACTGTTTCAGCCCTGAATCCTCGTTCTACGGCAGTGTTCAAAGAACCTCAGACGCTCATGGATCGCCGTCAAATTGTTCTCACTCTTCAAGCGTCAATTGCTCAAATTCGCACATCGGTTGCTTCTCAACAAATAACCATTGATGGCTTAGAAAAGTTGTTGGGTGCTCAGTTGGAAGAAATAGCCCGAATTGAGGCCATCTATGCTCGAATTCGATCTACTACTGGCGCTGGCACTGGTTCTATTTCTGAGAGTGATGAATCTGAGTCGGGTACCCCGTCTGCAAGTTAATCCAATCCACTAGTATGATGTTCACCAGTTTGTTTGTCATTTATTTGGCAAAAACAAAGGGGGAGTATTGGAGAAAGGGGGAGTATGGAAAGGTTTGGATGTTTGGAAATGTTTGGTAAGTTTTTGGTTGGTTTTTGGTATGGATGTTAATAATTTTGGTATGAATTGCTATGAATATCTTGGTATTTTTGGTATGTTAACTGCAACTTTGGTATGAATTGCTATGAATGACTTAAGTATGAATGTCTTGAGATATTTGGTATGTTGACTGCATGGTATGAATTGGTTTTAATTGGAATGCATATGAAGAAAGGAAAGCTCCAAGTTAGGGGGAGTAATTCAAATTACAGTATGGAAAGCGTGGCATATATGGTATGTTTGATACAACACTAATTCGTGCACGATTCACTATTTATTAATTGGATGAAGCATGTGAGTCAACATCAACTAAGGTCCAAAATAAAATTCCACACACAAATAAGCCTTGGTCAGGTCCTAAAAGATTTGAAATTGCATATTTAATTTTCTTTATATGTTCAGTACGTATACTATGAGATGTTAATAAAATATATTCGTTTCTTTTTCCCAAAGTATAATGATACTATTGTTTTACCAAATAAATTGCCAAAGGGGGAGATTGTAAGTGTACAACATAGTACACATTAGATTGGCTAATTTATTAGTTTATTTTATTAATATGTAGTGTTAATTAGCATGAATTGTAATTAGTATTTTGGACCAAGCTAAAATGTGTGGTGGAGATTTATTGTTAAAGAAGTTGGACAAAGAGCAAGTCTGAAGATCTCAAGTTTAAAGAAGATGTGGTTGAGAAGAATTCAAGCCACATGTGAAAGCTATAATCAAGGCATGGTGAAATGGAAGCTACGTACAGTATATAAGGAAGGGAAAATGAAAGAGGAAGTTGCCATTTTCTGAAATTCTGAATCCATACGCAAGCTTCCTACATTACTGCTTTAATATTGATTATATTATTTGTGATTTAAACCTGTACTACAAATCAGTACCTGTGACAGCTGAAGTGCTACACCAAAGATGTTTATGGCATGCACGGTTCAGTCCTAAGTAGGTGTTTTAGAAGAGTTGTAGTGGTAAAGGCTGTGAGCCGTTTATAGTTACCTCTTGTAATACTCTGTGGTGAACATCTAGTGGATTGGGCAGACGTGGGTTGCCCCGCAGGCGTAGGAGAAGGAGCTCCGAACTGCGTAACAATCTACTGTGTCTTTACTTTATTTATGCTTTCAATTTCGTTATTTATATGTCAATTAAATTGATTTAATTAAACAGCGAAATTGTCTCGTAACATAAAATCAAGTAGAATCCTTAGAGTTAAATTGATTTCAAGATACACGGGCTTTTTCATCCCCCACACTTAAACCTTTGCTTGTCCTCAAGCAAAAACAAGGACTAAACCACCAATATAGTACTGAAGTTGATCATACTCCCACTGTGCACAACTTAACAAACCACAATCCGACTCGACACAACACAACTTGTTTCAAGAATTATCTTAGCATTCCACACAAGTTCCATTCTCAAGCCAATAACCAAGCACCAAGATTATTATAGAACGTGAGGATCAGGTGTGCACAAATACTAAGTTGAGATTATGCAAAACTTGGCTTTTTGAATGAGATTCCATAGGCTTGCCCTTCATACTCCCACTAGTTCAACTCTAAGATTTCATGCTAAGATCAAGTAGGACTTTTATTAGGCTTGTAATGAGGCTAAGGGTGAATGGTTGACAAAGAAGGGGTAAGGAAATCAAACAAAAGAGAGAACTTTGCACTTATTCACAATTGAGATTGGAAGAGATATGACATCAAAGAACTAAGGGGCAACTAACAACTAAACACAAAACAACACTCTAAAGTAGTGGAGGTTAAGAACAATTTTCAAAGCAAACTATCAAACTTTTATTGAACTTCTTTTTCATTTCTTCATCTCTTTTCAACATTTTTGTGACTTTTTTTTTTTCCAATTTTCTCATCATTTTTTTCTCTTTTTTTTTTCTCTTTTTTTTTTTTTTTTCAAATCAACAAAGATACTTTTTCAATAAATCTAGACCATCACAGTAAGATAACATTATAGAGAGTGTTGCTAACAAAACAAGCTCCAAAAAGAAAAAGAATCACTTCCAACAAAAAGAACAAGTGCACTATTCTCTCAAGGGTGGAGGGAAATATTTTGGCTAAGGTTTAAGGGTTAAATGACAAGGGTTAACACAAGAAGAACAAACACAAAGGGGATTAGGTGCTTAGCACTTATTGAACAAATAGAAAAGGCTCAACGGGGACAACTAGGGGTAAACATATGTGTACAAAGGTAGGCTTAAAAGCTTGGTCTAAACAAAAATGGCCTAAATCATTTCAAAACATGCAAATCTTAGATTTCACTTAGAGAGTAATGAGGCAAGTTCTAGCAAAACAACCATTACCGGAATCTCACATAAGCCTTCACTAGCAATGCACAACACACAAGATCAAGAATTTATTCAATTATTAGGTGGTTAACAAAGTCATTGGCAAGGGAATAGATCAATCATGTGTTACACCTTGACTCATCAATCACAAGTTGCATTGTAACAAGTTCCACCAAGCAAACCACAAACCAACAAACGGGAGTAATCACAAATTCAAGTATATAAAGGCAATTTATTCAACGCAAAGCACAATGAGTCATCCAAGCAAGGTTTCAAAAAGTTCAATTTTTTTTAGTTCAATTTTTTTTAGAAAAGACCCAAATTATCCCCTCCCCCACACTTAAAGGCTACATCGTCCTCGATGTGAAAGAAAATAAAGCACGAGGGGAGAAAATGGTGGCACAATAAGCACAAGGAGCACAATCTCTACTATCTACATTAAGTAAAGCACTAAACACATTTAAAGAAAGTAGAGAAGGTAGATGAGACTCCCCTAATGAATCTTCTTGTGCCAAAGAATCATCATGAAGCCTTCTTGGAATTGAGCATACTCCTTAGTGTCACTCCTAGAGTCAAGGGAATATACACATGAAAGCACAAGTGAAAGCATAATAAATCAAAATTCAAAATATAAAGAAAAAATAAGATAAAATGCAATAAAGTGAAAGATAACATGGGGTGCCTCCCATGAAGCGCTAAGTTTAACGTCGCTAGCTCGACTCAACCTCTCAAGTGTTCAACCATCAATGGATTGAAGGAGAAAAATTCCCATCTTTCTATCAACCTTTTCTTCTAGGTATTTCTTCAAGTGGTGGCCATCAATAAATTCCATTAAGCTCATCTTCACCACTTGAAAGTTTAAGACACCAAGCTCATCCAAATCAAACTCCAAGAATATTCCTTCCTCAAATCCTTTTTTTTATCCATAAATCAAATGAGGTCTTCTTCCTAAAGATTGGGGCTTGATAATACTCAAGAGCTTGATCATTTTCTTGGTCTTCACTTCTTTTCTCTTCTTGACTTTCCTTTTCATTTGCAAATAAGGAGAGTCTTGGATCTTTCTCATGCACCAATAAGAAGTGGGAATCCTTTGATTCAAATATAGGCTAATGCGGGCCTCCACTTTCAAGAACATCAACTCCTCCCGGTTCCCACACTCTTCTAAAGTCTTCACTAATGAGAGTATCATTCATTGGAGAGCATTCATCAAATTCACCGTGCATGTTATCAACTTCACTCTCATTAACTTCTTCTTCAAATGGGGTGCTTTGCAAAAATTCCTTGCCACCATCATCTTGAATCTCAATTTGAGTCTCAATCTTGTCTTCTTTCTCATTCAAATGGTTGGATTCAAGACACTCCTCAAGCACTTCATTTTCAAGATTTTCCCTTACATTCTCATCTCCATCAACCTCATCCCCTTCATTAGATAAGGGAAACTCTTGTTGAACCTCTTCGTTGGACAATGAATCTTGAATTGGCTCTTGAGTTGCCCAACTTTGTACTTGAGCCATCATGTTTTCCGATTGAGTTTGTAACTCATCCACTCGTGAAGACGTTTGCATTATCAAACTCATCAACTTGGACATCATCTCGGGCTCTTGATCAAGGGATTCAAATCCTTGTTGAGGCTCTTGGTAAGAGGGCTCTTGAAATTGGCACAAATGTTGGTAGTTAGGAGCCAATGTATAGCAATTTTTGGCATCATGTGCTCCTCCACAAATGGTGCACCATAAAGGTTGTGGCATAGTAAATGGTGGTGTGCCTCCTTGAAAAGCTTCTTAATTCATGTAGGCAAGATTGAGATGTGGTTCTTGTTGTTCCATTCCTCCATATGTTTGGCTCATATTCCAATTCATTTCGTATCCATAAGGAGGAATTTGGAATGGTGGTAAGGATCTTTGAAACTCATACCCATACATATTTGAGCAATTAGCACTTGAGCACATAAAGCAATTAAAAACAAAGGAAAAAAAATGGTCTAGTCTCCTAGAATAGTTATTCACCAATGTTAACTACCACAAAACAATAAAAACCAAGCCATCCCCGGCAACGGCGCCAAATTTGATGAGGACGTTTTTTCACGCATCCATCAAGTATCAAATCACAGTATAGAGTTTAGATATCGTTCCACTGGAGATGGCTCTTGTAATGTTAGGAATGATGTAAAGTGGAGTTAAGCACAAGCTAAAACTACCCTTTTAGAAGCTAGACCTATCGATAGGGAGATGGTTTGATATGATTAGGCTAATAAAAAAAAGGACAAGTAAAACAAAGGACCGGGATTTGGTTGATTCAAGCTAAGATGCCAAATATTGTACTAAGGATTAGGGAATTAAATCAAGGCATAGGGTAAGTGAGATGCACAAAAGTGTCCAAATACCACTCTCGTAGCTATTTGGACTTGCAACCTCATATTGAACTCCACTCTCGTGACAATTCAACCCAAGGATGCCCAAACAAGAACACAGGGCAAAGATTCCCCTTAACACCCAAAATACTCTCGTATTGGGTATTAAGTGTGTGAATGTGTGGCTAGTGTACAAGCTCTACTCTCGTAGCAACAAACACACTCCAAATCAAGCATATATATAATTGGGATCCAACAATCATACACAAATTTCTCAACAAACCCATTTCACACAACAACCCTAGATCACCCAAATAATCCCCTTTATGCAATACAACTCAAATAGGCATCAATAGCAAGAAATCAAACCAAATCCTAGTCCCAAAACACTTAGCTACTCATAATATAACAATAGATACACAATATTAAAAGAGAAATTGAAAGCATAGATGAAAAGTAAAGAGAAGAGATGAATAAGAAAACTTCTCTATTGAAGCCTTGAAATCCAAGATTTGTAATGTTCTTGAGCTTGGAAATGAAAAGGAAACACAAATCTACACTAATCTAAGCTATTCTAAACTAACCCTAACTAGAGAAATGAAAGGGAAATGAAAGATGTAATGAAAGATATCTTTTGGGGTGGAAAAATCCCCTTAAAAGGGTAAAAAACGGGCTGCAAAAAGTTGCAGAGGGCTGGCCACGGGTGTGGCCACGGCCGTGGCCAGACCCGTGGCCACAGGCAGTGTGCACTGCCTGTGCACTGAGGTCGTCTTCTAGGCCATTTTTTACCCTCAAAATCTTTGAATTAGTCTTTGGTGCTTGAATCAAAGTTGTAGCCCTTCAAGTTAGCTTTCCAATGATATAAAATTCACTTGGTTTGGACATTCCTACGCAGAGATATGATCACAAAACTGAGCAGTGGACGATTTGTGCGGAAATTTCAACTTCTTGCTCTTTTGCTCCACTTTTGCCTTTATTTGTCCAAATGACCAAGACCAATAAACACACCATAATTTGGCTCTCTAAAAGTTGTTTCTCCATCTTCATAGCTTCTGATTGACTCCCATTAACTCTACATGCATCCGAAATGCCCCAAAAATCACTCAATTCATCTAAATCATCAAGAATTACTCATAAGCACACAAATGAATCAAATGATGATACTTCGGACAAAATTATAACAAAGAACAAGGAAAATAAGCTTAAATGCAATGTGAAATTATAAACTTTTAGACTCTTATCAACTCCCCCACACTTAAACCTTTGCTTGTCCTCAAGCAAAAACAAGGACTAAACCACCAATATAGTACTGAAGTTGATCATACTCCCACTGTGCACAACTTAACAAACCACAATCCGACTCGACACAACACAACTTGTTTCAAGAATTATCTTAGCATTCCACACAAGTTCCATTCTCAAGCCAATAACCAAGCACCAATGTTGTGTGAGTTCTCAGAGTTGCGGGAATGGGGTCTTGCCATTGTCAAAGTAATATTTTGTAGGATGTGTGGATTAAGGAGCATGCTCGAGCTTATATGTTAAGCTCTTAATGAAAGTACCAAGATAGAATTAATTGAATCATGGACCAAATCATAATGAATAAGAACAAGACGTCATATAACGATAGGAAAGCCTTTCTGAAAGTCATCCCACACTCTTAGAATAACATTTAAGGACATTCGATCTCATGACTCAAGAATGTGTAAGAGGCATTTCGTCGAACACTTGGTATTCTTAACATCACACACTCCCCTTTTCTCAAAGGTGAAGCATGGTTGATCAACTCCTTAAACTTAGACTAGGTTGTCACTCCCTAATAAGGTTTATAGGAGGATCACTCCCCATGTGAAATTAATTATTATTGCTTGACATTTTCAAGGAAAATATAATTCACTCATTAAGATGTTGAGATTAATTAAGTATATTGATAATACAAAATGAGAAGTGTATTTATAGCTCCTGTTCTTGCCATCCCTTTAATATTTTTTGTTTTGTTGCAATTTTTTATGGTATAAAAATTAATAAAAAATATATTCCATTTTAGCGGGTGAGTTTTTGGATAGAAATATTCTTGAATTGGTGTGTAGCATCTACAATTAGTAATAATATTTGTAAAAAAATTTATTGTCATAAAAATATATGTAAAATTAAAACATATTTAATAATTCTTCTAGATTGTAAAATGTATTATATGAAAATGACAAATATCTCACTTTTCATATGGCTTGAAACTCGGCTAGTGCATAATGGTTCTTTCTTTTATAGACGCTCTCTTACTTTTAAAAATTTTGCAAGAGTGAGACACATGACGTATTGGCTATTGTTTTGTTTGTTTAATCTATCTAAGAACTAATTATTTCTTGTTAGCACACAGTCAATCCAAATAATTTTTTTTTTTTATGTTAACAAAGAATGTAACAAAAAAATTTGTTTTGGTGTGTAGACTAACCCTAATTCATTATCCTTTGTGTACTTCTTCTTCCTTTGTAGTTTTTACCAATGATTAGGAAATATATTTTTGTAAAGGTTTGATTATGAAAAAATATTGGGTGAGCTCAAAGTTTTCAAACCCTTTTCCCAAAGCTCTTCTAATATAGTTTTGAACAACTTTACTTATAACAATCTCACTAAGATACTTAACAGATCTATCTGGTAATTGTGTGTTCATATGAGCTGGTTTAAGTTTCTGCATCCCAAGCTTGCAAAATATGAAATAAGGCAATAGATTGTTACTATCACCCAAAGCCCTTTGCACGTGAAAATTACTCATAAGATAAGGTAAAGTGAAACTCTCTAGATTACAAAAATGACAACTGACAAAAAAGTGGATGGAATTGAATTATAAATTAAATTAGATGGTATATTAATTAAATAATTACCTCTTAACAGATAAATGTAGATAGACAGCATGGAAAAGCATAACAAATTAAATATAACAAATGATAATGTTGAAAGAAATTATATTGATAATTGCACCCAATTTTTTCAAATAATAATGATCACAAATAACATAAAAGCACAATAAACGTAAAAAATGATACAAAGCAACATATAACGAGAGTAGAATAAAACAAAGCAGTAAATCTTTAAATCCTTCTAATTAAGAACCAATCGGGCACTATTTGGTCTTCTTACTGGATGGCTTCTTAAAATGGGCTTGCACCACTTGGATGGCTTCTTAAAATGGAGTTGCACCACTTGGAAGAACATCATTATCAGATTGAGTAGTAGTCATGACTGGCATGGCCGGCGTCTGGACTGGCATTGTACGTTGGTTTAGGATTTGACGCACTGTAGATAGAAGTGTTTCCATTTTCTGTTTCAAGGGAAGTAGCTCTGCCAATGGGAGATTAGAGATAGAAGGCATACCTTTTGCAGCTTCAGTTAAAGCTTTACTTACATTCATTTCATGTTGAATCTGTTCTTCAAGCAGATTAATTCTATGATTCATATTTCTAATGTTTGCCTCCTCCTGAGAAAGGAGAAACTCTTCGGTGTCGTTGGTTTCTATTGTAAGATTTTCCCTTTCAGCAACGTATTTGTTTAGGACCTCAGGCACACTAGGACTGCCAAATGTATAAACCTTTTCCTGATTTGGTGGGAAAACTACTACCAAGATCTTCACACCACAAAGTGTTGAAATCTCGCTGGCCTTCTTGAACAAGCCAAAGCGACGCTTTGAGAATGACACATTACGTTGAACATCATTTTCAATCCTCTCTAGGGGAATTCTTCTGCGACCCCTACCCAACCTCCTAGTACTATTATTGCTTGACATTTTCAAAGAAAATATAATTCACACACTAAGATGTTGGGATTTAGTATATTGATAATGCAGAATGAGATGTATGTGTATTTATAGCTCTTGTTGTTGCCATCCCGTTAATATTTTTTTGTTTTGTTGCTATTTTTATTATGGTATCAAAATTAAAACAAAATAAATTCCATGTTTGCGGGAGAGTTTTTGGATAAAAATTTTCTTGAGTTGGTATGTAGGATCCAGAATTAGTAATAATATTTTTTTAAAAAATTATTGTCATAAAAAAAAATATATAATTAAAACATATTTAATAATTCTTCTAGATTGTACAATGTATTAGATTTTTAATCGTTGTAAGTGTGGACCCAATATTTTTAAAAATAATTATTAATGGAGAACTCATGGACTAATCTTGTTCGTTCCTTTATCTATTTGGATGACTTAGATTTGATTTACTAAGATGACACGGATTGGTTTTTTTGGATGGGGTTAGTAGTGTCTTTTTTATTTTTTGTAACTGTTGTAAATGTGACGAGATTTGTTTCCTATTTTCTTGGATCATCACTATTGCGAATTGGAGCCGCAATTTCTTCATCATCAATGGAGTGTTCAACGGGATGAGGATTAGGTTTATGTGATTGCAATTTTGAATTGGGGGAATAGGAATGGTGATACTTGACTTGATGATGTTAATTAACGTGATTGGTTCCAAATGGGACGATGTAATTACCTAATCTAGACATATGGCGTCGAGCTCCTATCCCCTTAATTTGGAAATAAAAAATATTCAAGACATGTGTTACTTGGTTGGATTTCTCGATTCTAACTCAGGTGGACCCTAGGACACCCATTAATTAACTTGAGTGACAACCTCAGGGTCATCTTTGCGGTGAGCTTCCCCGACTTGACCACGGGATTGGGTTTTCGAGGACGACCATCATGCGCACATTGACTTGAGTGACAACCTTGGGCCTATGGTTCATGGCCAACAGTCCATTTCGTGTTATACTTCTCTAGGGATGGCCTGTTTGTTATCGGTCTCAGTCCTAACCAATCTCAAGTCGGTACTCAAGTTCCCAACCGATCGAAAGCCGACTTTGCTCAAGTTGAACAATCGATTTCATGCCCCCAACGTCCTCAGCTTGTGTCTTCTCGTCCAAGTCAACCCGACCTCCTAGGTGAGTTGAATTCCACCTCTGCCCGACTATCCTTCGTCGATCAGGGTCGATTCGTCGATGCCACGCAAAGCTCCAGATGGAAGAGAGTTGTGGTGGGTTGTGTGTGGATGGACCCACCCATCACCCTTAGTCCCAGAGCGAATAGAGTTGTGGTGGGTTGTGTGTGGATGGACCCACCCATCACCCTTATGATAGGGTCCTCTTGATTCGGTAAAACGAAGCTTTTGAGCCCCGCTACTAACTTATTGAGTACAATCATAGCTCGTTGGATTGCAACTACTCGTGCTTGGATGTCTGGGTTGTGGCGTGGGCGACTGAGTTTGGAGGCTCGGGGTTGGCCCTCCACCCTGGTTGTTATTCATGTGATCCCTCAAGTCCACCCCTGGTCCTAAGGGCAAGGTCTACCCAACTTGCAGGCCCGTTCAATGTGTTGCCATCAAGGGTGACGCTAATGTTGTGTGAGTTCTCAGAGTTGCGGGAATGGGGTCTTGCCATTGTCAAGGTAATATTTTGTAGGATGTGTGGATTAAGGAGCATGCTCGAGCTTATATGTTAAGCTCTTAATGAAAGTACCATGATAGAATTAATTGAATCATGGACCAAATCATAATGAATATGAACAAGACGTCATATAACGATAGGAAAGCCTTTCTGAAAGTCATCCCACACTCTTAGAATAACATTTAAGGACATTCGATCTCATGACTCAAGAATGTGTAAGAGGCATTTCATCGAACACTTTGTATTCTTAACACCACACACTCTCCTTTTCTCAAAGGTGAAGCATGGTTGATCAACTCTTAAACTTAGACTAGGTTGTCACTCTGATGAGGACGTTTTTCACGCATCCATCAAGTATCAAATCACAGTATAGAGTTTAGATATCGTTCCACTGGAGATGGCTCTTGTAATGTTAGGAATTGATGCAAAGTGGAGTTAAGCACAAACTTGAACAATTCTTTTAGAAGCTAGACCTATCGATAAGGAGATGGTTTGATATGATTAAGCTAATTACAAATAAGACAAGTAAAACAAAGGACTGGGACTTGGTTGATTCAAGCTAAGATGCCAAATATTGTACTCAAGATTATGGAATTAAACAAGGCATAGGGTAAGTGAGATGCACAAAAGTGTCCAAATACCACTCTCGAAGCTATTTGGACTTGCAACCTAACCTTAAACTCCACTCTCGTGGCAATTCAACCCAAGGTTGCCCAAGCAAGAACACAAGGCAATAATTCTCCTTAATACCCGAAATACTCTTGTATTTGGCATTAAGTGTGTGAATGTGTGGCTAGTGTACAAGCTCTACTCTCGTAGCAACAAACACACTCCAAATCAAGCATATAATTGGGATCCAACAATCATACACAAATTTCTCAACAAACCCATTTCACACAACAACCCTAGATCACCCAAATAATCCCCTTTATGCAATACAACTCAAATAGGCATCAATATCAAGAAATCAAACCAAATCCTAGTCCCAAAACACTTAGCTACTCATAATATAACAATAGATACACAATATTAAAAGAGTAATTGAAAGCATAGATGAAAAGTAAAGAGAAGAGATAAATAGAAAACTTCTCTATTGAAGTCTTGAAATCCAAGAGTTGCAATGTTCTTGAGCTTGAAAATGGAAAGGAACCACAAATCTACACTAATCTAAGCTATTCTAAACTAACCCTAACTAGAGAAATGAAAGGGAAACGAAAGATGTAATGAAAGATATCTTTTGGGGTGGAAAAATCCCCTTAAAAGGGTAAAAAACGGGCTGCAAAAAGTTGCAGAGGGCTGGCCACGGGTGTGGCCACGGCGTGGCTTCACCCGTGGCCAGAAATGCAGGGCACACTGCCCAGTGGCCACGGGTGTGGCCACGGCAGTGGCCAGACCTGTGGCCACAGGCAGTGTGCACTGCCTGTGCACTGAGGTCGTATTCTAGGCCAGTTTTCACCCTCAAAAACTTTGAATTAGCCTTTGGTTAATGAATCAAAGTTGTAGCCCTTCAAGCTAGCTTTCCAATGATATAAAATTTACTTGGTTTGGACAATCCTACGCAGAGATATGATCAAAAAACCGAGCAGTGGACGATTTGTGCGGAAATTTCAACTTCTTGCTCTTTTGCTCCACTTTTGCCTTTATTTGTCTAAATGACCAAGACCAATAAACACACCATAATTTGGCGCTCTAAAAGGTGTTTCTCCATCTTCATAGCTTCTCATTGACTCCCATTGACTCTACATGCATCCGAAATGCCCCAAAAATCACTCAATTCATCTAAATCATCAATAATTACTCATAAGCACACAAATGAATCAAATGAGGATACTTCGGACAAAATTATAACAAATAACAAGGAAAATAAGCTTAAATGCAATGTGAAATTATAAACTTTTAGACTCCCTAATAAGGTTTATAGGAGGATCACTCCCCATGTGAAATTAATTATTAATGCTTGACATTTTCAAGGAAAATATAATTCACTCATTAAGATGTTGAGATTAATTAAGTATATTGATAATACAAAATGAGAAGTGTATTTATAGCTCCTGTTCTTGCCATCCCTTTAATATTTTTTGTTTCGTTGCAATTTTTTATGGTATAAAAATTTATAAAAAAATATATTCCATTTTTGCGGGTGAGTTTTTGTATAGAAATATTCTTGAATTGGTGTGTAGCATCTACAATTAGTAATAATATTTGTAAAAAAATTTATTGTCATAAAAATATATATAAAATTAAAACATATTTAATAATTCTTCTAGATTGTAAAATGTATTATATGAAAATGACAAATATCTCACTTTTCATATGGCTTGAAACTCGGCTAGTGCATAATGGTTCTTTCTTTTATAGACGCTCTCTTACTTTTAAAAATTTTGCAAGAGTGAGACACATGACGTATTGGCTATTGTTTTGTTTGTTTAATCTATCTAAGAACTAATTATTTCTTGTTAGCACACAGTCAATCCAAATAATTTTTTTTTTTTTATGTTAACAAAGAATGTAACAAAAAAATTTGTTTTGGTGTGTAGACTAACCCTAATTCATTATCCTTTGTGTACTTCTTCTTCCTTTGTAGTTTTTACCAATGATTAGGAAATATATTTTTGTAAAGGTTTGATTATGAAAAAATATTGGGTGAGCTCAAAGTTTTCAAACCCTTTTCCCAAAGCTCTTCTAATATAGTTTTGAACAACTTTACTTATAACAATCTCACTAAGATACTTAACAGATCTATCTGGTAATTGTGTGTTCATATGAGCTGGTTTAAGTTTCTGCATCCCAAGCTTGCAAAATATGAAATAAGGCAATAGATTGTTACTATCACCCAAAGCCCTTTGCACGTGAAAATTACTCATAAGATAAGGTAAAGTGAAACTCTCTAGATTACAAAAATGACAACTGACAAAAAAGTGGATGGAATTGAATTATAAATTAAATTAGATGGTATATTAATTAAATAATTACCTCTTAACAGATAAATGTAGATAGACAGCATGGAAAAGCATAACAAATTAAATATAACAAATGATAATGTTGAAAGAAATTATATTGATAATTGCACCCAATTTTTTCAAATAATAATGATCACAAATAACATAAAAGCACAATAAACGTAAAAAATGATACAAAGCAACATATAACGAGAGTAGAATAAAACAAAGCAGTAAATCTTTATATCCTTCTAATTAAGAACCAATTCAATCGGGCACTATTTGGTCTTCTTACTGGATGGCTTCTTAAAATGGAGTTGCACCACTTGGAAGAACATCATTATCAGATTGAGTAGTAGTCATGACTGGCATGGCCGGCGTCTGGACTGGCATTGTACGTTGGTTTAGCATTTGACGCACTGTAGATAGAAGTGTTTCCATTTTCTGTTTCAAGGGAAGTAGCTCTGCCAATGGGAGATTAGAGATAGAAGGCATACCTTTTGCAGCTTCAGTTAAAGCTTTACTTACATTCATTTCATGTTGAATCTGTTCTTCAAGCAGATTAATTCTATGATTCATATTTCTAATGTTAGCCTCCTCCTGAGAACGGAGAAACTCTTCGGTGTCGTTGGTTTCTATTGTACGATTTTCCCTTTCAGCAACGTATTTGTTTAGGACCTCAGGCACACTAGGACTGCCGAATGTATAAACCTTTTCCTGATTTGGTGGGAAAACTACTACCAAGATCTTCACACCACAAAGTGTTGAAATCTCGTTGGCCTTCTTGAACAAGCCAAAGCGACGCTTTGAGAATGACACATTACGTTGAACATCATTTTCAATCCTCTCTAGGGGAATTCTTCTGCGACCCCTACCCAACCTCCTAGTTCTATTATTGCTTGACATTTTCAGAGAAAATATAATTCACACACTAAGATGTTGGGATTTAGTATATTGATAATGCAGAATGAGATGTATGTGTATTTATAGCTCTTGTTGTTGCCATCCGGTTAATATTTTTTTGTTTCGTTGCAATTTTTATTATGGTATCAAAATTAAAACAAAATAAATTCCATGTTTGCGAGAGAGTTTTTGGATAAAAATTTTCTTGAGTTGGTATGTAGGATCTAGAATTAGTAATAATATTTTTTTAAAAAATTATTGTCATAAAAAATATATATAATTAAAACATACTTAATAATTCTTCTAGATTGTACAATGTATTAGATTTTTAATCGTTATAAGTGTGGACCCCATATTTTTAAAAATAATTATTATTGGAGAACTCATGGACTAATCTTGTTCGTTCCTTTTTCAATTTGGATGACTTAGATTTGATTTACTAAGATGACACCGGATTGGTTTTTTTGAATGGGGTTAGTAGTGTCTTTTTTATTTTTTGTAACTGTTGTAGATGTGACGAGATTTGTTTCCTATTTTCTTGGATCATCACTATTGCGAATTGGAGCCGCAATTTCTTCATCATCAATGGAGTGTTCAACGGGATGAGGATTAGGTTTATGTGATTGCAATTTTGAATTGTGGGAATAGGAATGGTGATACTTGACTTGATGATGTTAATTAACGTGATTCGTTCCAAATGGGATATAATTACCTAATCTAGACATATGGCGTCGAGCTCCTATCCCCTTTGGAAATAACAAATATTCAAGACATGTGTAACTAGGTTGGATTTCTCGATTCTAACTCGGGTGGACCATAGGACACCCATTAATTAACTTGAGTGACAACCTCAGGGTCATCTTTGCGGTGAGCTTCCCCGACTTGACCACGGGATTGGGTTTTCGAGGCCGACCATCATGCGCACATTGACTTGAGTAACAACCTTGGGCCTAGGGTTCATGGCCAACAGTCCATTTCGTGTTATACTTCCCTAGGGATGGCCTGTTTTTTATCGGTCTCAGTCCTAAGCAATCTCAAGTCGGTACTCAAGTTCCCAACCGATCCAAAGCCGACTCTGCTCGAGTTAAACAATCGATTTCATGCCCCCAACGTCCTCAGCTTGTGTCTTCTCGTCCAAGTCGACCCGGCCTCCTAGGTGAGTTGAATTCCACCTCTGCCCGACTATCCTTCGTCGATCAGGGTCGATTCGTCCATGCCACACAAAGCCCCAGAGGGAAGAGAGTTGTGGTGGGTTGTGTGTGGATGGACCCACCCATCACCCTTAGTCCCAGAGCGAATAGAGTTGTGGTGGGTTGTGTATTGATGGACCCACCCATCACCCTTATGATAGGGTCCTCTTGATTAGGTAAAACCAAGCTTTTGAGCCCCGCTACTAACTTATTGAGTACAATCATGAATCGTTGGATTGCAACTACTCATGCTTGGATGTCTGGGTTGTGTGGTGGGCGACGGAGTTTGGAGGCTCGGGGTTGGCTCTCCACCCTGGTTGTTATTCATGTGATCCCTCAAGTCCACCCCTGGTCCCAAGGGCAAGGTCTACCCAACTTGCAGGCCCGTTCAATGTGTTGCCATCAAGGGTGACGCTAATGTTGTGTGAGTTCTCAGAGTTGCCGGAATGGGGTCTTGCCATTGTCAAAGTAATATTATGTAGGATGTGTGGGTTAAGGAGCATGCTCGAGCTTATATGTTAAGCTCTTAATGAAAGTACCATGATAGAATTAATTGAATCATGGTCCAAATCATAATGAATAAGAACAAGACGTCATATAACGATAGGAAAGCCATTCCGAAAGTCATCCCACACTCTTAGAATAACATTTAAGGACATTCGATCTCATGACTCAAGAATGTGTAAGAGGCATTTCATCGGACACTTGGTATTCTTAACATCACACACTCCCCTTTTCTCAAAGGTGAAGCATGGTTGATCAACTCCTTAAACATAGACTAGGTTGTCACTCCCTAATAAGGTTTATAGGAGGATCACTCCCCATGTGAAATTAATTATTATTGCTTGACATTTTCAAGGAAAATATAATTCACTCATTAAGATGTTGAGATTAATTAAGTATATTAATAATACAAAATGAGAAGTGTATTTATAGCTCCAGTTCTTGCCATCCCATTAATATTTTTTGTTTCGTTGCAATTTTTTATGGTACAAAAATTAATACAAAATATATTCCATTTTAGCGGGTGAGTTTTTGGATAGAAATATTCTTGAATTGGTGTGTAGGATCTACAATTAGTAATAATATTTGTTAAAAAAATTATTGTCATAAAAATATATGTAAAATTAAAACATATTTAATAATTCTTCTAGATTGTAAAATGTATTATATGAAAATGACAAATATCTCACTTTTCATATGGCTTGAAACTCGGCTAGTGCATAATGGTTCTTTCTTTTATAGAGGCTCGCATACTTTTAAAAATTTTGCAAGAGTGAGACACATGACGTATTGGCTATTGTTTTGTTTGTTTAATCTATCTACGAGCTAATTATTTCTTGTTAGCACACAGTCAATCCAAATATTTTTTTTTTTTTTATGTTAACAAAGAATGTAACAAATAAATTTGTTTAGGTGTGTAGACTAACCCTAATTCATTATCCTTTGTGTACTTCTTCTTCCTTTGTAGTTTTTACCAATGATTAGGAAATATATTTTTGTAAAGGTTTGATTATGAAAAATATTGGGTGAGCTCAAAGTTTTCAAACCCTTTTCCCAAAGCTCTTCTAATATAGTTTTGAATAACTTTACTTATAACAATCTCACTAAGATACTTAACAGATCTATCTGGTAATTGTGTATTCATATGAGCTGGTTTAAGTTTCTGCATCCCAAGCTTGCAAAATATGAAATAAGGCAATAGATTGTTACTATCACCCAAAGCCCTTTGCACGTGAAAATTACTCATAAGATAAGGTAAAGTGAAACTCTCTAGATTACAAAAATGACAACTGACAAAAAAGTGGATGGAATTGAATTATAAATTAAATTAGATGGTATATTAATTAAATAATTACCTCTTAACAGATAAATGTAGATAGACAGCATGGAAAAGCATAACAAAATAAATATAACAAATGATAATGTTGAAAGAAATTATATTGATAATGGCACCCAATTTTTTCAAATAATAATGATCACAAATAACATAAAAGCACAATAAACGTAAAAAATGATACAAAGCAACATATAACGAGAGTAGAATAAAACAAAGCAGTAAATCTTTAAATCCTTCTAATTAAGAACCAATCGGGCACTATTTGGTCTTCTTACTGGATGGCTTCTTAAAATGGGCTTGCACCACTTGGATGGCTTCTTAAAATGGAGTTGCACCACTTGGAAGAACATCATTATCAGATTGAGTAGTAGTCATGACTGGCATGGCCGGCGTCTGGACTGGCATTGTACGTTGGTTTAGGATTTGACGCACTGTAGATAGAAGTGTTTCCATTTTCTGTTTCAAGGGAAGTAGCTCTGCCAATGGGAGATTAGAGATAGAAGGCATACCTTTTGCAGCTTCAGTTAAAGCTTTACTTACATTCATTTCATGTTGAATCTGTTCTTCAAGCAGATTAATTCTATGATTCATATTTCTAATGTTTGCCTCCTCCTGAGAAAGGAGAAACTCTTCGGTGTCGTTGGTTTCTATTGTACGATTTTCCCTTTCAGCAACGTATTTGTTTAGGACATCAGGCACACTAGGACTGCCGAATGTATAAACCTTTTCCTGATTTGGTGGGAAAACTACTACCAAGATCTTCACACCACAAAGTGTTGAAATCTCGCTGGCCTTCTTGAACAAGCCAAAGCGACGCTTTGAGAATGACACATTACGTTGAACATCATTTTCAATCCTCTCTAGGGGAATTCTTTGGCGGCCCCTACCCAACCTCCTAGTTCTATTATTGCTTGACATTTTCAGAGAAAATATAATTCACACACTAAGATGTTGGGATTTAGTATATTGATAATGCAGAATGAGATGTACGTGTATTTATAGCTCTTGTTGTTGCCATCCCGTTAATATTTTTTTGTTTCGTTGCAATTTTTATTATGGTATCAAAATTAAAACAAAATAAATTCCATGTTTGCCGGAGAGTTTTTGGATAAAAATTTTCTTGAGTTGGTATGTAGGATCCAGAATTAGTAATAATATGTTTTAAAAAAAATTATTGTTCCTAAAAAATATATATATAATTAAAACATACTTAATAATTCTTCTACATTGTACAATGTATTAGATTTTTAATCGTTATAAGTGTGGACCCAATATTTTTAAAAATAATTATTAATGGAGAACTCATGGACTAATCTTGTTCGTTCCTTTTTCTATTTGGATGACTTAGATTTGATTTACTAAGATGACACGGATTGGTTTTTTTGAAAGGGGTTAGTAGTGTCTTTTTTTTTTTGTAACTGTTGTAGATGTGACGAGATTTGTTTCCTATTTTCTTGGATCATCACTATTGCGAATTGGAGCCGCAATTTCTTCATCATCAATGGAGTGTTCAACGGGATGAGGATTCGGTTTATGTGATTGTAATTTTGAATTGGTGGAATAGGAATGATGATACTTGACTTAATGATGATAATTAACGTGATTGGTTCCAAATGGGATGTAATTACCTAATCTAGACATATGGCGTCGAGCTCCTATCCCCTTAATTTGGAAATAGCAAATATTCAAGACATGTGTTACTAGGTTGGATTTCTCGATTCTAACTCGGGTGGACCCTAGGACACCCATTAATTAACTTGAGTGACAACCTCAGGGTCATCTTTGCGGTGAGCTTCCCCGACTTGACCACGGGATTGGGTTTTCGAGGCCGACCATCATGCGCACACTGACTTGAGTGACAACCTCAGGCCTAGGGTTCATGGCCAACAGTCCATTTCGTGTTATACTTCCCTAGGGATGGCCTGTTTGTTATCGGTCTCAGTCCTAAGCAATCTCAAGTCGGTACTCAAGTTCCCAACCGATCCAAATCCGACTTTGCTCGAGTTGAACTATCGATTTCATGTCCCCAACGTCCTCAGCTTGTGTCTTCTCGTCCATGTCGACCCGGCCTCCTAGGTGAAATAAATTCCACCTCTGCCCGAGTATCCTTCGTCGATTAGGGTCGATTAGTCGATGCCACGCTAAGCCCCAGAGGGATTAGAGTTGTGGTGGGTTGTGTGTGGATGGACCCACCCATCATCCTTATGATAGGGTCCTCTTGATTAGGTAAAACCAAGCTTTTGAGCCCCGCTACTAACTTATTGAGTACAATCATAGCTCGTTGGATTGCAACTACTCGGGCTTGGATGTCTAGGTTGTGGGGTGGGCGAAGGAGTTTGGAGGCTCGGGGTTGGCTCTCCACCTTGGTTGTTATTCATGTGGTCCCTCAAGTCCACCCCTGGTCCCAAGTGCAAGGTCTACCCAACTTGCAGTCCCGTTCAAAGTGTTGACATCAAGGGTGACGCTAATGTTGTGTGAGTTCTCAGAGTTGCGGGAATGGGGTCTTGCCATTGTCAAAGTAATATTTTGTAGGATGTGTGGGTTAAGGAGCATGCTCGAGCTTATATGTTAAGTTCTTGATGAAAGTACCATGATAGAATTAATTGAATCATGGTCCAAATCATAATGAATAAGAACAAGACGTCATATAACGACAGGAAAGCCATTCTGAAAGTCATCCCACACTCTTAGAATAACATTTAAGGACATTCGATCTCATGACTCAAGAATGTGTGAGAGGCATTTCATCGGACACTTGGTATTCTTAACATCACACACTCCCCTTTTCTCAAAGGTGAAGCATGGTTGATCAACTCCTTAAACATAGACTAGGTTGTCACTCCCTAATAAGGTTTATAGGAGGATCACTCCCCATGTGAAATTAATTATTATTGCTTGACATTTTCAAGGAAAATATAATTCACTCATTAAGATGTTGAGATTAATTAAGTATATTGATAATACAAAATGAGAAGTGTATTTATAGCTCCAGTTCTTGCCATCCCATTAATATTTTTTGTTTCGTTGCAATTTTTTATGGTACAAAAATTAATACAAAATATATTCCATTTTAGCGGGTGAGTTTTTGGATAGAAATATTCTTGAATTGGTGTGTAGGATCTACAATTAGTAATAATATTTGTTAAAAAAATTATTGTCATAAAAATATATGTAAAATTAAAACATATTTAATAATTCTTCTAGATTGTAAAATGTATTATATGAAAATGACAAATATCTCACTTTTCATATGGCTTGAAACTCGGCTAGTGCATAATGGTTCTTTCTTTTATAGAGGCTCGCATACTTTTAAAAATTTTGCAAGAGTGAGAGACATGACTTATTGGCTATTGTTTTGTTTGTTTAATCTATCT
Organism: Ipomoea nil; assembly: GCF_001879475.1. NCBI lineage: Eukaryota > Viridiplantae > Streptophyta > Magnoliopsida > Solanales > Convolvulaceae > Ipomoea > Ipomoea nil. The sequence goes on from NW_017617415.1 coordinate 500,474, forward strand.
ACGAGCTAATTATTTCTTGTTAGCACACAGTCAATCCAAATATTTTTTTTTTTTTTATGTTAACAAAGAATGTAACAAATAAATTTGTTTAGGTGTGTAGACTAACCCTAATTCATTATCCTTTGTGTACTTCTTCTTCCTTTGTAGTTTTTACCAATGATTAGGAAATATATTTTTGTAAAGGTTTGATTATGAAAAAATATTGGGTGAGCTCAAAGTTTTCAAACCCTTTTCCCAAAGCTCTTCTAATATAGTTTTGAATAACTTTACTTATAACAATCTCACTAAGATACTTAACAGATCTATCTGGTAATTGTGTGTTCATATGAGCTGGTTTAAGTTTCTGCATCCCAAGCTTGCAAAATATGAAATAAGGCAATAGATTGTTACTATCACCCAAAGCCCTTTGCACGTGAAAATTACTCATAAGATAAGGTAAAGTGAAACTCTCTAGATTACAAAAATGACAACTGACAAAAAAGTGGATGGAATTGAATTATAAATTAAATTAGATGGTATATTAATTAAATAATTACCTCTTAACAGATAAATGTAGATAGACAGCATGGAAAAGCATAACAAAATAAATATAACAAATGATAATGTTGAAAGAAATTATATTGATAATGGCACCCAATTTTTTCAAATAATAATGATCACAAATAACATAAAAGCACAATAAACGTAAAAAATGATACAAAGCAACATATAACGAGAGTAGAATAAAACAAAGCAGTAAATCTTTAAATCCTTCTAATTAAGAACCAATCGGGCACTATTTGGTCTTCTTACTGGATGGCTTCTTAAAATGGGCTTGCACCACTTGGATGGCTTCTTAAAATGGAGTTGCACCACTTGGAAGAACATCATTATCAGATTGAGTAGTAGTCATGCAGTTGTTATATTATAGACCGCGGTGCATAATCAATTATGCACCGCGGCCCATATACGGCGCCGTTTCTTTAAGTAAAGAAACGGCCCGCCGTTAGAGTTAACGGAGTCCGTTTGTTTGGTATATTAAACACCAACTGACACTACAGTATATCTAAACCGACACTGCAGTTATATCAAAATGATACTGTAGTTATAGTGAAATGAACCTGCAGTGTATATAAACTGAAACTGAATAACATTTCACATATTTGAGTGTATATTGTACAATGAAGCTGTAATTATATCAAAATGATCATGTAGTTGTGTTTTAATAAAACTATATTGTATATAAAATAAAATTAAATAATATTTTCACATATTTGAGTCTATAAATATCGAATGAAACTATAGTTATATCGAAATGAAACTGTAGTTGTGTTCAACTGAAACTGCAGTGTATACAAAATGACACTGAATAACAGAGTTACTTTTCGCAAAAGGGTGCGAAACGGCGGAAATAAACACTGTTAATTTTCATTTAAAAAAAAGACATGCGGTGCATAATCGATTATGCACCGCGGTGCATAATATAATTTGCCGTAGTCATGGCTGGCATGGCTGGCGTCTAGACTGGCATTGTACGTTGGTTTAGCATTTGACGCACTGTAGATAGAAGTGTTTCCATTTTCTGTTTCAAGGAAAGTAGCTCTGCCAATGGGAGATTAGAAATAGAAGGCATACCTTTTGCAGCTTCAGTTAAAGCTTTACTTACATTCATTTCATGTTCAATCTGTTCTTCAAGCAGATTAATTTTATGATTCATATTTCTAATGTTTGCCTCCTCCTGAGAACGGAGAAACTCTTCGGTTTATCGTTGGTTTCTATTATACGATTTTCCCTTTCAGCAACGTATTTGTTTAGGACATCAGGCACCCTAGGACTGCCGAATGTATAAACCTTTTCCTGATTTGGTGGGAAAACTACTACCAAGATCTTCACACCACAAAGTGTTGAAATCTCGCTGGCTTTCATGAACAAGCCAAAGCGACGCTTTGAGAATGACACATTACGTTGAACATCATTTTCAATCCTCTCTAGGGGAATTCTTTGGCGGCCCCTACCTAACCTCCTAGTACTATTATTGCTTGACATTTTCAGAGAAAATATAATTCACACACTAAGATGTTGGGATTTAGTATATTGATAATGCAGAATGAGATGTATGTGTATTTAATAAATTCCATGTTTGCAAGAGAGTTTTTGGATAAAAATTTTCTTGAGTTGGTATGTAGGATCTAGAATTAGTAATAATATTTTTTTAAAAAATTATTGTCATAAAAAATATATATAATTAAAACATACTTAATAATTCTTCTGGATTGTACAATGTATTAGATTTTTAATCGTTATAAGTGTGGATCCATTATTTTTAAAAATAATTATTAATGGAGAACTCATGGACTAATCTTGTTCGTTCCTTTTTCTATTTGGATGACTTAGATTTGATTTACTAAGATGACACGGATTGGTTTTTGTAAGTGTACAAATGATACACATTAAACTCGTTTATATTGATTAATTTAATTGGCAAAATAATTAGAGCATTTATTTGAAATTAACATATGGACCATGGACCGTCTCCTATCAGAATGTATGATTTTATATTTCTACAATATGGTTTCAAATTGGAGACTTTCGAAATTACGAAGAAGAATATTGATTATGGACAGTGAAATTAATCAGCTTTGAAGATTTAAACATGTGGTTATGGTTTAATTAGAGATATGCTAATTATGGATTATTTGAGCATTAATTAAGAGTTTAAGCGTGTGGCTACTTCTTCATTGCATGGGGAAATGAATATGTGACTTTGGAATATTTAGTGGAAGATTTGATTATTTTATTTGCATGGCCACAAATTATTTGGTTGAGAATGAGATGTCAGGAAATACAACATTCAAATAAAAAATGTGTGGCCTGGGATTAATGAAGATTATGAGATGCTGATTTCAAGGATCAATGTAATGCATATCCATTGCTATAAAAGGAAGTCACTCAAAGAAGAAAGTTGCCAATTTGGAGACTACAATTCTGAGTGCACACTTTCCTTACAAAGCTTCCTAATTTTTTTTTTTGAAAAACAAAGCTTCCTAATTTAATCTGCTATGTTATTTAATTATTAAGAAGATTTAAATCTGTAATACATGTTCTGTACGTGGTACTGCTGAAGCATCTTGTGAAGATTGTTCAGGCATTCGTGTGTCAGTCCTGGATAGGTGTTAGAAAGAGTGATAGTGGTAAAGGCTGGAAGCCATCTGTATTTACCTCTTGTAATACTCCTTTTGGTGAACATCTATAGTGGATTGGGCAGACGTGGAGTGCCCCGCAGACGTAGGAGAAGGAGCTCCGAACTGCGTAAAATTTCTTTGTGTTTTTACTTTCGTTTATGCTTTCTGTCTTCATTATTTATATTTGTTTAAACAAAGTTTAATTAATGAACGTAACTGGTGCTTAACTTATAAACAAGTAAAAATACATTACTTTTTGATTTCAAGATTCACGGTGCAATTTCAGTTTTTTTTAATGGGGTTAGTAGTGTCTTTTTTTTGTAACTGTTGTAGATGTGACGAGATTTGTTTCCTATTTTCTTGGATCATCACTATTGCGAATTGGAGCCGCAATTTCTTCATCATCAATCGAGTGTTCAACGGGATGCGGATTAGGTTTATGTGATTGTAATTTTGAATTGGTGGAATAGGAATGATGATACTTGACTTGATGATGATAATTAACGTGATTGGTTCCAAATGGGATGTAATTACCTAATCTAGACATATGGCGTCGAGCTCCTATCCCCTTTGGAAATAACAAATATTCAAGACATGTGTTACTAGGTTGGATTTCTCGATTCTAACTCGGGTGGACCCTAGGACACCCATTAATTAACTTGAGTGACAACCTCAGGGTCAACTTTGCGTTGAGTTTCTCCGACTTGACCACGGGATTGGGTTTTCGAGGCTGACCATCATGCGCACATTGACTTGAGTGACAACCTTGGGCCTAGGGTTCATGGCCAACAGTCCTTTTCGTGTTATACTTCCCTTAGGATGGCCTGTTTGTTATCGATCTCAGTCCTAAGCAATCTCAAGTCGGTACTCAAGTTTCCAACCGATCCAAAGCCGACTTTGCTCGAGTTGAACAATCGATTTCATGCCCCCAACGTCCTCAACTTGTGTCTTCTCATCCATGTCGATCCGGCCTCTTTGGTGAGTTGAATTCCACCTCTGCCCGAGTATCCTTCGTCGATCAGGGTCAATTCGTCGATGCCACACTAAGCCCCAGAGGGAATAGAGTTGTGGTGGGTTGTATGTGGATGGACCCACCCATCACCCTTAACCCCAAGGGGAATAGAGTTGTGGTGGGTTGTGTGTGGATGTACCCACCCATCACCCTTATGATAGGTCCTCTTGATTAGGTAAAACCAAGCTTTAGAGCCCCGCTACTAACTTGGTGAGTACAATCATAACTCGTTGGATTGCAACTACTCGGGCTTGGATGTCTGGGTTGTGGGGGGACGGAGTTTGGAGGCTCGGGGTTGGCTCTCCACCTTGGTTGTTATTCATGTGATCCCTCAAGTCCACCCTTGGTCCCAAGTGCAAGGTCTACCAAACTTGCAATCCCGTTCAAAGTGTTGCCATCAAGGGTGACGCTAATGTTGTGTGAGTTGTAAGAGTTGCGGGAATGAGGTCTTGTCATTGTCAAAGTGATATTTTGTAGGATGTGTGGATTAAGGAGCATGCTCGAGCTTGTATGTTAAGCTCTTAATGAAAGTACCATGATAGAATTAATTGAATCATGGTCCAAATCATAATGAATAAAAACAAGTTAACGTAGATAACGAAGAACAAGACAGTTTGCTTTTGAGATTGCTTAGGGATCGTTAGAATATTACAAAGAATTGTAGTAATTGAACATGTGATGTATCTTTACTAAGACAAAGAGCTTTTAAACTAACCCCCTAACTAATTCCCCATTCATAAGGTACCCACGAGAATAGGTCTCCACCAAACCGACACATTGATCGACCCACTAGTAGAGTCCAGACTGCGTTGGGTAACAATCATTATTGCATGGACCATGGTTCACCACAGTTGTGTAAACCATAAATAAAAGGTACATTTTTAATATATTAAGGATACATTATTTATGTACTTAAGGTACATTTTTTGAAAGTACATTTTTAATATCCTAAGGGTACATTATTTTATATAACGTACCTTCAGTATAAAAATAATATACCTTCAGTACAAAAATAATATACATTTAATATATTAAAATGTACCTGATATTCATGGTCCACACAATTATATGGAGCATGGTCAACACAATAATTTGCCGTTGGCTAACCTCGTTAGCCAAACTCAGAGGTCATTCAAGTCCCCATTCAAGCCTGGGGCCGATAATTAGCCTCCGCTCTTTCAGCCGCTCCACTTGAACTTCACTTATTGGAACAAACTTAATATATCCGTCAGAATTTGTTTGTTATAGTCTAGTGTTGTACAATACTAAGTATAGGACTATAACCAAATGTATAGTTGCTATTTTATCTCTTGTAGGTGCTGTATATTCTAGAGTAATTAATGTGAAGACATCTCACTCATCAATCTTTTATACTTTACTCCACAACGCCAAAAATATTATTTAAATTCCTAATAAGCATGTCTAAAACCTTAAGTAATTCATTACTACATAAATTTCTGACAAATCTCCAACAGGTTAGGTGGTTTACTGTTTACATATCAAAATAATATATAATGTTCAAATCATTGACCCAGTAATCTCGCATTCTCACATACTCTGAAGTACACTTAGCCAGCAAGTGGATTAGCATGTATTGTGACTCGATTTAGTCTGATCTCAGCAAGTGGTCGATCACCTGGTCCGATTTGAGCCTGCAGAATTTGAAACACATGTAAAGCAGATTATTGGAATTTGGAATAGCAATACTGAATTGTTTTTCACAGTATGAAATATCAAAGGGGGGGTTTGGTTAAAACATTGGAATCAGAAACGCCACCAAAAAGTTGTTGATTGTGTGATAACATATCCAACGAGCTTAACCTACATATTTGGCCACAAGGCCGAAAGCTGAAACAAAAGTCAGATTCAGAGCACAAGGCTTTATGCATTGTGTAATTGTGTGGATACATTCCAGAAATGTCTTGTATTGCCAAGCCTCATATATTTTCACCCACAACCACTACTCGAGGATGTACACGGGGTAAATCCCATTTTTGTATAATAGCACGCAAACTACACAAAAAGGTAAACCGCACTAGGAAAATTCTATGCGACAGGTTCAACCAAAAGAATATTGGCAAAAGTCAAACTCATAACCTTCTAGTACGAGAATTTTGCTCCACCCACTCGGTCACCCCTTTCAAGGCCCAAGTCCCATATTTGGTATTGAAGTTGGGTTAAAAAGAACTTATTCTAGACTTCTAGTAAGCATTGTTTCCAGAATTTACCTTTTCCATGAGATCAAGGACTTCAAACCCGTGTATAACTTTTCCAAAGATAGTATACAATCCATTGAGATGAGGTTGCTTTCCATAGGTTAGGAAGAACTGGCTCCCATTGGTATTAGGACCACTATTGGCCATTGCTAATATGCCTCTAGCATTGTGCTGCAGAAAATTCACAATACGTTTCGGTGATCTTCAGGCAAATCAATTTTTCCAGATAGAGTATCATACTGAATTATAAAACTGAAATCAAAATTCTAATAACAGCATTTTCCCAACAAATAAAGAATATAAATATAAATAACAGACCCAAGCTGAGGAAATATAAAGGTAAATTTTTTATTTTTTGTTACATATAAAAAAATAAGAAATTGGCGAAGAGTTCTTTCATTAACATCCACAACATTGACAGTAAGCCAATCGTAATTTGACACTAGTAGAGCTGAAAATACTTGTGTTGAAGCTTTGACTAATTTGGAACTCAGCTTAAAGAGACCAGATTCAGTAAGCAAGTTTCTAACATCATGCACTTCTAGTGAAAGAAAATCTAGATTTAGTGGAGATTGGTTTAAGTTCATGACAGTTACATTATTACGTTTGCTTCGCCCATAGTAATACTAGAATACAAACAATATTCAATAGTAACATTGAAGACTTGAAGTATATGAAGAAGAGTTTACACTATAGTGAACTACTCAAACAGAAGCTTTAGTTGTCCATAAAGATTAGGCAAAAATCTAATGAAAAAAAATTTTAATACACCGTTAGTATATAAATGCTATACAACGCACCACCTCATTAAAAGATAATGTCAACATTGGCAAAGTCTTTTTCTACAAATTGTATAAATTTCCAAATTAATTATTACAAATACCATTATTTATTTTAATTCTTAAAATAATATTTTTTTATTTTAATAATTAAAATAATAATTGCAATTATAATATTTTCTAAAATATCAATGTTAGACTTTATCTTTTTAACGAACTGACAAACTATGGTTCACCACTAGTATATAACACCTATATACTCACGGTGCATCAAATATTTTCTCAAATCTAATTAACAAAACATAGAAACCATATTCAATTACCTTAAGTGACTCCCGTATCTCATCATTAAACTTTTTCCCCCAAATACTTGTGCCACCCTTTCCTGTACCTGTTGGATCACCACCTTGAATCATAAAACCCTTTATGTTCCGGTGGAATATGGTCCCATCATAATAGCCACTTGCACACAATGCCAAAAAATTCTGCATGCACAGAAGATTTAGCACTATTACCATTTACCATGTATATCATCATGCAGCTGTAAGTTCAAAAAATTAAATAAATAAAGGAGAAATGTCATCATAATTTCAATATTTCGCTTTTACCTAATCAAACAGTAATATTGCTTCTAGTCTAATCTAGTCTAGTCTAGGTTTATAAGAGACAATAACATATTATAATTGGTATCTTCAAAAGGAGGTATATGATCTGTCTGTAAGCATCGCCATCGCCATAACAAATTTCCAGTTTTCACCTGTATCAAGCTTAGCCCAGTACACTAAATAAGATACAACTTTGTGATACTGATATATCTTAACTTGCCTTCTTTCTTGCAATTGGAAGGCTTTAGATTGTCAAATTCAGCTTCATTTCAGTTTTGGCATCAGCTTAAGTATATTTCTGAGCCAAGCTTGAGTTACTAGACATAGAAATCTACCATTCTACCAACTCCTACTTTATTTAATTTTGCCAAATTTTTAAATTGTACTATATAACAATAATTGTTCCCTATACCAAAATCTATCATATCTCAACTTTACAAAAACAATATCTTTGTGGCATCCTGTCCACCCTAACCTTCCAGACCTCCCCCATCCCCCATCCGTCCTTTTCTCTCTTCCAGTCCATCACCAGAAAGCTGCAAACTTCCGTTGCTACTTCTTCACAGTTTGAGATTATAAATTGGTAACTACCAGCATACACCAAACCAACATTCCTCAAGGATATGGTCTTTGCAGACTTGCAGTTTATCTAAAATTGATCTTGAGGTTTGAGAATTCAGTGGGTTCTGGTTTATTGTGTTATTTGAATTTTTTTAATTGCACTAATAATTTGTAATTTCTTACCGTTAGGATCAAGCGCTTACCACTACACCAAAAGCTATAACTAGTAATGAAGGCAAAACTTTATTTCCTTATACCGCCACACATTTTTTAGACGTTGGGTGCTAGACTTGACCTTTAAAGGTCTTTACCGGCCTCCGCCCAACAATTCCCCCCCTCCCAGCACCAACCAGTCTTAAATGTTATTGTTGGGACTCAAACCATGACCTAACTTATACCGCCACACATTTTCGATACACTGGGTGCTGAACTTGACCAATTTAAAGGTCTTTACCGGCCTCCGCCCAACAATCCCCCAGCCATCAAGTGCTAGACTTGGCCTTTACCGGCCTCCGCCCAACACTTACATTCTTGTACCCTATGGTTTGCAAGAAGAGGGCCAAGAGGCTGGGGATGGGAATGGGAGATAAGTCTCAACCTGGTTGTAGTAGACCTCCATTTAAGTAGCGTTTTTAGTTTTTTCCAAAACTCCATTAGAACGTTAACAATATGAAAGATATTTCAAAGTATTATATTATTTTTATCTTGGATTAACTTTGAATTGATACCACATACAGTAAAAGTACTGATGCAACTGCTAACCTGAACAAACCTTTTGGACTTTTAAACCAACACTGATCATTGATGAGACAACAGAACCTAGCAAAGCTTTAACCACTCGCTTATTAGTTCAAGAAAAGTTTCAGCTACTGGTTTTCAGGCTCAACTAAGTTCAAGCTACAGAGATGCAGTAACAATTCCATGTATACCCAACAAGAGTAAATGGTTCCTGGGTAAGTGCCCTTTAAGCAACCAAGAAAGGAGAACATTTTTTTTAAACTGCACATACAAGTTTCCTTTATATTGAATTCTATCCTAAGTAGGAATAACCTTAGTTCTAACTCCTGAATGTGATAGAGAAACATTGTTTCCCAAGATTTAGGTGGTCTAGCTTTTAGAGCACATTCCATTTATGGAAATTTGGAAATACAACACAAAATTCATTGGATAAAAAGAAAGGGGGAGCAAAAGATGAGATGAGTGATTATCAATGCAGTTAAGAGATGTAAAAGTTGGAAGAATGTAAAACCAAGGTCTTTCTATTTTCTCACTAACATTTTCGCCTGATTAAAGTCATTTGATTCTTGACATTTGACATATGATATTCATTTTTAAACTTTAAAATGGCAATATAGAATTTACAAGCACACCTCTTCCCCCTCTTGCTGAATTCAATATGATATAGGAAATATGAATCCACCAAAATCCAAAAGAGGAATATTAATTAATGTCACTCACCTGTCTTTTGTTCAACCCAATGTAGTGCTTACCTTGTTCAGGAAACATCTAAATGAAAAATGCACCTTATTCTATCTGATCAAATAAGATTTACAATATATTTTAAGAGTTAGATCTCCTGCACTCAGATAGTCGGATCTCATTTAATGTTATCCCTCTAGGGATCTTCGATGTCAAGGCCACACTTTGTTTCTGCTCAACTCCATTATCTATATAATTATTGAAAATCTGCAACTGCTCGGACCTCTTTTTGTTCCATTAGTGAGAGGGAGAAAAATGTTACTTAAACTAGGAAACATAGCAGATGCAAATTAGGATATAACACTGAGAGCAGTAAAATGGATCATGGATGAATTAACTCAATCTGAAGAACAAGTTTGCTTTTGTTAATTTTCTTTCAAAAGTTTACCAGTCTTCCAACCTATAGTTGTAGCAATATAGAGAATGTAATAACAAATGGACAGTTATATGTATCAGTTCTCCAGACTCCAGTATGCCAGGTTTTAGCTAACGTGAATAAAAAGATAACAGAGCTTTATATATTTCAGAACTCTAATTTTCAAAATCTGACTTAACTTCTTCAAGAAATGTGTTCTTCCACAAATAAAATAAGACAATTTTCCAAATGTAATCATTTCATAAAGGTTACTTATCCACCTTTGTAATATTTTGTACATGATGCAATTACAAACAATGTTTTAATGGGTCAAAATATGAGGATTTACCTCTTCAAATGCAATGCATAAGCCTCAAGACATGGAGCACAAGCTCCAGAAATTATATATTTTTAGAGTATCATGAACAATACTAAAAAAAAACAAAAAGTTTGCAAAGAGAATTGCAAGAGGAATAGCATAAAGTGCATATCCTTTTTATATGTCATGGATTCAACATAAAGTGTAACTCAAAATTAATAAAGAATTCCATACTTTCAATAGTAATGGTTGTAATGAACTTTCCATAAGTGGGAATCAACAATACAGAATACAATTTCTTACCTACCACTTAAAACATCTTAAACTTATTTCAAGCCCAAACTAACTATTTAATTCACCTTGTCCTATAACATAATGCGAATTTCCTAATTCATACTATATGGGTTAAATTATGTCATAGATGAGTTACTTCATTTCTGATACAACAATTTTATCCTCGAAAACTCCATATATAATAGTCAGTGACTCATTTCTATAAGTTCTATTAGCAATAACACCAGAATATCATTATTAACTTAATGCCTTAGATTATTTAAAACCTCCACCCTGTTACTAAAGGGGTTCAACACCCTCCCAAATAGTAAATACACATACGGTATGTGAGTAAATCCCATGTGATTGTATGGGGCTATACAGCAAACAAAGGTTATTAACAAGCCTAAAATGGCCATCTCCCTGAGATCTCCATGCAACTCAATACACAGTACAGATCTCCACAGGGATTTTATCCCTCATTCACAAGGTTTCCCAAATAAAAATTAGTGACAATCTTCTATACTCCATAATTTTATGTTAAATGATGACGAAAATTATAGCAGATTTAAAAGTTGATAAGTAAAAATAATAATAATAATAATAATAATAATAATAATAATAAATAAATAAATAAATAAATAAACAAATAAGGTCAAAAGAAAACAAAGACATGATTTACAGTGGGAACAGGGACGGAGCCAGGAATTTTGTTGAGGGGGGGCGAAATAGGGACAGATTTAGAAATTTTTTCCAGTAAAGGCGAAACATTAAAATAAAAGAGATATTTAAAAAATAAATAAATAAATTACCTAAGAAATATAGGTGTAAATATTATTCGATATGAGCAAAAAATAATTTGATAAAATAATTTGAATATATGTATGTGTGTATTAAATATTAAAAAAGCTGTAAAATCATATTGACACCCTTAAGATTTGAACGTCTGACCTATAGTGTAACCAAACACATGCTCTACCAACTAATCTAACTCATTCCTTATTGACAATTAACAGTTTTTATATACTAATACTCAAACATGTACTATATATACATATATACATACAAAAATTCTATATGGGGTGGGGGTGGGGTGAGGGGGGGCAGCTGACCCCCCTGGCCCCCCTTTGGCTCCGTCCATGAGTGGGAAACACAAAACAAATAAAGCAAAAACAGAAAAATAAATAAATAACAAAAACAAAAACACAAACCCTTAGTACAAGGTTTAAGAATTGCACTGAGAAAGTAAAATTGAAAAGTCCCAATTGCTAGGAAGCTAATGTGCACGTCTGGTTGCAATTATGATCCTAGGATGCTCTATTAGGCACGTAATTATAGTAACCCTTTTGGTGTAAAGTCCCACCCAATTAGTAAGGTTAATGATCCTTTACAGCTTTACTTGTTGGTAGAGCTGTTAAAAAACCAGTATAATCAGTAGGTTTCAGTGGAGCTGTTAAATGTGGCTCATATGTAGTAATGGTATCCAGTAGTAGTTGTTGGCACAGTGCCTAACAATCTTGATTTTGGAATTAAAAAATAATGTGGTTAATGTTGAAGAAATCTCTTGTTTGAAAAGGATGACCAATTTTATGAAGATTCAAAACTCAAGTATAGCAAGATAGACTATGAAGTTTCATAATTGATATTCATTGTAATTAAGCTCAATGACTCATCCAAAATGTTTTTCCAAAATGTCAAAATGATTTTTTAGTCTGAACTTGCAAAATAATTACTAAACAGCTAATAGGTTGTACTATGCAGAAGGAACCTTGGTTCAGGTTCTTTTACATTTTTAAGTTGCAAATTCTCTACATGTTTTGCATCGAAACGTGGTAGCTAAGAATGTCTAAAGGTTCAACTGAACCTCCAACGATATCTCTAATTGTGCACCTCTGTTGTACTACACAGAAAGAACCCAATTAAAGTTCTTTCCATTATCAAGTTGCAAAATTTTATGTGTTCTGTACTTCCGTGTTGAAACTCAGTAGGTAAGAACAGCTAGATATTTAACTGAACCTCCAACAGCATCTCTTATTTTCTCATAAGTTGAAACACTTTGAAGCCAAAAATGTAAAGCTCAGCCATTGTATTAAATTGGACTTCCAAATTCCAACAAACATTTCTTAAAATCAATTTGCATCTTCAAAACACACAAAATTTTGGAATTGGTGCTAAGCACTACTGAATTTACAGCTGAATATATACTAGCCTTGCAAACAAGACATTTACTATATTACCAATAAAGGGTTGGTTTTCATTGAAATACTATTGGGATATTTGGTACCACTCAATGATGATTTTATGTTTGTCATAGATGGTTTTGATTTTCACCATCATTTGAAGAAGGCCAAAGATAGAGGATTATTGAATGTTAAGGTAGGAACCCTTGGATAGTAGGCTAGGCCTATAGCCGAACCATTAAATCATAGTGTCATACTGTCATTTGTTCCCCTCCTCGCATTTACTTTCTTGCAAACTTTACATTTTTATTGAATGCATTTGCTATCACATGAGATTGCATGAAATTGTATTAATTGGAATTAATCACTTAAGAGCAGTATTAATTTTGTTGTTGTAGATTTGCACATATGCTCTTAGGGATGGCAAATTAAACTAGCTGATAGGTATCCACTGCAATCTGACCCACACCAGTCAGGTTTGGCGAATGAAGCTGTTGAATGACTAGTGATAGTGATGATGGTAGTAAGTTGGAAGGTGGGTGGATAATTGTAGTAGGGCTAGACTCTAGAAGACATTGTTCAGCTGTTAGACTGCCCTATCTGTGGCAGCAATATAAAGCTAGAAATTTGAGTGGAATAAACTCACAAAGCAGAAAATGCTTGAGTTACTCTGGCAATAAAATTCGCACCTAACCTGTCAAGTTTTAATTGGTTGGCTATCAATCAGTGGGTACATTGTGATTGGACAACCAGTCAATTGTAATGCACCACATCAAACCAAATTTTTAATGTCGAAAGTAACTATGTTATTACTCTTACAAAGCACAAAGAAAGAAAGGGCAGCGTGACAACTCACATCGGAACAGAAAACCACACCTCACTCAGAAAGCCCTTTGACACAAAATGTTAACTAAAGGTCACAGAGATTGGACACAGATTACCACAAGACCTGGCAATATACATAATTTCCCCAACCCCAAACTACTTAATCTTTTCAAAATCACTAAACCACTCATTCAGTATATAGGTAAGCACTCATTCATTCATTCAATACCATTTCACTTTAAATTATAAGCAAAAAGTATATGCTATATAGATAAGCGGGAAAGAAATAATGAGCAATAGAGGTTTAAAGTACTCGCAATACTAATGAGAACCTTAAACTTGGGAATTACGAAGCAACTGAAAGCACAAACCTCAGAAGTTTTCGGAACCTCGTCACAGAATATTTCGCACTTGATGTCGCCAAGGTTCGTATGAAGCGTCACGGACTGCAAAACGGTTCACAAATATGGTGGTTTCAGTCTTATTGAGTTCAACGCACTTGAAGTGTTTGATGAAACGCCATGTTGAGCCAAAAAAAGCCATACCATTTCTGCTGCCTCGGATTACAATTAGAATCAACAAGAAGCCTTTCGCCTCCTCCTAGTTCTCGTTCTCCCTCTGCTTGGTCCTTAAGCTTTGCTTTCGTTGTTCTGTATATATAAACTGTAAAGTTCAAAAACCCAGTAGACAGTAACAAGGATGAAAGAGGGTGAATTGGACTATTTGAATCAGATCCGGGTCGATTTTACGGGTATATTAAACTGAATTCACACCCATTATACCATGGACCATTGACCTAAATTATACTTTTATTATACTCCGTACTAAAATTACATACGAAATATTTAATATATTAAAAGTTTTTTTTTTTTTTGAATAAATATATTATTTGATATACTATCAAATAATCTATCTTCATACATTCAGTATATAAAAATATATATTTATTCATGACTTACATTGTAATTATGTATCATGGTCCATAATATAATTTGTCCTGATTGTTATATCATGGACCAGATCCACCTTGCAATGTGGACCCTGGTCCTAAACAACGTATAAACAGTGTATTTTTAGTATTGGAATTGTGAACATTTAAAATATAAATTGTGTTTCTAAGTCAAAACATATAGCAACTGTATAATGGAATTTGTAAATATAATACAGGATCATCAAATCTTGATCTTTTAATATTGTGTGACTGCAATATTTGAAATGAACTTGTGAATACAAAACAAGGTAATCAATTACATATATGTTAACATTCTGTGTTCGTAGTATACAAATTGTAAATTTTTAAAAGGTAAATTATAAATATTTAATATGATTCAATCGTTATACCCTGCACCACGGTGCACATAGCACTGTGCGCCCCGCGCCTCCCAAAACGACGTCGTTTGGGAGGCGCGGTAGGGAGTTGACGTGATTATGTGTATTTGTTTATACAATTATGTACATTTTTTATACAATTATGGACATGTTTTTTATACAATTATGTACATACGAATCAAGAAATTTAAAAAAAAAATGTGTATTTTGTTATATAATTATGTACATTCATGTATACAATTATGTGTATTCTAGTATAAAATTATGTACATTTCTGAACATGAGTTTCTTTTTAAAGAAAATTAACCACCAACACAGAGCAGCGAAATTTCAAAATAATAAAAAAATCTGAAACGACGTCGTTTTGCATCAGGGCGCACAATGCAATGCGCGCCCTGGTGCACGATATAAATTGCCTATAAATCATGAACAATTAGACACGGCCCACAGAATAATTTGTAATTTGCCCTGAATTGGGCCTCGGAGTTACTGGTTGTTGTTCTTCGTTTTGCACAATTTAGTATTAAGCCCGATATCTCTAGCTTATGGATTTTTTTTAATAATGTAAAAATTAAAATAAGTAATATATATATATATATATATATATATATATATATATATATATATATATATATATATAAAAGTTAATTAATATAAAAAATTGACATGAGTTCAATTTAATATACACTATTTTAATTGTTATTATAATAATATAAAAACAAAATTCTCGTTATTGTTGTTTTTTTTGTTGTTATTATTATTAAAATGTTGGAAAATATTTTGCAATCAAAAAGTTAAAAATAATAAACAGTTAATGTAATATTTCGTTACTAAAGTTTGTATATAAATGAAAAAGTAACACCAACATATTTTTTATTTCCGCTAGAACATTATATGTAGTAGAGAGAAGTAATATATATATATATATATATATATATATATATATATATATATATATATATATATATATATATAATTAGGTTCAAATGTGGTTAGTGTGCCCAGGTGCGGTTGTGTGGTGAGAGGAGCGCCATTGATATTGTCAAAATCAACGTCCAAGATTAATAAAATTAATAAAAAAAATGCAATGGCAATTTGATAATTTTTGCATCTAGGTTAAATTTAAAGTGCGTGGTTTATGTGTTTAAGGTGTGTGGTTTTTGTGCTTAAGGTGCATGGTTTGTGTGCTTAATGTGAGTAGTTGTTGAAACTTAAGGTGTGTGGTTTTCTTTCTTAAGGTGCGTGATTTGTATGCTTAGGGTGTGTGAGTTGTTGAAACTTAAGGTGCACCATTTTAAAACCTTGGGTTTGTGGTTTGTGTTCTTAAGGTGTGTGGTTTGTATACTGAAGGTGCGTCATTTTCATACTTAAGGTAAAGTTGCTTAGTTCCTTCAAGAGGCGCGTTTTTTTAAAAAAAAAAAAAATTCATTACTTTGAATCGTTTATCTAGATTTGATCAATGGCATTAAACCGCACGTCTAAATAACCGCACCAGAACCCCTCCATATATATATGTTGGTGAGAATAGAATGAATATTATGAACATACTACAAAGTGAATGAAAATAATTGTAATGTACTTGTAGTTTAGTGTTTATGTACATTAAAATCTAGATTATTTATCATATATAACCAATATTATGAACGTATTGAACAAATAAATTCAAAATAATTATTTAGAAATAATTTTTTTTTAAAAATAGTCTCCGCAGGGAAACGGAGATACCTTCTTTGTTGATCAAATTCAAATCAGCAATTCATAATGAAGATAATTAAAAAACGCGGAGGCATTATGGTAAATAACTCAAAGTAAATGGTCTTTATCTTCGATCGCACATTTTTCCTTCTTTGAGTGCATATTTTTCTTTCTTCGAGTGTATATGTTTTGTCTCATACATAATATTTCCTTCGAGTACACGGTTTTGTGACCAAGAGTGCACAAATTTGATCATCAAGTGCACAGTTTTGTGTCTACAAGTGCATAATTATAGGTCAATGTTTGTTATATCTTTTGCCTTCTTTTCAATAACATATAACTAAATTTCTAATGAAATTTGCGAGATTTACAAACGATTTGTAAGGTTAATTGTTTCAACAACACTTAAGTTGAATAACTCACCTTTTTGGTACCATAAATTGCATCGATTGCACATCTTTGTGCTTTCCAGTGCAGAATCTTAGTCTTCAAGTGCACAGTTTTGTTCTTTCGAGTGCACAATTATGGGTCGATTTTATTATATCTTTTGCCTTCTTTTCAACAACGTATAATTAAATTTCTAATAAAATTAGTGAGATTTACAAACGATTTGTAAGGATAATTGCTTCAATAATACTTAAGTTGAATAACTCACCTTTTCAGTATCATAATTGCTTTGATTGCACATCATTGTACCTTCGAGTGCAGAATTTTGACCTTCAAATGCATGTTTTTTGGTTCTTCAAGTGTACAAATTTGTATTGATTTTTTTTTTTTAAAGCCACTGATCATACTTATCCACAGTTTTGCACTGGAGATGTTCTTCACACCCGATCATAATCATATATATATATATATATATATATATATATATATATATATATATATATATATATATATATATATATATATATATATATAGAGAGAGAGAGAGAGAGAGAGAGAGAGGGAGAGAAATAGAGAGAGAGAGAGAGAGAGAGAGAATTAAGTTCATGCGCGGGTGATTAATGTGTGTGAGTTTTGTACTTAAGGTGCGTGAGTCTTGTGCTTAAGGTGCGTGAGCTTTGTTCTTAATGTGCGTGAGTGTGTACTGAATTTTGTACTTAACGTGCGTGAGTTTTATACCTAAGGTGCGTGAGTTTTGTGTTTAAGATGCGTGAGTTTTGTGCTTAATGTGCGTGAGTGTGTACTTAATGTGAGTTATTGTTGAAACTTTAAGGTGCATGAGTTTTGTACTTAATGTGCATGAGTCTTGTGCTTAAGGTACATGAGTATTGTGCTTAAGGTGCGTGAGTTTTGTACTTAACGTGCGCGGGTTTGTGATTAATGTGAATAGTTGTTGAAACTTAAAAGATGCTTGAGTTCTGTGCTTAAGGTGCATGAGACTTGTGTTTAACATGCGTGACGCTTGTGCTTAACGTGCGTGAGGTTGTGTTCTTAAGGTGTTTTGTTTGTGTGCTTAATGTGCGTGTGTTTTGTACTTTAAGTGCGTCATATTAATGCTTAACGTGCGTCCAGCCACACAACCGCACGGGAAGTCCCACCCGCACCTGATCCCTTCCCTATATATATATATATATATATATATATATATATATATATATATATATATATATATATATGTATGTATGTATGTATGTATGTATGTATGTATGTATGTATATATGTATGTATGTATGTATGTATGTATGTATGTATGTATGTATGTATGTATGTATGTATGTATGTATGTATGTACGTATATGACAACTAATAAAGTCAATTTTTATTATTTGATCATATAGGATTAATTACAATAATTTTTTTGTATGAAACCTTGTGCAATCGTTTAAATGTAGTTATTTAACTAAATTATAATAAAATCTTTTAATTTACATGTATCTAATGAAAACGATGAACTATCTCATTTTATACATGGGTTGACACTCGGCTACTAGTGCATAATGACTCTTTCTTTCATAGAGGAGGCATAATTTTTAAAACTTTACAAGAGTGAGACACAGAATGTATTAAGTATTGTTTTCTTTGTTCAATCTATCCCACGCGCTAATTATTTCTTGTTAAAACGTAGTTCATGAAGTAGCATTTTAGGTGAGCGAATGTATTAGATGACGGGTATCTTTATACTGGATATCGTTCTCACAAGGATTGGCGATAGGAGTAGAGCTTTAGCCTTTAGGGTTCAAAGCATAGATATTGATGTTCCTCATGGAATTCTAGTCAAAACATAGGTTAGATATGGATACAAACACAATGTTAAACAACACACTTTAATGAATACAAATGATAAGAAATTAGAGGTAGATAAGAACTAAAGGTAGGTCAAGATACTTAAACCAAATTGGGGGCCAAAAGATGTAGGATATCATAAAACGATAGGAAAGCCTTTCTCAAGGTCATTCCACACTCTTTGAACATTCAAGTACATTCTCATGGCTAAAGACGGTCTAAAAGGCATTTCATCGAACACTTGGTGTTCTTAACATCACACACTCCCCTTTTCTCAAAGGTGAAGCATGGTTAATCAACTCAGACTTAGACTAGGTTGTTACTCCCTAATCAGGACTCAAATATTTGTTTTTCTTTTTTGTAACTATTGTAGAGAGGGGAACTATATTATTTGGCGACCCCTACCCTACCTCGTAGTAATATTATTGCTCGACATTTTAAAGGAAACTATAATTCAATCACTAAGATGTTGAAATTAATTAAGTATATTGATAACGCAAAATGAGATGTGTATTTATAGCTCCTCTTCGTGCCATTCTGTTAATTTTTTTTTTCGTTGCAATTTTGTTATGGTATTAAAATTAATACAAAACATATTCCATGTTTGCGTGTGAGTTTTTGGATACAAATTTTCTTGAATTGGTATGTAGGATCTAGAATTAGTAATAATATTTTTTAAAAAAAAATTATTGCCATAAAAATATATGTAAAATTAAAACATATTTAATTTTTCTTCTTGGTTGTAAAATGTATTAATACAATAATACATATATGAAAATGACAAATATCTTACTTTTCGTATGGGTTGAAACTCGGTTAGTGCACATTGACTATTTCTTTTATAAAGGCTCAATTTTTTAAATTTTGCAAGAGTGAGACACATGACGTATTAGCTATTGTTTTCTTTGTTTAATATATCCCACAAGCTAAATATTTCTTGTTAGCATATAGACAATCCAAATTTTATTTTTTATGTTAACAAAAAATGTAACAAATAAATTTGTTTAGGTGTGTACACAAACCCTAAAAAAATTACAAGAGCATAACAAAAATAACAAAAATGCCATATAATAAAGTGGAATGAAATTATTAATAATTGACTCTTAATAGACCAAGCGCATAGAGAAACATAAAAAATGATAATAATGTTGAAAGAAATTATATTGATAATTGAAATGCACCCAATATTATATTTTCCAAATAACATAAAAGCATAATAAACCTAAATAAAAATGATATAAAGAAACATATAAGGAGAAGAAAATAAAATAAAGCAGTAAATATAATCGTTTTTTTCAATACAGTAAATATAATATCTTAATCCTTCTAATTATTAAGAACTGATCGGGCACTATTTGGTCTTCTCACTGGCTTCTTAAAATGGAGTTGCACCACTTGGATCAACATCATTATCAGATTGAGTAGTAGTCATGGCTGGCATGACTTGTGTTTGGATCGGCATTATAGGTCGGTTTAGCATTTGAAGCACTTTATATCGAAGTATTTCCATTTTCTCTTTCATGGAAGGTAGCTCTGCCAATGGGATATTAGAAATAGAAGGCATACCTTTTGCAGCTTCAGTTAAAGCTTTACTTACATTCATTTCATGTTGAATTTGTTCTTCAAGCAAATTAATTTGAAGATTCATATTTTTAATGTTTTCCTCCTGCTGAAAACGGAGAAGCTCTTCGGTGTCGTTGGCTTCTATTGTACGATTTTCACTTTCAGCAACGTATTTGTTTAGGACAGCATACACACTAGGACTGCCGAATGTATAAACCTTTTCCTGATTGGGTGGGAAAACTACTACCGAGATCTTCACACCACAAAGTGTTGAAATCTCGCTGGCCTTCTTGAATAAGCCCAAGCGACGCTTTGAGAATGACACATTACGATGAATATCATTTTCAATCCTCTTTAGGGGAATTCTTTGGCGACCCTTGCCCACCCTCCTAACACTATTATTGCTTGACATTTTCAGAGAAAATATAATTCACACACTAAGTTGTTGGGATTTAGTATATTGAAAATGCAGAATGAAATGTATGTGTATTTATAGCTCATGTTCTTGTCATCCCGTTAATATTTTTTGTTCCGTTGTAATTTTTATTATGGTATTAAAATTAAAAAATAAAAATTTCCATGTTTACGGGTGAGTTTTTGGATAAAAATATTCTTGAGTTGGTATGTAGGATCTAGAATTAGTAATAATATTTTTTTAAAAGACTTTGTTGTTATCAAAATATATGTAAATTAAAACATATTTAATAATTCTTCTAGATTGTATCATGTATTAAATTTTTAATCATAATAAGTGCGGACCTAATATTTTAAAAAATAATTATTAATGTGGTAGCACCCATATATATATATATATATATATATATATATATATATATATATATATATATATATATATATAATTAATGAGAACAAGTTCTTAAGAAAAAACAAATAACCAATCTCAGCCTTATAGTTTATGATTGAATTTTTTGTTTTATTTGGTTTAAGGGATCAATTTTTATTGTTTAGGGGTTATCATTTATGATTTAGATTAAAAATGTAGCTTTTTCATTGATTTTTTAAAAGTTATACAAGAATGCATATTTAGTTGTAGCATAATGCATAATATCTACATACAATACATACAATACAAATCTAATAAGAGTGAATAATGTTAGGCCCTTAACTGGAACAAAAAAAATGTCGGTACTTAATTGTTTCTTAAAATGAATGGTTCATATTATTTTGATTTTAGTCTCTTTTAATGATTTTCCTTATTTACCCTCTATTATATTATTTTCTTCCCTTAAATAACCCTAAATTCCGTTAGTTTAAACTTTAGTAACGGAATATTCCGTTAACTATTTATTATTCTTAACATACTCTTAATTTATATAAGGTCTTAGGTTCGAACCACATCCCAAGTATAGTTGGCATAATTGTTAAACATATATTATGAATATGTTAAAATGTATTAAAAATATATATAATATAAAATTTAACATAAACTTTGGTCAAATAATTAGCTCGACTAAATACATAGCATTCAAAGTTGAGCATCAAAGATTATAAACCAAGAACTACTTTAAAATCATTTGATTTTCTTGAATTTTTTATTAAAAAAAAAAAAAAGAAATTTAGTTCTTACATCATTGTCAGACCTGCGCGGCCTAACTACAAAGTTGTTGACATAAATACAATTACACATGGACTCTAAAACGATAGGATCATTTTCCAAATAATTGACAATGTTAACATCCTACTAGCTCCAATTTGAACAAGTTTACACATCAAAATTTTATCAATGCATGAAAACTTCTAAAGAAATTTGTAAGTTAATTTTTACTATATCATTATATTAATATCTATTGTAACCATATATTTTGAATTATTTATTATCATCCTCTATTGACAGCAATCGTAGCAATTGTCATGGACAAACTCTCAAAACAATTTGTCTCAACAAAGAATGAAAAGTAAAAAAAAAAAATCATTGATTTCATTATTGTTGAAGAAAAGTATGTACGACACTTTATTACTCTTATTTATTAAATAAATTAGTAGCTACAACAAAAAATAATACATATACATTTAATTAATTTAGAATAAAAAGATGTCTATAATGCTTTATTTTAAAAAAATTATTCATTATAAAAAAAAAACTTAAAAGAAATATAATTTCATTAGTTATATTATCTTTATTTTCTACAATTTAAAGATTCCTTACCTTCAAACTTATTAATTTATTATATTCACTATATTGTTCATTGTCTTTCTTTTTTATATTATCTTGTAATTAAATATCAAAGTTATATATATATATATATATATATATAGAAAAACGCTCATATGTGGTCATGTTATTAGGTGTGGTCGTGTGGTCGTATCTGTGTCGTTGAATCAGTTTAATCTAAAGCCTGTGGTAATTCTGAGGATTTTCGCGCGTTTTAGTAAGTGGGGGTGTTATGGTAATTACAATGACCATTTATAGCGGGCGGGTTCCAGAATACACCAACAGTGTTGACAACATACACCAATAGTGTAATAAAACACACCACAGTGAAACACACCAATGGTGTATTCCCGTGTTATGGTAATTACAGTGGCCATTTAATTTATAGCGGTCGAGTTCCAGAATACACCAACAGTGTTGACAACATGCACCAATAGTGTAATAAAACACACAACAATGTGATTTTCCTTATTCCGGTGTTTTATTACAAGTTTACCCTTACAGTTCGCTGGGTAGAAGAATGTGCGCGAAAATACTGAAAAAATCTTGATTAATATGATTCATTAGATCTATCTAATCTAATGGTCTATAATTGACCATATGACCACACCTAACAACATGGCCACATGTGATCACTCCTATATATATATATATATATATATATATATATATATATATATATATATATATATATATATATATATATATATTTATTTATTTATTTATTTATTTACCAAGTATTTTATACAAATATAATAAATATTAATATTGTTCAATACTTTCACATGATAACCTACGACACACATCTCACAACACATGAAACCTGTACGAAAAAAACTACCACTACTAAATATCAATAGGTGTTTGTACGCTGAAGAGTTCATATTACAACTAAAATTTCAGTCATGTACACAGCAAGAAAAATCTAAAACTTCTTACACCCTAATCTCATTGCATGATGAATCCCTCCAAGCTGCTACCGCTAACCTAATTGCACATGACACACTACTAATAAAATAAAATAAAAAACAAAGAGGACATGTACTGAAGATGAAAACAATAATAATGCTACCCAAAGGAGAATTAAGAAGAATTAGAGACATTTAAACCAAAAGTATAATTTATTTAAACTATCGCTTTAAGACTACGTATTTAGACTAGCGTTATTACGAAGTTGCAAACATTTATTTTAGTGACAATTATAATTATATCAATCTCTCATATATTATCTTGCATTTATATACTTTAAATTACCGATTTAAATAAACAAATTCAACATGTATTTACCTATGCATGAACATCTCCTATATAATATTGCATAGATATACTTTGAAATATTTATTTAAAAATAATTATTGGGCATTATCCTATTCGCGCAAAGCGCGTAAAAAAACTAGTACCATTCTAAAATGCCTAGTGAATGCATAATATAGTGTTCTAAAATGCATAGTGAGTGCATAGTAAACAACCGCACGGGAAACATGCACCCGCACTGGAACTTAATTATATATATATATATATATATATATATATATATATAAAAGTTCAAATGCGACAATGTCCTTAGGTGCGGCAGTGCGACGAAATTTCAGAATACACCAACAGTGTTAACAATGAGAAATGTAGGAAATTGTATATTATGAAATGTAGTTACAATCTACATGTAAAGGGAATATATATATACAAGAGGAATCACAGAGAGACTAGAATAGGGAGTCATACTATGACTCAAATACAAAAATTCTAATACTAGTCATAATACTCCCCCTCAAGCACATGGTATACTTGTAACTTGTAGCTTGTGTTTGAGAAAAAGAAAATATAGGACCAGACAATGCTTTGGTAAATATGTCTGCAAGTTGACCTTTTGTTGAGATGAAGTTAACTTGAATTTCTCCAGCAGCAACTCTATCGCGCACAAAGTGATAATCTATTTTCTACATGTTTGGTGCAAGCATGAAAGATGGGATTGGCACACATATATGTATCTCCGAGATTATCAAACTATAATTTAGGGTCTGAAATACCTGGAAGATGAATTTCGCGTAGAAGGTACATGATCCAAATTACCTCAGTAGAAGATCTAGCAACAGTTATTTGCTTCTTGCAGACCCATGATATGAGATTAGACCCAAGAAAAATAGCAAAGCCACTTGTGGACTTTCTATCCTCCGGACAGCCAGCCCAGTCAGAATCAGAGAATGCATGAATTTCTCTTGAAGATGAATGTCTGACTCGTAAACCAAAAGTAACAATTCATTTAACATACCTTAAAACTCTCTTTAGTTGTTCCTAGTGAGCAACTGGAGGCGCGTGAATGTGTTGACATAACTGATTGACTGCAAAAGAAAGACCAGGACGAGTAATAATTAAATACTGTAATGCACCAGCTAAACTCCTGTACTGTGTAAGATCATCATGTAAATCTGTAGTGATGGGCACGACTTTCGATGCAGGAATAGAAGTAGGCAAAGGCTTGAATTCTGCCATTCCAGCACGCTTTAGAATGTCATGCATGTATCTCTGTTGGAAAAGAAAAATTCCATCACTGCATTTGACTGCCTCAATTCCAAGAAAAATCCTGGCTCACCAAGATCTCTAATTTTAAAAGCAGTAAAGAGTTTCAAAACTAGGTGTGTAACTAGATTCGTATTGCTGCCCATCATAAGTATATTATCCACATAAACCAATAGATATACACAATTAGATCCCTGAGAGTAGTAAAATAAGGATACGTCTGTTTTTTATGTGTGAAAATCAATAGATAGTAAAAAGGTGTGCAAACGGTTAAACCAGGCTCTAGGTGCCTGTTTTAATCCATAAAGTGACATTTTCAATGAGCAAACATGATCTGGATAGTAAGCATCATATACCCAAGTGGTTGCTTCATATACACAATTTCAAAGAGATTTACATTCAAGAAAGCATTATGAACATCCAATTGCTTAATAGACCACCCAGATGATAAAGCCAGAGAAAGAAGCAACCTGACTGTGGTTGATTTAACCACTGGACTAAACGTGTTAAAGAAGTCCTGACCGGGTACCTGATTAAATCCTTTTGCTACAAGTCTTGCCTTATGTCTCTCAATGAAACCATCAGTTTTTCGTTTCATACGAAAAACCCACTTACACCCAATAATGTTCATGCCTGGCTGAGATGGCACAAGCCGTCATGTCTGATTTTGTAGGAGGGCATTAAATTCTTGATCCATAGCCTCATGCCATTCTGAATATTTAACGGCTTGAGTATAACAAGTAGGATCTGAAGGACAAACCTGAACCGTTAAAACTGATGGTGGAGTGTGCATCTCATGAGTCCGAACTGTGGACTTAACCGTCTTCTCGAGAGGGCGTTTCATGGGCTGGTCCGCCTACTCACGTGGCTCACGCTCGGGCGAGGCCGAGTGATCGGCGGTTGCAGCATGCGGCGGTGGAGGCGGCACGGGGTCGTCGTCGATGGAGCTGGGTTGGACGGCAGCCATGCCGAGAGACGTAGAAACAGCAGCCGCGGGATGAAGAACCGCCTCAGCCCACAGATGATGCTGCACCGGTTGAGATGTCTACACAATATTTTTAATAGCAAAAGGATAAACTGTTTCATCAAACCTTACATGCCTGCACACATAAACCTTGTTAGTTTGTAAGTCCATGCATCTATACCCCCGAAACGACTCAGGATAACCTAAGAAAGCACACGGGGAGGACCGGAATGAGAATTTGTGACGATTGTATGGCTTGAGATATGGATAACAAAGACCATGGTTGCAAAAATCGCGCCTAGGCGCCCGGCCGCCGCCGCGAAGAAGGCCGGAATCGGCCTCCTCCGCGGCTGGCCGGCTAGGCGGTCTAGGCGGCCGCCTAGCCGACTGAACCGGCGTTTATTTTTTTTTATTTTTTATTTATTATTATTATTATTATTTTTTTGCGTTTTAAATTGCGAAAAGTTTGGGAAGGCATAACTTTTGACTCGATTGTCCGTTTTGGACAATTTTTTTTTCAAATCACGTATTTTTTCGAGATCTATACACTGCAAATTGCCGAAGGCGGTTTGGTCCACTAATTTCTCAAAAAAAATGCTTCTTTAGCTCTTAATTTTAGTTTTTTATGTATTTAGATGGTTTAAACAATCTTTTGAACACTTTTACAACTACTTTCGTAAATAGTTTCTAAGAAATAACTATGGAAACCTTATGTTTTCTTACTAAATTTTTAAAAAAATTAATTTTTAATTTTATTTTTAATTAAAAAAATAAAAAATAAATAAAAAAAAAAAGTAAAAAAATCGGCGGCGCCTAGCGTGTTTTGCAACATTGACAAAGACACCCAAAGACACGAAAAAAAGAGTATGAATGATTCGAATTATGCACTTTAAAATGGGAATTGAGATTATTTAATACAACATATGACATTTTGTTAATTAAATAAACTGCAGTTTCAAAGGCAACATCCCAGAACTTATACGGAACAGAGGCGCGGGCTAGAAGAGTCAGACCAGTTTCAACTATTTGTCTATGCTTTCTTTCGACACGATCATTTTGTTCATGAGTGTAGGCACAAGATTGTTTATGAAAGAAGCCTAATTGACTAAAGTAATGATGTAATTTTCTGTATTCGGCTCCCAGATCAGACTGAATGACTTTAATTTTTTGTGTTAAAAAGCCGTTCAACCATTGTGCGAAACTTATCAAAGATGACAAACAAATCAGATTTTAATTTCATGGGAAAATACCAAGTGTAGCAAGTATAGTCGTCCACGAAAATAACGAAATAACGATAGCCATCAATTGACAAATGAGGGGCTGGACCCCAAATGTCTGTGTATACTAAATCAAGAACACTAGAACTGGAGGACTCAACACGTGCCAACGGGAATCGAGAAGATTTTCCCAATTGACACGCATTACACAAACTAGAATCACATCGAATAGAACTATTAGACCCACTAACCGAACACGACTGAAGAATACGAAGTAAGACACGATGATGTGGATGTCCTAAACGATCATGCCACACTGACGGAGATGTATGAGCTATAAGAAAAGCAGAGGGAGATGGTGCGGCAATTGGAAGTCTATAAAGACCCCCCATGACTATTGCCTTTAAGTAGAATTTCCTTGGTGTTTATATCCTTCACAACAAAAAAGACGGGTGAAATTCAAAAAACACTTTATTATCTATTGCAAATTTTTGAACAGATAATAAAGATGTAGACAGACTGGGAACATGAAGGATATTAGACAATTGAAAGGAACGAGATGGGTATTAAAAGAAGCATGTCCTACACGACTAATAGGAAGTGCCTTACCATCACCCACACGCAATGTGTCATTACCCATGTACTCTTCTGATGTAGATAGGGCCGCAATATCTGGAGTCACATGGTTGGTTGCTCCAGTATCCGAAATCCAAGTCTGAGAGTCATCTAAGTGGTCAGATATGTCAAATTTGCTTGTGGAGGAAGATCATAATGATTGTGACAAGCCAAAGGTGAGTGCCCCGAACAACCACAAATCTGATAGATCAGCGGTCCGCCATTACCGCCGCGTCCACGCTAACCGCCATGGCCAGTTTGCGACCTGCCGCTGCCACCTCCATGCTGGCCACCGCGGCTGTTGTTTTGTCCGCCGCGGCCTCTCGCTGAACGGCGAAGGCCGCCAGTGGGGCTCCAGGATCCGTACCACGGATGAACTCCTAAGTGCCAAGAAAGTCAGCCAGCTCACCTAAGGTTACGGTACCGCGGACGGAGAGAGATGCGGTTAGGTTTTGAAACTCTAACCGTAAACCCTGAAACACATAAAGATTCATCCGTCTAACCGGACCGACCTACCGGCCAAAGCAAGATCCTCCAAAATAACATGGGCAAGACCAATAAATCAACAACCGTGGAATCTCCCTGGCTCAGAAACTGGAGTTGGCCAAGGAGATTTAACGAGCGGGCACGAGATGCGGAAGCCAAAGACAGTTCAAAATTGACTCCCAAACCTCCCGTGACATACGACATCCAACGGAGAGTAGAGTTGGCCAAGGAGATTTAACGAGTGGGCGCGAGTTGCGGAAGCCAAAGACGGTTCAATTGACTCCCAAACATCCCGTGACATACGACGTCCAACGGCGAGGTGCATAACTTCTTCACTAAGAGAAGAAATCAACATCGACATAAGAGCCCGATCATGCCGACAAATGGGATCTGTTGAGCATAAAATATATATAAACATAAATGTGCAATCTAACTATCAGCTTAGGCTTTTAGTTGAGACGGAGCACATGCTTCAATTTGGTATCAGAGTCATGCCAAATGTCATGGGTTAAAATTAGTAAAGAAATGTTAAGGAAGGGAAGCATAGTTAATTTACCTGCAAAGTGGAACTGCGCATTCCTCAGGTTGGTCACAGATTGAGGAGTGTACTGAGAACTCTTTGAAAGTGGGATTCCCCCTTTACTTCG
This sequence comes from Ipomoea nil, assembly GCF_001879475.1. NCBI lineage: Eukaryota > Viridiplantae > Streptophyta > Magnoliopsida > Solanales > Convolvulaceae > Ipomoea > Ipomoea nil. The sequence goes on from NW_017617415.1 coordinate 529,674, forward strand.
CTTGCATCTCAAACAGTTGCCATTCACCCTCTTCTTACACATAGCAAAATGTCGAATTAGAAGCCGGAGGCCTTGGCATGTGGTGAACTTGCTACAAGGAAGCTTCTTTTTGGTAGGATCCATATGAGACGGCCCTACGATCGTGCATCCTTCCTGACATATATGCTCCAGACAATGCATCGCCTCGCTTAGCTGTAAATACAACTTCTGCTCCTCTCTGAGCCTCCTTGTCCTCTTCTTTCTCTACACCACCAAATCACAATTATTAGATTACTATTACTATTCTAATTGTGTCAAACCAAGTTTGGTATTGAGTGTGATATAATTACCAATTCAGCTTCATCAATGAACTGCATGATTCCGAGTTCAAGCCAGGGGTCATTGTACTGCAGAAATTTCCAACCCTCAGTTTCCTCAACATTCATGAAATTCACAGATAACAGTTTCATGCATTTGAGGTAAAGATCAGGGGAGTCGCAGAGCCTTGCAAGTTGAAGCACATCCACAACATTCTCAATCGTCAAACGATCGACCAACCCCTTGATGCATCTCTGCTTTAGCTGTGGCACCAAGTAAACATGGGACAGTGCTAGCAGATGAATCCCATGTTTCTCCAGTTGTTCCTCACCACACCATTTCAGTACAGAGAATCAAGACAAGAAAATATTGATTGGGTGGCCATAAATTATTTATGTGGCCACAAACTTGCAACGTGTAACACAATAAGGAAGCAGACGGCTGAGATATTTAGCATTGATTATTCAACCATTTCATGAAACATACATCATTTTCATACCAAACCCCAAGGGTTCAGGACAATTTCATTGATCGCCGCAAAGAAATACAGATATACAATTAATTATTTATTAAGACTAATTCCATTTTTTTTTATCCTCCAATCCAGTGATTCTAAGCTTCAAGTTCTCGGACTTTATAGTTCTTTATCAACAAAACAATTTAAATATTATTAAATACAATAACATTTCAATCTTCAATTATAATTTTTTTTTTTAAATAAACATAAAAAATATAGCGAGTAACATACTTTGTATAAAAAATATCAAAATGGTCATCAATTTTATTGACATAGGACTAAAAATGGTCATGCCAGAATAATACTAGGATCAAATAAAAACATTCTAATTAAAAAAAAAGACTAAAAGTAGATTATCACTTATAAATCTATAACCAAAAATGAAATTAACTCTAAAAATTAAATAGAGGATCAAAATTTTAGTATTTTACACGTAGTTGGATTTTAATGTTAAAGAATAAAAGTGAAAAACAAAAACAAAAAAAAAAATCACCCAAACAAAATCTAAAATGGAATTTGTCCTGTCATCTATGAGTCTACAAACTTCCAACCTTTTACTCAATTTGTCCTATTTCTCGTTAGAATGTACTAATGTAGTATCTTTTTTTTGGTAGGCGTACTAATGTAGTATCTATTCTATACTATACTTCCCAATATTTTTCTTTTCTTTTTTTAAACACTCATGATTCAATCTTTTGACTACCCATTTAGAATGGTAAGCCATCACAATACATATTAGTTGCTTGCTTATTTTTGAGTGTTTTCACAGTTTTGGTCCCACGACTATAGTGACACTATCAAGGATCCACGACTTTCAAACTTTGCAATCTCGGTCCACGACTATTATTTTTGCAAAAATGGTCATTCCGGCCATTTTCTGTCAATTTCTCACCAGAGTAAGAACCATTTCCGGCAAAAGCAAGCCGGAAAATTGACAGAAAATGAGCCGAAATGACCTTTTTGCAAAAAAAAAAAATAATAATAATAATAATAAAAAACAATAATCGTGGATAGAAATTACAAGGTTTGAACGTCGTGGATCAATCATGATAGAGCCACTAAAGTCGTGAGACCAAAAGTGAGAAAAACTCTTTATTTTTTTAGTACTACTTTCAATGCAGTTTCAAAATATATAAATTTTATATACTAATACTAAACTGAATATTATATAAAAAAAAAATGAATACAAAATAATTATAGTTAAACATTATTAACCAAATCAAAATGAAACAGACAGAGCTGGGATACCTTTTATTCAGCAGTAATTATGTATTCGGTCATTAGATAATGTCAAAAGAAAACAAAGACATGATTTACAGTGGGAAACGCAAAACAAATAAAGCAAAAACAGAAAAATAAATAAATAAATAACAAAAACAAAAACACAAACCCTTAGTACAAGGTTTAAGAATTGCTTTGAGAAAGTAAAATTGAAAAGTCCCAATTGCTAGGAAGCTAATGTGCATGTCTGGTTGCAATTATGATCCTCGGATGCTCTATTAAGCACGTAATTATAGTAACCCTTTTGGTGTAAAGTCCCACCCAATTAGTAAGGTTAATGATCCTTTACAGCTTTACTTGTTGGTAGAGCTGTTAAAAAACCAGTATAATCAGTAGGTTTCAGTGGAGCTGTTAAATGTGGCTCATATGTAGTAATGGTATCCAGTAGTAGTTGTTGGCACAGTGCCTAACAATCTTGATTTTGGAATTAAAAAATAATGTGGTTAATGTTGAAGAAATCTCTTGTTTGAAAAGGATGACCAATTTTATGAAGATTCAAAACTCAAGTATAGCAAGATAGACTATGAAGTTTCATAATTGATATTCATTGTAATTAAGCTCAATGACTCATCCAAAATGTTTTTCCAAAATGTCAAAATGATTTTTTAGTCTGAACTTGCAAAATAATTACTAAACAACTAATAGGTTGTACTATGCAGAAGGAACCTTGGTTCAGGTTCTTTTACATTTTTAAGTTGCAAATTCTCTACATGTTTTGCATCGAAACGTGGTAGCTAAGAATGTCTAAAGGTTCAACTGAACCTCAAACGATATCTCTAATTGTGCACCTCTGTTGTACTACACAGAAAGAACCCAATTAAAGTTCTTTCCATTATCAAGTTGCAAAATTTTATGTGTTCTGTACTTCCGTGTTGAAACTCAGTAGGTAAGAACAGCTAGATATTTAACTGAACCTCCAACAGCATCTCTTATTTTCTCATAAGTTGAAACACTTTGAAGCCAAAAATGTAAAGCTCAGCCATTGTATTAAATTGGACTTCCAAATTCCAACAAACATTACTTAAAACCAATTTGCATCTTCAAAACACACAAAATTTTGGAATTGGTGCTAAGCACTACTCAATTTACAGCTGAATATATACTAGCCTTGCAAACAAGACATTTACTATATTACCAATAAAGGGTTGGTTTTCATTGAAATACTATTGGGATATCTGGTACCACTCAATGAAGATTTTATGTTTGTCATAGATGGTTTTGATTTTCACCATCATTTGAAGAAGGCCAAAGATAGAGGATTATTGAAATGTTAAGGTAGGAACCCTTGGATAGTAGGCTGGCCTATAGCCGAACCATTAAATCATAGTGTCATACTGTCATTTGTTCCTCTACTCGCATTTACTTTCTTGCAAACTTTACATTTTTATTGAATGCATTTGCTATCACATGAGATTGCATGAAATTGTATTAATTGGAATTAATCACCTAAGAGCAGTATTAATTTTGTTGTTGTAAATTTGCATATATGCTCTTAGGGATGGCAAATTAAACTAGCTGATAGGTATCCACTGCAATCTGACCCACACCAGTCAGGTTTGGCGAATGAAGCTGTTGAATGACTAGTGATAGTGATGATGGTAGTAAGTTGGAAGGTGGGTGGATAATTGTAGTAAGGTTAGACTCTAGAAGACATTGTTCAGCTGTTAGACTGCCCTATCTGTGGCAGCAATATAAAGCTAGAGATTTGAGTGGAATAAACTCACAAAGCAGAAAATGCTTGAGTTACTCTGGCAATAAAATTCGCACCTAACCTGTCAAGTTTTAATTGGTTGGCTATCAATCAGTGGGTACATTGTGATTGGACAACCAGTCAATTGTAATGCGCCACATCAAACCAAATTTTTAATGTCGAAAGTAACTATGTTATTACTCTTACAAAGCACAAAGAAAGAAAGGGCAGCGTGACAACTCACATCGGAACAGAAAACCACACCTCAAGCATTGCACTCAGAAAGCCCTTTGACACAAAATGTTAACTAAAGGTCACAGAGATATGGACACAATTACCACAAGACCTGGCAATATACATAATTTCCCCAACCCCAAACTACTTAATCTTTTCAAAATCACTAAACCACTCATTCAGTATATAGGTAAGCACTCATTCAGTCATTCAATACCATTTCACTTCAAATTATAAGCAAACAGTATATGCTATATAGATAAGCAGGAAAGAAATAATGAGCAATAGAAAAAAGCTGCCTAGTTTCTATTCAAGGGTTTAAAGTACTCGCAATACTAATGAGAACCTTAAACTTGGGAATTACGAAGTAACTGAAAGCACAAACCTCAGAAGTTTTCGGAACCTCGTCACAGAATATTTCGCACTTGATGTCGCCAAGGTTCGTATGAAGCGTCACGGACTGCAAAACGGTTCAAAAATATGGTGGTTTCAGTATCATCGAGTTCAACGCACTTGAAGTGTTTGATGAAACGCCATATTGAGCTAAAAAGGCCATACCATTTCTGCCGCCTCGGATTACAATTAGAATCAACAAGAAGCCTTTCGCCCTCCTCCTCGTTCTCCCTCTGCTTGGTCCTTAAGCTTTGCTTTCGTTGTTCTGTATATAAACTGTAAAGTTCAAAAACCCAGTAGACACTAGACAGTATGAAAGAGGATGAATTGGACTATTTGAATCAGATCCGGGTCGATTTTACGGGTATATTAAACTGAATTCACACCCATTATACCATGGAGGCATGGACCATTGACCTAAATTATACTTTTATTATGGGCTTGTTTGACAATACTTTTATTATGAGTTTCTTTGACAATCAGCGGGTAACAGTAGTGGAACCGGACTGTATTAGCAGTTAATGAATAGCGAATTGTGTTAGCAGGTTTGACCAACGAATTGTATCAGCGATTAGTAAAAAAATATTTGATAAAATCAAATATTTAGATTAGCAGTTAACATGTAAAATCACCAAAAGGGTATAATAATAATAATAATAATAATAATAATAATAATAATAATAATAACAACAAAAAAAAAATGTGGGATTAATCTCACATTGAAAAGTTAAATAAAAAAAGGGCGTTGGCTCCCTTATAAAAGGGAGCTCAAACGCCCCTTCAATTTCAATTATTCACCTTGCCCATCCCACATCGGATGGGCAAGGATAGTGAAGCCTGGAGGCTTTTTTTTAATTTAAATGCAGCGTGATAGTGAAGCTCATGCTTCCCAATGAACAAAGTGAAATTTATTTTTTTAATATTAATAATTAATAATTGGAGAGTGTTTTGGAAAGATAATTACTTTCCTCAAAATGCCAACCCGTTGATAAACGCAGTGTGTTGAACTGGTTTGGAGCAACGTATTGTTCCAAATCGCTGTTAACCAAACAGTGACTTTGGCGTTTTGATCAATAACTAAAGTCAGCGAATTTTGTCAAAATTTTGACTGATCCGCTAATAACTAAACATGTCTTATACTAAAATTACATACGAAATATTTAATATATTAAAAGTTTATTTTTTAAAGATATATTATTTTGATATACTATCAAATAATCTATCTTGAAGTATATAAAAATATACATTTATTCATGGCCTACATTGTAATTGTGGCCATGGTTCATAAAATATAAACTGTGGATATATAGTTATAAATTTATGAATATATAGTTATGAATTTCTGGATATATAGTTATGAATTTATGGATATTTAGTTCATTCATTGTGGATATTTAGTTCATTCATTGTGGATTTTTACTTCATTCATTCACTATGGATATATAGTTGTGAATTTTTACTTCATTCATTCACTGTGGATATATAGTTATGAATTTGTGGATATATAGTTATGAATTTATGGATATATAAAAATGCTATTGCCGGGAATCGAACCTGATTTCTTCTTTAAGTGGGGCGCGCATTTTTTAACTAAAACGACGTCGTTTTGGACTGAATGCACCATGCACATGGTGCATTCGATTGCACTGCATAATTTGCGAATCAGATCCGGGTCGATTTTACGGGTATATTGAACTGAATTCACACCCATTATACCATGGACCATTGACCTAAATTATACTTTTATTATACTAAAATTACATACGAAATATTTAATATATTAAAAGTTTTTTTTTTGAATAAATATATTATTTGATATACTATCAAATAATCTATCTTTTTAGAGTCGATAGCATTAAAAGAAAAAAAAAATCTACCTTCATACATTCAGTATATAAAAATATACATATATTCATGGCCTACATTGTAATTGTGGACCATGGTCCATAATATAATTTGTCCTGATTGTTATACCATGGATTAGGATCCACCTTGCAATGTGAATCCTAGTCCTAAACGACGTATAAATTATGCATTTTTAGTATTGGTATTGTGAACGTCTAAAATATAAATTGTGTTTCTAAGTTGTGAGCATATATCCATATATCCATTAATGTGTATCCAACTATAAGCTTAGGCTTTTAGTTGAGATGGAGCACATGCTTTAATTTGGTATCAGAGTCAGATCAAAGGTCATGGGTTTGAATCTCAGTAGTTGGAATTTGTACCCACAATACATGCAGGATCATCAAATCTTGATCTTTTAATATATGTGTATCCAACTATAATGGAATTTGTAACCACAATACATGCAGGATCATCAAATCTTGATCTTTTAATATATATGAACATTGTGTGTTCGTAGTATACAAATTGCAAATTTTTAAAAGGTAAATTATAAATATCTACTATATTAATAAGAGCTCAAGAGAGTTAGGCTTATAATGAGTAAAAAATGGCAGTCAAATTTTTTTGATCAAATGAATGGCTCAAATTGATCATATTTTAATTTTTCCTTAAGATTTCCTAATTTGAATATGATTATCCGTTAACTTTTCCGTTAAATATTATCTTTTCCGTCAATTTCTGTTAGTTCACCGTTAACTTGCTCATTGATTTCAATAAGAAAGGTCTTAAGTTTGAATCTCATCACAATCAAAGTTGGCTTAATTAATACTCTATTGTACTCTTATTGAATTAAAATAATAATTTAGTAGCTACAACAAATAATAATATATATGCATTTCTTTAATTTAGAATGACGTGTCTACAACGTCTTTATTTAAAAATATTCATTATCAATAAATTAAATAAGAGAAATAATTTCATTAGTTATATTGTATTTATTTTTCTCCAATATAAAAATTGTTTCCATTCAAATCCATTAATTGATTATATTCGCTACATTGTCCCTACAATGTCTTTATTAAAAAAAAATTATTCATTATCAACAAATTAATTAAGAGAAATAATTTTATTAGTTATATTGTCTTTATATTTTTCCAATGTAAAAATTTTTTACATTCAAATTTATCAATTGATTATATTTACTACATTGTCTATTATCTTTTTGTGTGTACTATTTTTTAATTAAATATCAAAGTTATAATACAAAATAATGTTATATATTTATTTACCAAGTATTTTATTAAACCATGAAAAATTTTAAAAATATATAATTAATAAAGTCAATCATATTAACTACTTGAGCGATTTGTTGATAAAGAGAGTATTCAAATCACACAACAAATTGAAGTGAGAAAACTACCTCGCAATGTCCATGCTTGACAATCAGCAGTTAGCGGTTAGCGTTGGCGGATTATATTAGCGAATTTGACCAGTGAAATATATCAACAGTTGGTAAAAAGATATTTGAAAAAATTAGCTGTTTAGATTAATATGTAAAATGACCTAAGGGTATACATATAATAATAATAATAATAATAATAATAATAATAATAATAATAATAATAATAATAATAATTGTTTTAAAAAATTAAAAATTTTAAAAATATAATTAAGTCAATGATATTAACTACTTGGGGGATTTATTGACAAAAAGAGTATTCAAATCACACAACAAATTGAAGTGGAAAACTATCTCGCAATGTCTTTGTTTGACAATCAGCAGTTAGCTCTTCAATATTAGTATATATTTAATATTTTATGCCCTAATTTTTATTTTCTCTCCCTTATGTCCCGTATTTAGTTTCAGTCATACCTATACAATTATTTTATTGACAATTATAACCAATCTTGAATATATATTATCTTGCATTTTTAAACTTAGAATTGCACATTTAAATACACAAATTTAACATTTAATTATCTATGCATAAACAATTCCAATATAATCTTGTCTTGATATACTTTAAAGTACTTTTAAAAAAAAAAAAAAACATTAGTCATTATCTCAATCGTGCAATGCGCGTAAAAAACTAGTTTAATATATAAATCATGAACAATTGGACATGGTCCACAGAATAATTTGTAATTTGCCCTGAATTGGGTCTCGGAGTTACTGGTTGTTGTTTTTCGTTTTGCACAGTTTAGTATTAAGCCCGGTATCTCTAGCTTATGGATTTTTTTTTAATAATGTAAAAATTAAAATAAGTAATATATATATATATATATATATATATATATATATATATATATATATATATATATATATATATATATAAGTTAATTAATATAAAAAATTGACATGAGTTCAATTTAATATACACAACGGCAATTTGATAAATTTTGCATCTAGGTCAAATTTAATGTGCGTGGTTTATGTGCTTAAGGTGCGTGGTTTTTGTGCTTAAGGTGCACGGTTTGTGTGCTTAATGTGAGTAATTGTTGAAACTTAAGATGCGTCAACCTGAAACTTAAGGTGCGTCAACCTGAAACTTAAGGTGTGTGGTTTTCCTTCTTAATGTGCGTAATTTGTATGCTTAGGGTGTGTGAGTTGTTGAAACTTAAGGTACGCCATTTTAAAACCTTAGATTTGTGGTTTGTGTTCTTAAGGTGTGTGGTTTGTATACTGAAGATGCGTAATTTTCATACTTAAGGTTAAGTTGCTTAGTTCCTTTAAGAAGCGCGTTTTTTTTTTTTTTTAAATTTTCATTAATTTGAGTCGTTTATCTAGATTTGATCAATGGCATTAAACCATACGTCCGCACCTGAGTAAATAACCGCACTAGAACCCCTCCATATATATATATGTTGCTGAGAATAGAATGAATATTATGAAAATACTACAAAGTGAATGAAAATAGTTGTGATGTACTTGTGGTTTAGTGTTTATGAATGTACATTAAAATCTAGATTTTTTTATCATATAGAACAAATATTATGAACATAATACATGATGAATGTCATTAAACATTATGCTGATATAATGTAATGTTTATTTACATTAAACTTTATAATTATGAACGTATTGAACAAATAAATTCAAAATAATAATTTAGAAATAAATTTTTATTAAAAATAGTCTTTGCGGGAAACGGAGATACCTTCTTTGTTGATCAAATTCAAATCAACAATTCATAATGAAGATAATTAAAAAACGTGGAGGCATTATGGTAACTAACTCAAAGTAAATGGTCTTTGTTTTCGATCGCACATTTTTCCTTCTTTGAGTGCATATTTTTCTTTCTTCGAGTGTATGTGTTTTGTCTCAGTACATAATATTTCCTTTGCGTACACAGTTTTGTGACTAAGAGTGCACAAATTTGATCTTCAAATGCACAGTTTTGTGTCTACAAGTGCATAATTATAGGTCAATGTTTGTTATATCTTTTGCCTTCTTTTCAATAACATATAACTAAATTTCTAATGAAATTTGCGAGATTTACAAACGATTTGTAAGGTTAATTGTTTCAACAACACTTAAGTTGAATAACTCACCTTTTTGGTACCATAAATTGCGTCGATTGCACATCTTTGTGCCTTCCAGTGCAGAATCTTAGCCTTCAAGTGCACAGTTTTGTTCTTTCAAGTGCACAATTATGGGTCGATTTTATTATATCTTTTGCCACTTCTTTTCAACAACGTATAATTTGTTGTAAAATATAAATATGGACATTATTCTAGCATTAATGATATGATTTGTAACGGCTTGATACTTATGGTATGATTCTATATTAGCTGTTATATATATTGATGTAATGCTGTACAGAGATGATAATGTAATGAGAATCTTTTTCCTCTGTTCTTTCTTTATTATCTTCTTCTTGTTCTTATTGTTTTCGCCTGCAAACAAACTACAATACAACACGTTATCAGCACTTTGCTCTATATCTTTGGTGAACTAAAAGTTGTTTGGAATGGATTTTCTAAGATTTCCACGATTCCGATTCCGAATCTCGCAAGTGATTTTATTGGAGGTGTACGCAGATCGTATGATTTCCACTCTATGATACACATATAGAAACAAGATAATAAATAATAAATAAGTTCATTATCAACCCTTTATCGAGCACACAATGGTACATATTATTCCTTCAATGAGGATATTAACTCCATTCGCAACCCTTTAAAGAGTAAATAATGACACTTAAATTCTCAAATCTGAGTATCCAAACAAGATGACAGTGCCTAATTTTTTATATAGTTTTGCCTAGAAGGTAAATAGCACTAATTTTTATTTGTCACCTTTTGGTCTAAACCATCGGGTTATGGATATTTGATTGGAAAAGATTCTTAGAGCCTAAGGTAATCCCTGAAGGATCGCTATGAGCCTACAATCAATAAATTATTGCAATCCATTAATGCATAGAATGCATGATCTGAGTAGTTAATTCTCGTGAGTCATCTAGAATTATTTGATAATTCAGAATTTACTTCTTGAGTTGACTTCTCTATGTTCACTTTTTTGGACGAGTTTTACTTCCTCGATGTTACCTTTTGGATGGTACATGAATCCGTTGTACTCCAGTAGAAGTACATAAGTAAAATCATTTTAAAATAGTGTGGGTCTCATTATCATATGTGATAGTCATCTTGTACTGCTGTAGTATTACATAACCAGATTACAATAAGTATTTTGAATGTCATTGATTTTTACGAGTCATCAAAAATTTTTTGTTTGTAGGAGTGTACTTTATGAGTTCTAAGCCTTTCCTACTTGGTAATGCCTGGTCATCGAACTGTTTAAAAAAAAAAGTCTATAAGACCTCATATGGGATCAAAATATTTTATGATCATGTCACAAAGTTATCATGATATAGTTATTTAAAATGCTATGTGTTTGAAAGCTGGAAATAAATTACGTCATGATAATTTGACTGAAATAAATTACGTCATGATAATGATTACTCATAAGTTGAGTACGTGATTTTTAGAGATCCTGAATGGTCTCACTATTTAGACTTCTTTTTGCTCTTCACCCCCCTAAGATGGTTGTGTACTCGTATAATTTCATTTAATTAATATGTATGCTTTCTCTATTTGGACATATATGATTGCATATACTTTGAGTACTTATATGTTGCGATTCTTTTAAAAATTTTAAAGACCCAATTTTTTTGAATTATGGCATGAGCGATTGGGTCGCTTTGGGCAAACATAATGAGTTAGATATTAGAATTTCTTATCCACATGAGTATTTTATAGAGCATGTGTGAAGGAGAAATTATTGAATTATCTGTTTTGGGGATATATTTTTGTTTTAAATCCAAATCTAACTCACTGCATATCACAAATCAATCCCTCAAGGATTGTTATGATTGTTATACATAGTACATGGTTTCAAAATAAACATTTCCCTATCTGCGTTATTATTTATAATGCGCAGTCTATTTCAATATATCACCACCACAGCATAACTCTAAAAAGGCTACCAAAGAAGCATTAGTCTCTTGATTAATTAATGTCAAGAGCACATGATAGGAGACTGATATACATATCCTTAGCTACGCTGACTGCATACTTAATTAATGAAGATTATTTCTCGGCATTAGGAGGAGATAAGAGTTCAAATTTAATAGAATGCCAAGAAACTCCATAGAATAAAAATATCTTCATTATTTAATCCATGTACTAGTTAGACTGAACAGAAAGTTCAGAAGATGATATATTTGCGATATTAGCAAATAATCTGCCAAATACATATATTGATCATATTGATCATAAAAGAGTGACTAGGTCCATATACCATCCCCAATTTGGACCAAATATGTCTATCGATACTCCTTGATGCCAGAAGTGTAGGAGATCTATCGGTGTAAGAGATAAGAATCATTATACTAGATCTAGTAAATAAACATTGTCACTCTTGATATACCTTGAATAATTATGTCTTGGAGACGTTCGTCCAGATGACGAAAAACCCTAGTCAATTTATAGGTGCACCAAACAAACATAATACTAGGAATGCGGGACAACCAGATGTGAACTAAATAAGTTCTGGGAAATGTCTAGAATCTGGTTGACTTAAATATTGCCATAAACAATTATAAATATGGGAGAGATTTATGAAAGTATTATAGTTGTCGACAACACAGTAGCCTGTACAAATTGCTCCATTATATGATAATCTGGATCCAGAGTTATGCACCGGAAGTGCCATGACTATTTAACGTATAAAGGAGCAATCTCGACTCGCTAATTATTAATAATTCTATTTATAACAATACACCGTTGTGAGTTAACCTCGAAGGTTACAAATGGGTGTGTGTACGAAAGAGAAATAAGATTAATGAGGTGATATGATATAAAGCGAGTTTGTAGCCTTATGGGTTCACGCAGATACCCTTGATTGATTTTAATCAAACATATTTTCCCATGATAAATGGCATTAAGTTCCGCTACATCATTGGCAGAATAATAAATTAGATATGCAACTAATATTAAATTCAAAAGTCCCCGAAGGATTTTAAATTCTCAAAATGAGAAAAAGTGAAAATCGCACATTAAGATATTAAGGTCTTTATAGGACTTGAAATAGTTAATATTTATTTTGAGAAATCCCTAATGGATGTATAATTCCAGTAATGAGAATCTTTTTCCTCTATTCTTTCTTTATTATCTTCTTCTTGTTCTTATTGTTTTCGCCTGCAAACAAACTACAATACAACATAATTAAATTTTTAATGAAATTAGTGAGATTTACAAATGATTTGTAAGGATAATTGCTTCAATAATACTTAAGTTGAATAACACACCTTTTCAGTATCATAATTGCTTCTATTGCACATCATTGTGCCTTCGAGTGCAAAATTTTGACCTTCAAATGCATGTTTTTTGGTTCTTCAAGTGCACAAATTTGTATTGATTTTTTTTAAAGCCACTGATCATATTTATCCGCAGTTTTGCACTGGAGATGCTCTTCACACCTGATCATAATCACACACACACACACACACACACACACACACACACACACACACACACACACACACACACACATATATATATATATATATAATTAAGTTCCTGTGCGGGTGATTAATGTGTGTGAGTTTTGTACTTAAGGTGCGTGAGGTTTGTGCTTAATGTGCGTGCGTGTGTACTGAATTTTGTACTTAATGTGCGTGAGATTTATACTTAAGGTTCGTAAGTTTTGTGTTTAAGGTGCGTGAGTTTTGTGCTTAATGTGCGTGAGTGTGTACTTAATGTGAGTTATTGTTTGAAACTTTAAGGTGCATGAGTTTTGTGATTAATGTGCGTGAGTCTTGTGCTTAAGGTACGTGAGTCTTGTGCTTAAGGTGCGTGAGTTTTGTGCTTAACGTGCGCGGGTTTGTGCTTAATGTGAGTAGTTGATAAAACACTTGGTGTTCTTAACATCACACACTCTCCTTTCTCAAAGGTGAAGCATGGTTAATCAACTCAGACTTAGACTGTTGTAGAGAGGGGAATTATATTATTTGGCGACCCCTACCCTACCTCGTAGTACTATTATTGCTCGACATTTTCAAGGAATTTATAATTCACTCACAAAGATGTTGAGATTAATTAAGTATAGAGAAAAGGGTTAAATATGCCCTTAAACTTTACCCTAAAGGTCAATTAGGCCCCTAAACTTTAAAAAATTTTAATTAAACACTAAAACATGTCAAATTGGATCAATGAAGCCCAAAAACCGATAAATGACCTGTTATTACATGTCATTTTAATTCCGGCGACGGATTCCGGCCACCGACGACATTTTTTGGCCGTCCAGTCGTCTTCCAATGGAGAAGACGACCAGATCTGGTCTCCTTCTCCACTGGAGAAGGCGGCAGACAGCCGTCTGCCGCCTTCTCCAACGCCTTCTCCATTGGAGAAGGCGGCCGTCCGGTCGTCTTCCCCAGTGGAAGACGACCGGAAAATGTCGTCGAGAAAATGTCGCTGGTGGCCTGAATTCGTCACCGGTGGCCGGAATCCGTCGTCGGAATTGAAATGACCTGTAATAACAGGTCATTTTACAGATTTTTGGGCTTCATTGACATGTTTGAGTGTTTAATTGAACTTTTTTAAAGTTTAGGGGCTTGATTGACCTTTGGGGGTAATGTTTAGGGGCCTATTGAACCCTTTTCTCTTAAGTATATTGATAACGCAAAATGAGATGTGTATTTATAGCTCCTATTCGTGACATCCTGTTAATTTTTTTTCGTTGGAATTTTGTTGTGGTATTAAAATTAATACAAAACATATTCCATATTTGCGTGTGAGTTTTTGGATACAAATTTTCTTGAATTGGTATGTATGATCTAGAATTAGTAATAATATTTTAAAAAAAAAATTATTGTCATAAAAATATATGTAAAATTAAAACATATTTAATTATTCTTCTAGGTTGTAAAATGTATTACTACGTATATGAGAAGGACAAATATCTTACTTTTCGTATGGGTTGAAACTCGGCTAGTGCACATTGACTCTTTCTTTTATAAAGGCTCAGTTTTTTAAATTTTGCAAGAGTGAGACACATGATGTATTAGCTATTGTTTTCTTTGTTTAATCTATCCCATGAGCTAATTATTTCTTGTTAGCATATAGACAATCCAAATTTTATTTTTTATGTTAACAAAGAATGTAACCAATAAATTTGTTTAGGTGTGTACACAAACCCTAAAAAAAATTACAAGAGCATAACAAAAATAACAAAAATGTCATATGATAAAGTGGAATGGAATTATTAATAATTCACTCTTAATAGACAGAGCGCATAGAGAAACATAAAAAATAATAATAATGTTGAAAGAAATTATATTGATAATTGAAATGCACCCAATATTATATTTTCCAAATAACATAAAAGCATAATAAAACCTAAATTAAAATGATATAAAGCAACATATAAAGAGCATAACATAAAATAAAGCAGTAAATATAATCGTTTTTTTTAATACAGTAAATATAATCTTTTAAACCTTCTAATTATTAAGAACCGATTGGGCACTATTTGGTCTTCTCACTGGCTTCTTAAAATGAAGTTTCACCACTTGGATCAACATCATTATCAGATTGAGTAGTAGTGATGACTGGCATGGCTTGTGTCTGGATCGGCATTATAGGTCGGTTTAGCATTTGAAGCACTTTAGATCGAAGTATTTCCATTTTCTCTTTCATGGAAGGTAGCTCTGCCAATGGGATATTAGAAATAGAAGGCATACCTTTTGCAGCTTCAGTTAAAGCTTTACTTACATTCATTTCATGTTGAATTTGTTCTTCAAGCAAATTAATTTGAAGATTCATATTTTTAATGTTTTCCTCCTGCTGAGAACGGAGAAGCTCTTCGGTGTCGTTGGCTTCTATTGTACGATTTTCACTTTCAGCAACGTATTTGTTTAGGACATCAGGCACACTAGGACTGCCGAATGTATAAACCTTTTCCTGATTGGGTGGGAAAACTACTACCGAGATCTTCACACCACAAAGTGTTGAAATCTCGCTGGCCTTCTTGAACAAGCCAAGGCGACGCTTTGAGAATGACACCTTACGTTGAATATCATTTTCAATCCTCTTTAGGGGAATTCTTTGGCGACCCTTACCCACCCTCCTAACACTATTATTGCTTGACATTTTCAGAGCAAAAAAATAATTCACACACTAAGGTGTTGGGATTTAGTATATTGAAAATGCAGAATGAGATGTATGTGTATTTATAGCTCCTGTTCTTGCCAACCCGTTAATATTTTTCGTTCCGTTACAATTTTATTATGGTATTAAAATTAAAAAATAAAAATTTCCATGTTTGCGGGTGAGTTTTTGGATAAAAATATTCTTGAGTTGGTAGGTAGGATCTAGAATTAGTAATAATATTTTTTAAATAAAAATTGTTGCCATCAAAATATATGTAAGTTAAAACATATTTAATAATTCTTCTAGATTGTACCATGTATTAAATTTTTAATCATAATAAGTGCGGACCTAATATTTTTAAAAATAATTATTAATGTAGTAGCACCCCCCCCCCTCCCCCCCCCCACACACACACACACACACACATATATATATATATATATATATATATATATATATATATATATATCAAATGAGAACAAGTTTTTAAGAAAAAACTAATAACTAGTCTCAGCCTTATAGTTTATGATTGAGTTTTTTGTTTATTTGGTTTAAGGGATCAATTTTTATTGCTTAGGGATTAGCATTTATGATTTAGATTTAAAACGTAGCTTTTTCATTGATTTTTTAAAAGTTATAGAAGAATGCGTATTTAGTTGTAACATAATGCATAATATACTGTTCTAAAATGCCTTGTGAATGCATAATATAGTGTTCTAAAATGCATAGTGAGTACATAGTAAACAATCGCACGGAAAACATGCACATGCACTGGAATTATATATATATATATATATATATATATGTGTGTGTGTGTGTGTGTGTGTGTGTGTGTGTGTGTGTGTGTGTGTGTGTGTGTGTGTGTGTGTGTGTGTGTGTGTGTGTTTAAGTTCCAGTGCGGGTGAATGCTTCCCGTGCGGTTCTGCAGTTGATTAATGTGAGTGAGTTTTGTACTTAATGTGCATGAGTCTTGTGCTTAAGATGCGTGAGGTTTGTGCTTAATTTGCGTGAGTTTTGTACTTAATATCGTGCGTGAGTTGTGTGCTTAATGTGCGTGAGTGTGTACTTAATGTGAGTTGTTGTTGAAACTTTAAAGTGCCTGAGTTTTGTGCTTAAGGTGCGTGAGTTTTGTACTTAATGTGCGTGAGTGTGTACTTAATGTGAGTTGTTAAAACTGTGCGTGTGTTTTTGTGGTTAAGGTGCGTGAGTTTTGTGCTTAAAGTGCGTGAGGGTTGTGCTTGAGATGCGTGAGTTTTGTACTTAAGGTGCGTGAGTTTGTGTTCTGATTGTATTTTGTTTGTGTGTTTAATGTACGTCTGTTGTATACTTAAAGTGTGCCAGTGTAATGTTTAATGTGAGTCCACCCGCACATGATCTCTTCTCTATATATACTCGTTTTTTACGCGCATTGCGCGATTGGGATAATGCCCAATGTTTTTCTTAAATAATTATTTTAAAGTATATCAAGGCAAGATTATATTAGAATTTTTCATGCATAGATAATTGAATGTTGAATTTGCGTATTTAAATTTGTAATTCTAAGTTTACAAATGCAAGATAATATAGTCAAGATTGATTATAATAGTCAATAAAATAATTGTATGGGTATGGTTGAAACCAAATACGGGACATAAGGGAGCGTAAATTAAAATTAAAGCATAAAATATTACATATATACTAATATTGGTTGAGGAGATTCCGGGATTTGTGGTTAGAGTTATATTAAGACTTTCATATTAGAAATATATTAATATTATAGTTATAATTCTATATTGGACTTTAATATTAAAATTAGAGTAACGGTGAATTAACGATACTTAATGGAAAAGTTAATGGATCGAATAATCATATCTACTATCTATCTACTATCTACTATCTATCTGGTGAGCTGTCGTAGGCTCCCAAATTAAAACCTTACAAACGTAGTAGCGGGAGTAAGGATCGATCCCACGAGGAGTAACTAGTTTAACTTTTGTGCTCAAGGAAATAATGGGGGGTTTGGAATATATCGAGAATAAAGATTAAATAAAAGAGAAATTAAATAAACGAGAAATTTAATCGAACGAATAAACAGTGAAAATAATATATCGAAAACACTTATAATAAGAAACCTTGGTCAGTAAAGATCCACCACCGGAGTTTAACACTGATCATTGATTTATAAAGTAATTAATATGCAGTTGAATATTTGTCGTGAAATTATTTCATTTCCGTTTTCCCTTAGTTGTAGGTAACTAAAGCACACGCGGTTTAATTACCCCTAACTACTAAATAACCTAAGACAAACGCTATAGATTTAATTTAATAGCAGCAATAGGAACTAGGAAAACCGACAAACTAAATAACACAAGCACAAGCGGTTGCATTTAATTTAGGAAAATAATCTACCCGAGTCCAATTATCACTAAGCCGTCAATAATTAACCCAGTTGCTACTGAATATTAGAGTAATTTGTAGCACAACATTATCTAATATAGCAAATAATTATATCA
Organism: Ipomoea nil; assembly: GCF_001879475.1. Taxonomy (NCBI): domain Eukaryota; kingdom Viridiplantae; phylum Streptophyta; class Magnoliopsida; order Solanales; family Convolvulaceae; genus Ipomoea; species Ipomoea nil. Next base: position 548,077 of record NW_017617415.1, read on the forward strand.
AATAAATAACTAGTAGGCCTCCCTAGCAATTAAATGACACAATTATTTCAAATAACTTAGAAGAATATTTAATACTCAAATGCATAAAAATATATATAATAAAAATAAACAAATAACCTTACAGCGTAATGAACTCCGGGGCTTCAATTCACTAAACCAAACAAGAAATTAGCCGCGAATGGGCATTGATAACAACCTTAAAGAATATTCGAGAGGGGAAGAATGAACATTTTGCAATAGAAAACCTTAACTATTTATATATTTTCCCAATCATTTTCTACCACTCATTTTTCCTATTATTTTACCTTATGCCTGAGTCTTCCACAATTCCAGCCATGTTATTATGATGCATGCCTGTACAAAAAAAAGAAAAAATCAATTGCAAAGTTTAGATTTATAATATATATATATATATATATATATATATATATATATATATATATATATAAAAGGAATTATAATGTACTATATAATATATATACTTAGCTAGTACACGTAATATAATATATGTATCCGGGTGGCGTTATTGGTTCTCTGTGTTTCAGTAGGTTGAGAAAGTATATGAACAGATACTACAATGTAATAGAACCAGTAGCATTCAAAAAAAAAAAAATGTAGTACGTAGTATATATAATTAGTATGTGTTTTATATATATTATATATATTTGAAGTATGGTACGTACTATATATATATATATATATATATATATATATATATATATAATATATATATATATAATATATATATATATTATATATTATATATATTATATATATTATATTATATATTATATATATATATAGTATTAAGTACATAGTATGTACTCTTATAAATTATATATTATATATATTATATATAGTATAAGAATAGATTATACTATGTATATAAAAAGAATTAATTATTAGATAATATTAAATAATTAATATAAAAATATTATAAAGATGTAACTAAAATATGAGTGTAAAATATGCCCATCACTATCTACTATCTACTATCTACTATACTAATAAGAGCCCAAGAGAGTTAGGCCTATAATGGGTAGAAAAAATGGCGGTCAAATTTTTTAATCTACTATACTAATAAGAGCCCAAGAGAGTTAGGCCTATAATGGGTAGAAAAAATGGTGGTCAAATTTTTTAATCAAATGAATGGCTCAGGTTGATCAGATTTTAATTTTTTCTTTATATTTCCTAATTTATCCTTAATGAATATGATTTTCCGTTAAGTTTTCCGTTAAATATTATCTTTTCCGTTAATTTCTGTTAGTTCACCGTTAACTTACTCATTGATTTCAATAAAAAAGGTCTTAGGTTCGAACCTCATCCCTAGCAAAGTTGGCATAATTAGTACTCTATTTTACTCTTATTAAATTAAATAATAATTTAGTAGTTACAACAAAAAATAATACATATGCATTTCTTTAATTTAGAATTATGTGTCTGCAATGTCTTTATTCAAAAAAAAAATTATTCATTATCAATAAATTAAATAAGAAAAATAATTTCATTAGTTATATTATCTTTATTTTTCTCCAATATAAAAATTCTTTACATTCAAATTCATCAATGATTGTATTCGCTACATTGTCCCTAAAATGTCTTTATTAAAAAAAATTTATTCATTATCAATAAATTAATTAAGAGAAATAATTTTATTAGTTATATTGTTTTTATTTTTCTCCAATGTAAAAATTCGTTACATTCAAATTCGTCAATTGATTATATTCTCTACATTGTCTATTATTTTTTTGTGCACTATTTTTTTCTCTGAGATTTTCTAATTTATCCTTTTTTTTTTTTTTGAAAGCCAAGCACGTTGGCATATTTTAATTAATGAAAGGAATCAAGCAGTCAGGAGGGACATAGTCCCAATACATAGAGTGTTCCTGATCAAAAGCTAGTGTAGCTAAAGTATGAGCACTAACATTAACTAGTCTAGAAACAATATTAAAAGAGCAATACGTAAAAAGGGCCATAATTGCCCGACATTGATCCTCCACCACTCCTTCATAAGATAGGATGGTCGTAGGACTAGATAGCAAGTGATGTCGTAGTTGTGTGCAATCAGTCAGCATATCCACATCAAGTTCGTTCCGCTCCTTGAGCCAAGATAACGCTTCTTTGCATGCTAGGGCCTCCGCCATAAGAGGTGACAAACAAGCCATGAGTTTGTCATTTGTTGCGGCCTTGAATGAACCATCCGGGTGGAGTAATACTACGCCATAAGCCGCGTCTCCCGTCTGCGGCCGAAATCCTCCGTCGAAGAAGCACCGCGGCCGTCCGTGAAGCACCGGTGGAGGCTGCTGCGCTGGTGGAACACTGCTCGGGCAGTGTGCCTGGGTATACGCCGTTCTTGCCGCGGCCGCACGTCTCCATGTAGCGGGAGGTGGCGGTAATGCTCTGTTCCACACAGCTTCGTTTCGGGCATTCCATAAATGATAAAGAACTCCTACCAGTGTGGCAAATTGCTCCTCCGTTAAGTTGGCCATAGCACCCATTATCCATTCTGGAAAAGTAGCAGCAATAATATTTGTAACAGGCAAACCCGAAATATTCCAAACAATTCTAGAATAATCACAAGAAGTTAATGTATGCATAACATTCTCATGAGATGTATCACACATTGGACATGTAGGATCAACTTCTACTCTCTTTATAATCAGGTTGTTTGTGGTTGGGAGGATATCACATAAGGCTCTCCACAAAAAGGTTTTCCATTTGGGCGGGACTTTCAACTTCCACAATGTGATCCACTTATCAAAGGTACCCGAATTATTTTCATAATTTCCAACAATCTGCCTGTATGCATTTTTAACAGAATATTCACCCCTTGGGTCCTTAAACCAATACCACGAGTCTTCATATTCCGGGCTTACAGGGATCCTATATATCCGGGCCACATCATCAGGTTCAAATAAATCACTTAAAATATGAGGATCCCATGTTTTCGTCTGTTGGTCAATCAAGCCTACAACCCTTGCCTCACGCAGTTCCTCAGGCATTTCTGTCTGTATTAAAGGACTTGGATCATCAGGCAACCAGGGATGTCCCCAGATCAGAGTTTTTTCCCCATTTCCAATCCTTCTCCTTACTCCAGCGCAAACTATTTCATGGGCAACCATTATACTCCGCCAACAATAACTGGGACAATTCCCTATCTTGGCATCGATAAAGGAAGTCGTCGGCTAATAACGGGCTTTATATACTCTTGCCGCAAGAGAGGTTGGGTTAGTAAGAAATCTCCATGCCTGCTTCCCTAACATAGCCAGGTTGAAAGAACGTAGATCTTTAAATCCCAAACCCCCATATTTCTTAGGGACACATAATTTATTCCAGGCCTTCCAGTGAATCCCTCTGTCCACCCCTTTTCCCCACCAGTACCTGTTCATTGTCCTTTCAATAGATAAACAGACTGTATTGGGTAATAAGAAAATACTCATTGAAAAGGTAGGCATAGATTGGACCACACTTTTCAAAAGTACCTCTTTTCCTGCTTGTGACAACAGCTTCTTATTCCATGATCCAATTCTCTGTTTGATTTTATCCTCCACATAAGAGAAGACTGCTCTTTTATTTCTCCCAATGAATGACGGAAGGCCTAAATATTTCCCAAAGTTTGGTGCCTGATCCACGCCTAAACAATTCGCCACAAGATCTCTATCTTCCCTTGAGGTATTCATGCTGAAGCAAATATTTGATTTATGGTAATTAACCATCTGGCCAGATAAATTCTCATACCTCAATAGACATTGTTTTATCACACTAGCCTCCTGTAAATTTGCCTTGAAAAACAATAAGCTGTCATCTGCAAAGAAAAGATGTGACAGCTCAGCTTTTTGTAATAATAAAGATAATCCTTCAGCACATATAATAAACAAATACGGTGAGAGGGGGTCGCCTTGCCTGAGACCTCGTGTTGGGATTATTTTTCCTCCAGGCACACCATTTACCACAACCTGATATGTCACAGTTGTCACACATGTCATAACCAAATCAATCCACCCCCTATCAAATCCCATCACCTGTAACATCTTCTTCAGAAACGGCCACTCCATCCTATCATATGCATTTGCCATATCTAACTTTAGAGCACCCCACCCCACATTACCACATTGCTTCCGATTTAAAAAGTGACCCACCTCTGAAGCCACCAGGATATTATCTGTGATCAACCTCCCTGAAATGAAAGCACTCTGGGAATCTGATATTAGATTTTCCATAAGCGGTTTCATCCTATTGGTCATCATTTTTGCCATAATCCTGTACAATACATTACTGAGAGCAATCAGCCGCATATCCCCAACCGTTTCAGGCACATTTTTCTTAGGGATCAGTATTATATTCGTATCATTCAAACAATTCGGGAGGGTCCGCGAATTGAGGGTATTAAGAATAAATTCAGATACATCCACTCCCACCACATCCCAAAAATATTGATAAAAACCCGAGTTCATACCATCTAGCCTCGGGGCTTTATCCGGGAACATAGAAAAAATGGCAGTTCTAACCTCATTAACATCAAAGGGGCGTAAAAGGGCCATATTTTGTGCCGGGGTTACACGTGGGGCAAAATCATTAAACAAAGGGTCACTGCATGTAACATTATTCATTGCAAAAATCCCCTCAAAATATCTCATAACAAGTAGATTCATATTTTCCCCCTCCACCCATTCCCCATCATCATTCATTAATTTAGCAATTAAATTCTTCTTTTTCCGGGCAGAGGCATACCTGTGATAAAATTTTGTGTTAACATCAGCACCACGCAACCAATGTTGTTTCGCCCTCTGTCTCCAGAAAGTATCCTCCTGAGCCTCCAGCTGGATCAGTTGAACTTCAAGGTTCTGAAATTCGGTTAAGGCATCCGGATCACGCCTATGTCTAATGGCCTCCTGTTTCGCGCGTATTCGCCTAATCCGGTCTCCAAATTTATCGAAGTGGTCCCCTCCCCATCGCATCAGACTGTTTCCACAATATTGCTGACAATTCAGCAACCCCTCAGTCCTCCGGTCATGCCAGGCTGTCTCAACCACCTCCCTGCACCCCTCATCCAACAACCAGGCCATTTCAAACCTGAATCCTTTGTGACCCCTTCTCCTCTGCCCGCAAGATTCTGCAATTTTTAGAATAGTGATCCGATTTACATGTTAGGATATTATGTACCTCTGCATGGGGGTTAATATCCCCCCAAGATACCGTTGCCAACACCTTATCTAACCTCTCCTCAATCCAATTGTTCGTGCCTTTGCTTTTCTCCCAGGTAAATTGATAGCCTCTCATAGCCATCTGCGCTAAACCACAACCATCAACCACCTCCCCGAAACCGCGAAGGAGACTATTTGGGTGCGGGTTCCCCCCCCCCCCCCCTTTTCTCGTGCTGATATAAGAGATCATTGAAATCCCCTATTACAACCCAAGGAAGCGAGGATCTCCCACTTAGCGTCCCCAATAGCTCCCACGATTCCCTCCTGTCTTCCCACTTTGGAAAGCCGTAAAAACCAGTCATTCTCCAAATTCTATCCCCTGCCAGTCGAACCTCCACATCCACATGATTCTTAGAGTAGCTTAGGAGGGTAGCAGTATTGTTTTTCCTCCACAGCAACGCTAAGCCTCCCACATTCCTCTCGTTGTCCACATAGAACAACCCTTCAAAACCAATTTTAATTCTAAGTCGTTCCGCATGATCTTGCCCTACCATCGTTTCCATCAAAAATACAAAATCCGGCTTCTTACTGGACACCATGTCCACTGTCTCTCGAACTGTCCGTGGATTGCCTAAGCCACGGCAGTTCCAACTAAGAGTACTCATTGGGTTGGGCGGGCCTGGGAACCAGTACCCGCCTGGTGTAAGTTTTTTGAATGATCCGTCATCACAACATCCCTTCCCTCCACCTCATACCGCACCCCCTCACTCTCCAACCCCTCCCGTCGGCGTTTCGCCACAGCCATCACCCCGGTCTCAACCTCAGTTTCCCTAGCCGGCCCACCCCCATGCTGCGCCGGCCCCGACTTCCCATCTCCCGAAACAGCCCCCTTCCCTGCCGTCGGCATCGGCAGTAACCAACTGCCACCAACGGGCCTCGGTCCTCTACTTCCCCCTGCCCGCAAGTCCGGGCCATACAAGTAATCCTCCACCTGCATCACTGAATCCCTTGCACCCCGACAAAATTTGTAAGAGTGGCCTAGCATTCCACAGAAGTAACAATATGTATGCAGACGTTCATATTTGAAGAACACCCAACAACTCGTTTTATCCCGCTTTATAAACTTCATTCGGCGTTTCAACGGTTTTTCAATCGAAAGCGAAACCCTAATTCGATAAAAGGTTCTCCAGGGCATATTCTGAAAGCGATCATCTCTTTTCACAAAAACCCCTAAATAATTCCCAATCTGTTCCTGTATCAACTCAGATGTGTAACCCATAGGCAACTCATGGATTTGCACCCACATGTCTACCGTATCCAACTTAACATTAACCGGCAAAACATTCTCAGGGACTTGCTTGCAGACGAACGTGCTGTTATCATATGACCATGGCCCCTCATCAAGAACACGTTGTACATCCGTTATGTGATGGAAAACGAATAAGAACACGCCCGGTTGTATCTCAGATGCCTGAACCCCACTCACCGGTTGCCATACGGACGCCATGACCTGACTCATGAACTCAAGTTTAACTAGCTTCCTTGTCAAGAAACGGCCTACTACCCCCCATGAGGGCTCACCGTCCCCCACCACCTCACCGGTCTGCCCCTCCGCCATCTGCGGTACAAAGCCACCCTCCTCCTCCGCCAAAACCATATCTGCCCACCGTGCCGTTAATCCCGCAACATCCATTCGGTCCGCCATCCTTCACGCTACCCAGCCGAGCCGCTGCTTCACGTTCCGTCGGCGCTTGTTGCTGCTCAATCAGAAAACCGTAACCGGAAAGGAATTCCGTGAAGAAAGTCGTATGTAGAGTCGAGGAAATCGACAGAAACCCTAGAGCGTGGAAAACCTAGGGAGAGAAAAGTACCCTTAATTATATGATTATCCGTTAAATACCCTTAATTCACCGTTAGTCTAATTTTAATATTAAAGTCTAATATAGAATTATAACAACACCATTAATCTAATTCTAATATTAAAGTCTTAATAGAACTCTAACCACAAATCTACTGTCAGAATCTCCTCAAACAATATTAGTATATATTTAATATTTTATGCCCTAATTTTTATTTGCTCTCCCTTATTTCCGGTATATGGTTTCAACCATACCCATACAATTATTTTATTGACAATTATAATTAATCTTGAATATATTATCTTGTATTTGTAAACTGAGAATTACTTATTTAAATACACAAATTCAACATTCAATTATCTATGCATGAACAATTCCAATATATTCGTGCCTTGATATACTTTAAAATACTTATTTACAAAAAAAAAAAAAAAAACATTGGGCATTATCCCAATCGCGCAATGCGCGTAAAAAACTAGTAATTAAGGATAAATTAGGAAATCTGAAGGAAAAATTAAAATCTGAACTATCTGAACTATTCATGTGACTTAATAATTTGACAGTCATTTTTTCTACCCAATGTTTATAATTAAATAAATATTTGAAAGTATATAAATGCAAGATTATATATAAGAAGTTCAACATAAGTAATTTAATGTCTAATTTGTTTATCTAAATATGTAATTCATAGAATATGAATACAATGTAATATAGGAGATTCAATATAATTGTTACTAAACTTTTTTTAAATAGTAACCAAGTATTTTTGTTGGAAAGGGTTCTAATATATTTAATGAATGCACATATATACAAGATCAATGAATGAATCAACCGTACCAGTCCTTTAGGTGTTTTGCTCAGTGTTCATTTTTTTTTAAAGGAGCCTGTACGGCATTTATTCAAAATATGCAGAAATAGAGCTTGGTGGACCTGAGTCCGAGTACATAATAGTCGTCCGGGATAAAGCAGTAGATGCTAATGTATGAGCTAAATAATTGTCTAATCTAGGAATATAACAAAGCGAACAATAATCAAAATACGACATAATAGTCCTGCAACTATCAATGGCATAACCCAAGTATGAGCGTGGCGAGTGTGTCAATAATGATAGGTATTGTTGAAGCATCAAACAATCTGTGAAAAGTTCTATTGATTTTACCCCACGATTTCTTAGCCAGGATAAAGCCTCTTTGCATGCAAAAGCTTCCGCCATTAGAGGTGAAAAACAGTCCATCATGGGAGACAATATAGCAGAGACATAACCTCCTTGCCTGTTGAGTAGAATTGCCCCCATCGCCGTCTTGTTTGTTTGGTGAATATATGCTACGTCGAAATAACACTGATACCGCATGGATGAGGAAATTGCTTGATGCTGCATTACTGACGCATTTGGTTCGGAATTTCCTAGCATAGGTGCAGGTGGAATTGTTACTGTAGCAGCAATGTTGTGATCCCCATCTTGCATCACGGAATCTACTGGATTGGCAGGAATATTCCGGCCACTTGTCGCATTGGTGGTTATCGTACCCGTCCGTCCTGGGTGGACTGTTTTCCATGCTTGTGCGGTCGAGGTTGCCATTGCAATCACTTTCCATGATCTCGGTAAACATGTCTCCCATACAGCTCCATTCCTCGTACGCCAAATATAGTATAGAAGAGCCACTGCATAAACAATCTCATTATCATCTAAACTGTTTAACAATTCATTGCTCAGTGTTCATTTAATTCAACCATTATTGTTGAATAAATTATTATGGATAAAGAAATTTCTAATTTAAGGAATTTAGATGTAGTAAAAATTTAAAATTTTTAATTATAATGTAACCCAAAGATATTGGACGATTGGTAAATATGATGTAACCCAAAGATCAAAATGCTAAAGAAAGTGTTTTGGTTATTCATCAGTTTGAAGCAACAATTTGTTCCAAACCACTGAAAATACAAACATTGTAATTTACAATATTTTCACTTAACGTTTTTGAGAATGATTTCCCCATAGCACATCTATATTAAAAAAAATTATTATTAAAACTATTATTATTATTATTATTATTATTATTATTATTATTATTATTATTATTATTATTATTATTATTATACCCTTAGGTCGTTTTAAATGTTAATTTAAACAGCTAATTTTTTCAAATATCTTTTTACCAATCGTTGATATAATTCGCTAGTCAAATATGCTAATATAATCTGCTAACGCTAACCGTTAACTGCTAATTGTCAAAAAATGACATTGCGAGGTAGTTTCTCACTTCAATTTGTTCTGTGATTTGAATACTCTCTTTGTCAACAAATCCCTCAAGTAGTTAATATAATTGACTTTATTATTTAAAATTTTTAATTTTTTTCATGGTATTAATAAAATACTTGGTAAATAATTATATAGCATTATTTTGTATTATAACTTTGATATTTAATTAAAAAATAGTGCACAAAAAAGATAATAGACAATGTAATGAATATAATCATTTGATGAATTTGAATGTAAAGAATTTTTACATTGGAGAAAAATAAAGACAATATAACTAATGAAATTATTTTCCTTAATTAATTTATTGATAATGAATAAATTTTTTTAATAAAGACGTTGTAGGGACAATGTAGCGAATATAATCAATTGATGAATTTGAATTTTGAATGTAAAGAATTTTTATATTGAAGAAAAATAAAGACAATGAAATTATTTCTCTTATTTAATTTATTGATAATGAATATTTTTTTTTTTTTGAATATAAAGGCACTGTAGACACATAATTCTAAATTAAAGAAATAGTTTTTGTTTTAGCTACTAAATTATTATTTAATAATTTAATAAGAGTAAAATAGAGTACTAATTATGTCAACTTGGATTGAGATGTGGTTCGAACCTAAGACATTTCTTATTGAAATCAATGAGCAAGTTAACGGTGAACTAACAGAAATTAACGGAAAAGATAATATTTAACGGAAAAGTTAACGGATAATCATATTCATTAAAGATAAATTAGGAAATATCAAAGATAAATTAAAATATGATCAATCTAAGCCATTCATTTGATTAAAAAATTTGACCGCCATTTTTTCTACCCATTATAGGCCTAACTCTCTTGGCTCTTATTAGTATATATATATATATATATAGAAAAAAGTTTAATTTCAGAATACACCAACAGTGTTAACAACATGCACCAACAGTTTAAGGGAAACACACTACAGTGAAATGCAAAAAAAATACCAAAAAATACGCAACATGCCCAAAAAAAATACACCATATAACTCACCACCCCCAATAGTATATTTTCGAACACTGCATGGTGTTTTTACTCACACCTAATGGTGTGGTTTTGGTGATGCGTACCTAATTTGTATGTGCTTTTATGGTGCATTTTCCTAACATTGATGATATATATTTGTTGAACTATCACTGACGCCGCACCGCCGAACCTAAGGACATCGCCGCACTTGAACCTTACTCTATATATATATAAAGAGAGAGAGAGTTAATTCCAGCAATGGTCCTTCGACTATTGCGATTTTCCAAATTGTTCCTCGTCTTTTAATTTGGACAAAATAGACCCTTAACTATCCGATTTGTTCCAGTATTAGGTCTTCCTTTAGAGATCCGTTTGTTCGGCGTTAGTGTAGGGGCTAAAATGGTCTTTTCCTTAACTATTGTTTTCATCTCCCCCCTTGTCCAACCAGGAACCCTACCCTTATTCTCCTTCGTTCTTCTCCGATCTAACACCACCGCTGGCATTTGTTCTCTCTACGAACTTGTGAATCTTCTTCCTGCTTTCTGCTTTTCTCTATTTCAGTTTGTCGACGGTGGTAGCAGCTATGTCCAGCAATCCCTTCCTCTTCCACTGCATCGCCCACTCGGCCAAGTTCACTTGTTCCTTCGGCAGTTGTGGATTAATGGCTGCACGCGCATACAACACTTCAAACAGCACCACCCCAAATGAGTACACAACACTTCTTAATGTCTCCCTGAGCTTGGACAATATTTGGATTTCTGTCTGGAATTCATTGATGCCTTGCTCAGATTGTGGGTTTCCTCTCTTGATGACCAGGCCACCCTGATTCCATCATCGATTTCTCCAATTCTTGGTTGCTTCCGATTTCTTCATCATCCCAGTTCTTGGTTGCTTCCTGCAATTCTGCAAGAGAGAAGAAGCGCACTAACCCCGCGGTTGATGAGTTGAATTGGTGGCTCTTACTCTTGCTGCTCAAAAAGGTTGAATCTCCAGCATGGGACGAGAAACTCTGCCGTCTCTGCCAATTTTAGGGCCTCTTCTGCCGCCTTGCAGCCATTGCCCCCAGCCCAACAAACGCCCCAAACATCATCGCAAACCCCACAGCAGCAGCCGCGTTTCCGCCGGCGGAATGTCCATCCGCGACCTTTCCGTCAACCCCGTAGTATCGCATTCGTAATGCCTTTGAGCGTCATTCAATGGACTAACTTTCACTTTCAGCGGGCTGGTAACCATGGAAGAATTTATCACCAAGTCCTTGTAGTAAGCCGTTGCTAGCTTAGAGGTGATAGTAGACAAGTCCAGCGCGGAAATGGCCATTTTGTCATTGATGTAGACGTTAAAATACAGCTCGTTTAGACCCTTGCTCACTATATCACAGAAATGCTATCATTGCCGATAAACTGAAATAGAGAAAAGCGGAAAGCCGGAAAGCAGGAAGAAGATTCACAAGTTCGTAAAGAGAACAAAAGCCGACCGTGGTAAGATCTGAGAAGAACGAAGGAGAATAAGGGTAGGGCTGCTGGTCGGACAAGGGAGGAAGAAGATAGCAATAGCTAAGGAAAAGACCATTTTAGCCTCTAAACTAACCCCTAACAAATGGATCTCTAACGAAGGGACCAATATTGGAACAAATCTAATAGTCAAGGGTTTATTTTGTCCAAATTCAAAGACGGGAACTAATTTTGAAAAATAGTAATAGTCAGAGGACTATTGCTGGAATGAACTCTCTCTCTCTCTCTCTATATATATATATATATATATATATATAGAGGGTAAGGTTCAAGTGAGGACAACATTCCACGTGAGGACTGTGGACAATTCTCAATCATAGGATTATAGAGATATAGGGCTGAGATCGCACGATTGGCAAATTTAAAAAGGAGGTTAAAAAGCAGTAACGTAACAATTAAATGGAAAAAGGGGCAAAAAAGTCAAATCGAATGGGAAGGAGATCGTGCAAATTTTTGTGGATGGAAAGTGGAAATTGCATGAAATCCGTTCTCTTTCCCTTTGGTTTAATTTCCTCCTTGAGTATAGTCTAGACGAAATCCTTCAACCTCAGAGACGAATTCCCTGTGCATGCGGCTGAAACCAATTCGAAGGCATGTCGGACGCAGCCAAATGGCATCGTTAGAGACGACCAAGAAAATAGGTAAGTACGTTAATCATTTTTTTTGTGTGTACTTAATGACACTAAACATCCATGGATGAAGCTTCAAATTGGGGAAAAAAACCCTATGTTTGGGGTCAGAGTGGGGTGGGGGGATGAAGTGGAGAAAAAGATCCTGATTTCATAACTGACTTATGGTTAGGGATTATGCTGTTGCACAAATGTTTGATGTTGGGTTGCGCCGATGAAATTCGCAGTGTGAGAGTGCAAAATGCGAAGTTGTAAGTGTTGTTTGTCAAGGTAGTCCAAAGAGGGATAGAGGCTGGTGAATAAACAGTAGGGAAGTGCGAGTGTGAATGTCGGGGTACACACGGTCAACAGTGGATATATCCAAGACGACTAGGTAAGCTACCTAAACCAAGAGTAATTTAGAATGATGAATTTTTGTAGATTTTTCATGAATACATGTGTGCATTACAGAGTACTTTCTTTTTGTATTTGTGAGTATATGAATGGTGCAATCTGTTTTCCACTTTGTGTGAAATAGTTAGTGTGCATCTGGCATTTGAAAAACAGTGCACGTACATGAACTTATAATGTGCAATCTTGGCTACATGTGTATTTGTGTTTGTGGTTAACAACTGTTGGTCTTTAACTGTTAAATATGTAAAGTCAGACATGACTAAACAGCTGGAAATGTAGCTCAAGTGAGAAAATATACCTAAAATAGTGACATCAAACTAGTGTGCATGGTTTGTATTGTTATGTGTGCTTTTCTGATATTACATAGTGTGCATTTTAATAGTTAGAGAGTGTGCTTTAGTGCTCTTAGGCAGAGTGAAAATCACGGTTGTGCATTTGTTGTAATTCGAAATTGTGCATTGTTAGGTGAACATAATTTTTGAATTAGATAGCATTTGGATACTGTTGGCTGTTTTTGAATGTGGATGTTGGGCAAATCAAAATCCAACTAGAAGAGATCGAAAAAGGCTTGATTCAAGCCCGCTAAGTTATGCCAAACTTCGGTATCATTTTTCAATCGAAATAGTCACTTGGCTCGGCCAAAACCGAGAGTCGTGCTACAGAGAGCACGAGAGGTTGTGGTGCACCGAGGGCAAAACTCTCGTGCAACGATGAACGCGAGAGGTGTACTCTCGTGTTGCACCACAGCACGAGAGATGCACTCTTGTGTTGCTCTCGTGTCCTGAACCTGCACCCCAACGGTCAGAAATCCGAAAGTTCAGAAGATTAAACTCATCTGTTACTGGAATTAACACTGTTTTAGTTTCAATTTTAAACCTGAGTTTAATCCTACTTAGTGGGTGTCTATTACAGGTGTTACATAATTGGTTTTAATACCAATTTAATGGTCATGTTGAATGCTATCCCTCCAACATCCCTATATAAAGAGAGGTAGGATAGAAGCATTTTACACAACACAAAACCAAACGAATTCCAGTACTGTTTTGCTTCAAAACTTCTGTTTCTACTCTCTTTTTTACCCAGCAGTGTTCTAAGCTTTGCTTTGTTTGCCGGGTTCTTTGTTTAGGTGCTTAAACAAAGAATCGTAGCACGTTTTATCCTGGGAAACCTAGGCTACAACGCTCCTAGCACTACTTGTGGGAGGTAGCAAATACGGTTTTAAGGAAAAGAACATTACGTTCAAACTCGTGCTAACCCTTACCCAGTTTTCCACCTTTTTTCTTTCCCAGTTTTTCTGTTTTCCCATAGAATAATAATCTTTCCGTAGGATTATTATTTTGGGTTTTTTCAACCTTATTACCCAACATAAGGTGCGTGGTTTTTGTGCTTAAGGTGCATGGTTTGTGTGCTTAATGTGAGTAATTGTTGAAACTTAAGGTGCGTCAACATGAAACTTAAGGTGTGTGGTTTGCCTTCTTAAGGTGCGTGATTTGTATGTTTAGGGTGTGTGAGTTGTTGAAATTTAAGGTGCGCGATTTTTAAAACCTTAGGTTTGTGGTTTGTGTTCTTAAGGTGTGTGGTTTGTATATTAAAGGTGCGTCATTTTCATACTTAAGGTTAAGTTGCTTAGTTCCTTCAAGAGGCGCGTTTTTTTTTTTAAAAAAAATTCATTACTTTGAGTCGTTTATCTAGATTTGATCAATGGCATTAAACCGCACGTCTAAATAACCGCACCAGAACCCCTCCATATATATATGTTGGTGAGAATAGAATGAATATTATGAACATACTACAAAGTGAATGAAAATAGTTGTAATGTACTTGTAGTTTAGTGTTTATGTACATTAAAATCTAGATTATTTATCATATTGAACAAATATTATGAACATAATACCTGATGAATGTCATTAAACATTATGCGGATATAATATAATGTTTATTTACATTAAACTTTATTTTCATGAATCTATAATAAAAACATTATGAATTTACTATTGACTTAATGAAAATACATATGATGTATACTCAATTCAATATGATTTAGATTATGAACGTATTGAACAAATAAATTCAAAATAATTATTTAGATATATATATATATATATATATATATATATATATATATATATTTTAAATAGTCTCCGCCGGAAACGGAGATACCTTCTTTGTTGATCAAATTTAAATCAGCAATTCATAATGAAGATAATTAAAAAACGCGGAGGCATTATGGTAAATAACTCAAAGTAAATGGTCTTTGTCTTCGATCGCACATTTTTTCTTCTTTGAGTGCATATTTTTCTTTCTTCGAGTGTATATGTTTTGTCTCAGTACATAATATTTCCTTTGAGTACAAAGTTTTGTGACTAAGAGTGCACAAATTTGATCTTCAAGTGCACAGTTTTGTGTCTACAAGAGCATAATTATAGGTCAATGTTTGTTATATCTTTTGCCTTCTTTTCAATAACATATAACTAAATTTCTAATGAAATTTGCGAGATTTACAAACGATTTCTAAGGTTAATTGTTTCAACAACACTTAAGTTGAATAACTCAACTTTTTGGTACCATAAATTGCATTGATTGCACATCTTTGTGCATTCCAGTGCAGAATCTTAGCCTTCAAGTGCACAGTTTTGTTCTTTCAAGTGCACAATTATGGGTCGATTTTATTATATCTTTTGTCTTCTTTTCAACAACGTATAATTAAATTTCTAATGAAATTAGTGAGATTTGCAAATGATTCGTAAGGATAATTGCTTCAATAATACTCAAGTTGAATAACTCACCTTTTCAGTATCATAATTGCTTCAATTGCACATCATTGTGCCTTCGAGTGCAGAATTTTGACCTTCAAATACATGTTTTTTGGTTCTTCTAGTGCACAAATTTGTATTGATTTTTTTTAAAAAAAAAAAGCCACTGATCATACTTATCTGCAGTTTTGCACCGGTGATGCTCTTCACACCTGATCATAATTATATATATATATATATATATATATATATATATATATATATATATATATATAAAATTAAGTTCATGTGCGAGTAATTAATGTGTGTGAGTTTTGTACTTAAGGAGCGTGAGTCTTGTGCTTAAGGTGTGTGAGGTTTGTGCTTAATGTGCGTGAGTGTGTACTGAATTTTGTGCTTAATGTGCGTGAGTTTTATACCTAAGGTGCGTGAGTTTTGTGTTTAAGGTGCGTGAGTTTTGTGCTTAATGTGCGTGAGTGTGTACTTAATGTGAGTTATTGTTGAAACTTTAAGGTGCATGAGTTTTGTGCTTAATGTGCGTGAGTCTTGTGCTTAGGGTACATGAGTCTTGTGCTTAAGGTGCGTGAGTTTTGTGCTTAACGTGCGTGGGTTTGTGCTTAATGTGAATAGTTGTTGAAACTTAAAAAATGTCTGAGTTCTGTGCTTCAGGTGCGTGAGGCTTGTGCTTACGGTGCGTGAGACTTGTGCTTAACATGCGTGACGCTTGTGCTTAATGTGCGTGGGGTTGTGTTTTTAATGTGTTTTGTTTGTGTGCTTAATGTGCGTGTGTTTTGTAATTTAAGTGCGTCATATTAACGCTTAACGTGCGTTCACCCACACAATCGCACGGGAAGTCCCACCCGCACCTGATCCCTTCCCTATATATATATATATGTGTGTGTGTGTGTGTGTGTGTGTGTGTGAGAGAGAGAGAGAGAGAGAGAGAGAGAGAGGGAGAGATAACTAATAAAGTTAATTTTTATTATTTGATCATATAGGATTAATTACAATAATTTTTTTGTTGAAACCTTGTGCAATCGTTTAAATGTAGTTATTTAACTAAATTATAATAAAATCTTTTAATTTACATGTATCTAATGAAAACGATGAACTATCTCATCTTTTACATGAGTTGACACTCGGCTACTAGTGCATAATGACTCTTTCTTTCACAGAGGAGGCTTAATTTTTAAAACTTTACAAGAGTGAGATACAAAATGTATTAAGTATTGTTTTCTTTGTTCAATCTATCACACACGCTAATTATTTCTTGTTAAAACGTAGTTGATGAAGTAGCATTTTAGGTGAGCGAATGTATTAGATGACGGGTATCTTTATACTGGATGTCGTTCTCACAAGGATTGGCGATAGGAGTTGAGCTTTAGCCTTTAGGGTTCAAAGCATAAGATATTGATGTTCCTCATGGAATTCTAGTCAAAACAGAGGCTAGATATGGATACAAACACAATATTAAACAACACACTTTAATGAATACAAATGGTAAGAAATTAGAGGTAGATAAGAACTAAAGGTAGGTCAAGATACTTAAACCAAATTGGGGGCCAAAAGACGTAGGATATCATATAACGATAAGAAAGTCTTTCTCAAGGTCATCCCACACTCTTTGAACATTCAAGTACATTCTCATGGCTAAAGACAGTCTAAGAGGCATTTCATCAAACACTTGGTGTTCTTAACATCACACACTCCCCTTTTCTCAAAGGTGAAGCATGGTTAATCAACTCAGACTTAGACTAGGTTGTTACTCCCTAATCAGGACTCAAATATTTGTTTTTCTTTCTTGTAACTGTTGTAGAGAAGGGAATTATATTATTTGGCGACCCCTACCCTACCTCGTAGTACTATTGTTGTTCGACATTTTCAACGAAACTATAATTCACTCACTAAGATGTTGAGATTAATTAAGTATATTGATAACGCAAAATGAGATGTGTATTTATAGCTCATATTCGTGCCATTATGTTAATTTTTTTCCTTGCAATTTTGTTATGGTATTAAAATTAATACAAAACATATTCCATGTTTGCGTGTGAGTTTTTGGATACAAATTTTCTTGAATTGGTATGTAGGATCTAGAATTAGTAAAAATATTTTTTAAAAAAATTTATTGTCATAAAAATATATGTAAAATTAAAACATATTTAATTATTCTTCTAGGTTGTAAAATGTATTAATACGTATATGAAAATGACAAATATCTTACTTTTCGTATGGGTTGAAACTCGGCTAGTGCACATTGACTCTTTTTTTTTATAAAGGCTCAATTTTTTAAATTTTGCAAGAGTGAGACACATGACGTATTAGCTATTGTTTTCTTTGTTTAATATATCCCACAAGCTAATTATTTCTTGTTAGCATATAGACAATCCAAATTTTATTTTTTATGTTAACAAAGAATGTAACAAATAAATTTGTTTAGTTGTGTACACAAACCCTAAAAAAATTACAAGAGCATAAAAAAATAACAAAAATGCCATATGATAAAGTGGAATGAAATTATTAATAATTGACTCTTAATAGACAGAGCGCATAGAGACACATAAAAAAATGATAATAATGTTGAAAGAAATTATATTGATAATTGAAATGCACCCAATATTATATTTTCCAAATAACATAAAAGCATAATAAACCTAAATAAAAATGATATAAAGAAATATATAAGGAGAAGAAAATAAAATAAAGCAGTAAATATAATCGATTTTTTTTTCAATACAGTAAATATAATCTTTTAATCCTTCTAATTATTAAGAACCGATCGGGCACTATTTGGTCTTCTCACTGGCTTCTTAAAATGGAGTTGCACCACTTGGATCAACATCATTATCAGATTGAGTAGTAGTCATGGTTGGCATGGCTTGTGTTTGGATCGGCATTATAGGTCGGTTTAGCATTTGAAGCACTTTATATCGAAGTATTTCCATTTTCTCTTTCATGGAAGGTAGCTCTGCCAATGGGATATTAGAAATAGAAGGCATACCTTTTGCAGCTTCAGTTAAAGCTTTACTTACATTCATTTCATGTTGAATTTGCTCTTTAAGCAAATTAATTTGAAGATTCATATTTTTAATGTTTTCCTCCTGCTGAAAACGGAGAAGCTCTTCAGTGTCGTTAGCTTCTATTGTACGATTTTCACTTTCAGCAACGTATTTGTTTAGGGCAGCAGGCACACTAGGACTGCCGAATGTATAAACCTTTTCCTGATTGGGTGGGAAAACTATTACAAAGATCTCCACACCACAAAGTGTTGAAATCTCGCTGGCCTTCTTGAACAAGCCAAAGCGACGCTTTGAGAATGACACATTACGTTGAATATCATTTTCAATCCTCTTTAGGGGAATTCTTTGGCGACCCTTACCCACCCTCCTAACACTATTATTGCTTGACATTTTCAGAGAAAATATAATTCACACACTAAGATGTTGGGATTTAGTATATTGAAAATGCAGAATGAGATGTGTGTGTATTTATAGCTCATGTTCTTGCCATCCCGTTAATATTTTTTGTTCCGTTGCAATTTTTATTATGGTATTAAAATTAAAAAATAAAAATTTCCATGTTTGCGGGGTGAGTTTTTGGAGAAAAATATTCTTCAGTTGGTATGTAGGATTTAGAATTAGTAATAATATTTTTTTACAAAAATTTGTTGTTATCAAAATATATGTAAATTAAAATATATTTAATAATTCTTCTAGATTGTACCATGTATTAAATTTTTAAAAACAATTATTAATGTGGTAGCACCCATATATATAACCAATCTCAGCCTTTTTTTTTTTTATAGATTTTTTGGCTTTATTACAATGTAGTTTCTATTCATATACTTTATTAACCAATAATGCCTTCGCTGAGGCTCAAACTCACAATCTTCCAAATGAAAGTCCAACCCAAGTACCATTAGACAACATAGTCTTGGTTATGATTTAGATTTAAAATGTAGCTTTTTCATTAATTTTTTAAAAGTTATACAAGAATGCATATTTAGTTGTAACAGAATGCATAATATACTGTTCTAAAATGCCTAGTGAATGCATAATATAGTGTTCTAAAATGCATAGTGAGTGCATAGTAAACAACCGGCGGGAAACATGCACCCGCACGGGAACTTAATTAATTAATTAATTATATATATATATATATATATATATATATATATATATATATATAAAAGCTTCAATCCAGGTTATACCCCTGGTTTATGTCCATGTTTTCCGTTAATTTTTTTTGTACCTTGTGCTATAAAAGTTGTACTACATAATTTTTTGGACAAAAATATCCCTGTCGTTATAACTTCTGTTATCTTTCCACATTATTATTACCATGTACATGCATACACAATATTTTTTCTTACATCCTTCAATGGTAAGTTTGAATTCATTTAGGTTTTAATTAAAATGTTGTCATAGTTATATTTAGTAATTTATTATTTCTATAATTCTTACATCAATAATATATATATATATATATATATATATATATATATATATATATATATATATATATACACACACACACACACACACACACACACACTATTATTTTTAAAAAATTAATATAACTAAGATTTTAATATTTAATTTTAATATTGGGCATATATTTTTTGCGCATCGCGCATATAAAATACTAGTATATATATAAGTTTAAATGCGACGATGTCCTTAGGTGCGGCGGTGCGACAGAATTTCAGAATACACCAACAGTGTTAACAATGAGAACTGTAGGAAATTGTATATTATGAAATGTAGTTACAATCTACATGTAAAGGGAATATATATATATATATATATATATATATATATATATATATATATATATATATATATATATATATATATATATATATATATATATATATATATATATATATATATATAAATATAAATAAGAGGAATCACAGGGAGACTAGAATAGGGAGTCATACTATGACTCAAATACAAAAATCCTAATACTAGTCCTAATACTCCCCCTCAAGCACATGGTATACTTGTAACTTGAAGCTTGTCTTTGAGAAAAAGAAAATCTAGGACCAGACAATGCTTTGGTAAATATGTCTGCAAGTTGACCTTTTGTTGAGATGAAGTTAACTTGAATTTCTCCAGCAGCAACTCTATCGCGCACAAAGTGATAATATATTTCGACATGTTTGGTGCAAGCATGAAAGATGGGATTGGCACACATATATGTAGCTCCGAGATTATCACACCATAATTTAGAGACTGAAATACCTGGAACATGAATTTCGCGTAGAAGGTACATGGTCCAAATTACCTCAGCACAAACATCTGCTAGAGCTTTATATTTAACTTCAGTAGAAGATCTAGCAACAGTTCTTTGCTTCTTGCAGACCCGTGATATGAGATTAGACCCAAGAAAAATAGCAAAGCCACTTGTGGACTTTCTATCCTCCGGACAGCCAGCCCAGTCAGAATCAGAGAATGCATGAATTTCTCTTGAAGATGAATGTCTGACTCGTAAACCAAAAGTAACAATTCATTTAACATACCTTAAAACTCTCTTTAGTTGTTCCTAGTGAGCAACTGGAGGCGCGTGCATGTGTTGACATAATTGATTGACTGCAAAGGAAAGATCAGGATGAGTTATAATTAAATATTGTAATGCACCAGCTAAACTCCTGTATTGTGTAAGATCATCATGTAAATTTGTTGTGATGGGCACGACTTTCGATGCAGTAATATATAGGAGTAGGCAAAGGCTTGAATTCTGCCATTCCAGCACGCTTTAGAATGTCATGCATGTATCTCTGTTGGGAAAGCAAAATTTCATCACTGCATTTGACTGCCTCAATTCCAAGAAAAAATCATTGGCTCACCAAGATCTCTAATTTTAAAAGCAGTAGAGAGTTTATGTTAGGAGTTTGTTAGAAGAATACTCCCATCTATCCATTTGAATTTTAAAATAAGTGGCTGGGTTTTCCTGTTAGCTTGTATATATGTGTAGGTTTCCCTGTACTCAGAACTATGGATTCATTCTCTATTCAATAGACACACTTCACTACTTAGAGTTCAACATGGTATCAGAGCAGTAGATGTGGGTGGTGGGCTTTGGTCGGAAAGAGGAGGCGCCGCCGCCGGGAGGAACAGAGCAGCCGCCGGAGGACTCACGCGCCGCCACACTTCTGGGGCTCCGACGCCATGCGTTGGCGCGTGCACTGTTTTTCGACATCGCCTCCGGTCGCCGCTTTCGCGGTTAGCTTCGTCTCCGTGCACCCAACGCCCCTGCAGTGGTATCCTCGTCCGGTGTTGAGGGGGTTTGGCGTGGGCTGCCTGTTTCCAGATCTGGCTTCTACTGCGTGTGTTCTACTGTAAGTCCATATCGGGTTTTGTCTTCTACGTAAAAGTGAAGTGCTGCACTTCCAAGTTGGTTCTTGTGTGTGTTTATTATGGCAGAAAATAGGACTATTACTGTGGTGTCAACTCAATCTAAATTGGTTAATTTGGTGTTGGCACCTGATGGTTCCAATTTTGGGGAAGGGAAGTTCTTAGTTGAAGTAAACTTGAAGGGTATGGGTAAAGCTGGACATTTAACTGGAACATGTCCGGCGGACCCTACCGAAGCCCAAGCGTGGCAGAAAGATGATGACGCCCTGTTTTCGCGTGTAATAAATTGTATTGATAGGAAAATAATCCTATCTTTACAACACTGTAAGAGTGTGAAGGAAGTGTGGGATTTAGTGAATAAGTGGTTTAGCGGGGCAAATAATTTGAGGAAGTTATATCAGTTGTCCCAGGATGTTCATCGGCCGTCTAAAAAAGGGTGGGACATCAGGGATTACTATTATGACTTCAAAAATGTGAGTGAGGCGTTGTGTGCTGCTATGCCGATTATTGATGAAGTGGATAAAATGAAAAAACAACGTGATCAGTTGCACATTTTTAGTTGGATTTCTGGGTTGGATAAGGAGTATGATGTTTTGAAATCACAATTATTGGGGAATAAGGAATTGGACTCGCTCGACCAAGTTTTTTCTATGGTTCAAAATGCGTCAGTTAACCTTAGTACTGATGGTACGTTAGAGAAACAAGTCTTTTTCTCACAGGGAGATAGTGGGACTGATAGTGCCAATAGTCGAGGAGCTCGGTTCAGGGGACGAGGTAGAGGGCGCGGAGGAGGTCGAGGGCAAAGGGCTTGCTACAACTGTGGTGATCCCGCATCTGCGCAACCAATGCCCACAACTCTCCGACCATAGGAGATTTGCTAATTCTGCCTCTAGACCAGAAGGGAACACGGTTATAATAACTGAAGAAGAATTGGCTTTGTTTAATCAATTAAAGCTATCTTCCTCCCAGCCTCCCGCTAGTCCAGGGTCATTGCCGTCTCCTTCAGCTATCTTTGTTCAAACAGGTAATCCTATTGCTTGTGTTTCCTCCTCGTCTCGACAATGGGTCATTGATTCTGGAGCCAGTGACCACATGTCAGGAAATCTAAGTATGTTTTCCGAATATTGTTCTTTTAAATATGGTCCTACGGTTACCTTAGCAGATGGTTCATCTACCTCTGTTTTAGGTAAAGGTAGTGTGAATGTTAGTTCGTCGTTACCTCTCACTTCTGTGTTATATCTCTCAAAGTTCCCATTCAATTTGTTGTCAATTAGTCAAATTACCCGGAACCTAAATTGTTGTGTCATGTTATTCCCTGGTTATTGTCTGTTCCAGGATCTGTTGACGAAGACGATTATTGGTAAAGGGAAGGAGGTCGGTGGGTTGTACGTGTTAGAACGGTTGTCCAAGGATTCTGAAGGTGTTCCGATTGGTTTATTGGGAAATATGTCTCTGTTGCAGTTGCACTCCCGGTATGGTCACCCGTCTTTGTCTATCTTAAAGAGGTTGTGTCTGGGGTCAGAGTCTTTGTCTAGCTTGCAATGTGAGTCATGCGAGCTTGCTAAGCATTGTCGGGTACCATACCCTCCTAGAGTCAATAATAGAGTCGAGTCTTCATTTCAATTGGTTCACTCAGATGTATGGGGTCCATGTCGAGTAGTATCGAAATCTGGGTTTAAATACTTTGTAACTTTTGTAGACGATTTCTCTAGACACACTTGGCTATACCTCATGAAATCTAGAGATGAGTTGTTTGGGATCTTTTGTAATTTCTATGCGATGGTCAAAACTCAGTTCAATAAAATGGTACAGGTTTTGCGGAGTGATAATGGGACTTAGTATTTTTCTCATTCCTTCTCGAGTTATATGAGTCCGGATGGGATGTTACATCAGTCGTCTTGTGTCAGCACTCCTCAACAGAATGGTGTGGTAGAACGTAAGAATCGTCATCTGTTGGAGGTTGCTAGGGCCTTGTTGTTTCAAATGAAAGTCCCCAGGATTTTCTAGGCAGATGCTGTTCATACATCGTGTTTCTTAATAAACCGCCTACCTACAAGGGTCCTTGGGGGTCAAAGTCCTTGTCACTTCATCTATCCTTCCAAACCGTCGTTCTGCCTTCCTCCTAAAGTGTTTGGGTGTACTTGTTTTGTCCAGGATGTTCGTCCTCAAAGAGGGAAACTCGATCCTAAGTCGTTAGAGTGTATTTTCCTGGGATATTCGAGTACTCAAAAAGGGTATCGATGTTACTCCCCGAATTTGGGGCGATACTTGGTTTCTGCAGATGTCTCATTCTTCGAGAATACTTTGTTCAGTGAGGTTCTCCCTGGTTCGTCTGGTTGTAGTTCCGAGACAGGTGATTTTCTAACATATGTTGTTACTATCCCTGACTCCGTAGGAAGAGTGGAGTCTAGGCCTCCTGTTACACAGGTTTATCACAGGCGGCTCAGAGAAGTTGATACGCGCGCAGCCCCACCGGTAAATCCTCCCTTACCAGAATCTTCGTCGACAGACCAGGATGTTCCTATCGCCATTCGGAAAGGTACGTGTCGTTGTGTTCGTCCCATTCCGTCCTTTGCGTCATATACCAATTTATCGGCGTCTTCACGTGCTTTTGTGTCCTAGTTAGAATTTGTTTCTGTTCCAAAGTCTTTGAGTCAGGCTATGTCCCATGATGGTTGGAGGCGTGCGATGGTAGAGGAGATAGACGCTCTTGAGGAAAACCATACCTGGGATCTAGTGCAGCTTCCCCCTGGTAAGGTTGCTATTGGGTGTAAATGGGTGTATGTGGTTAAGATGAACCCGGATGGTTCTGTGGCTAGACTCAAAGCACGCTTGGTGGCCAAGGGGTATGCCCAGACGTATGGTATAGATTATACCGAGACGTTCTCTCCAGTGGCCAAGTTAACCTCTGTGCGAATATTTATCTCTTTGGCAGCTTCGAGTCATTGGCCCTTGCATCAGCTTGATATGAAAAATGCTTTCTTACATGGCTACTTGCGTGAGGAGGTTTATATGGAGCAACCACCGGGGTTTGTTGCTCAGGGGGAGTCTGGGAAAATGTGCAAGCTGAAGAAGTCTTTATATGGGTTAAAGCAATATCCGCGTGCGTGGTTTGGGCGGTTTAGCAACGCGGGTGTTGAGTTTGGAATGCAGAGAAGTGCATATGATCACACTATCTTTTACAAACATACTAACTATGGGTGTGTTTTGTTGATAGTATATGTAGATGATATTGTAATTACAGGCAGTGATGCAAGTGGGATCGAGGCACTCAAGTCCTTTCTCGGGACTGAGTTTCATACTAAAGATCTGGGAGTGTTGAAGTACTTTCTGGGAATTGAAGTTGCACGCTCTAAGAAGAGCGTATTCCTCTCGCAGAGGAAATATGTGTTGGACTTGATCGGTGACACGGGGCTGCTTAGGTTAAAACCGTGTGATACGCCCATGGACCAAGGTGTGAAGTTATTGGCAGGAGAAGGGGAGCCGTTTGAAGATCCGGAGAGGTACAGGAGGTTAGTAGGAAAACTGAATTATCTCACAATTACCCGTCCGGATATTGCATTTCCAGTGAGTGTGGTTAGTCAATTCATGAGTGCACCGACCCAGACTCACTGGGAAGCGGCAGTTCGGATTGTGAAGTATTTGAAAGGTGCTCCTGGAAAAGGGATTCTTTACGCTGACCACGGATATATGCGTGTTGAGGCGTTCTCCGATGCAGACTGGGCTGGTTCACCGGGTGACAGGAAGTCTATGACAGGTTATTGTGTGTTTGTAGGAAGCAACTTGGTATCGAGGAAGAGTAAGAAGCAGAATGTGGTGTCGCGCTCAAGTGCAGAGTCGGAATACCGGGCTATGGCTCATGTGGCGAGTGAAATAGTCTGGGTGCGTAACATTCTAAAAGAAGTGGGTGTTGAAGTGAAGTTACCGATAGATTTGTGGTGTGATAATTGTGTTGCCATACACATCGCAAGTAATCCAGTCTTTCACAAGCGGACGAAGCATATTGAAGTTGACTGCCATTTTATACGGGAGAAAGTGGAGCAAGGACTAATATCACTTACACACGTTCGGAGCGGTGATCAACTGGCTGACATTTTCACGAAAGGGCTGTGTAAGAATCGGGTTTCATATATATGTAACAAGTTGGACATGTTTGATATCTATGCTCCAACTTGGGAGGGAGTGTTAGAAGTTTGTTAGAAGAATACTCCCAGCTATATATATATATATATATATATATATATATATATATATATATATATATATATATATATATATATATATATATAAAAGTTCAAATGCTGCGGAATTTCAGAATACACCAATAGTGGAAAGAAAACACACCACAATGAAATGAAAAGAAAAAAAAAAATCAAAAAATATACAACATGCCCAAAATAATACATCATATAACACATCACCCCCAATGGTATATTTCTGAAAACTGCATAGTGTTTTTACTCACACATAATGGTGTGATTTTGGTGATGCGTACCTAATTTGTATGTGTTTTTGTGTTGCATTTTCTTAACATTGATGATGTATATATTTGATGAATTATTAATGACGCCGCACCTAAGGACATTGCTGCACTTGAACCTTACTCTATATATATATATATATATATATATATATAATATTTGCCAACTAATCTTTTAAATTTCTTTTTGAAAACAAGAAATTAATATGCACTAACCATAATTTGCCAACATTTCCTTTTGATCTACAACACTTTCTCTTCCTTTTTTTTTTTACAAAAAGAAAAAAAAAATCCGTGCACACATTAATTTTACAAGGATTTATGATACAAATTAAGTTGACCCACAAATAAACAGGACATGACAATATGACATGGACCCATATATATATAATTGCTAACAGGTAACAGCTCATTGCCTTAATTAGAATGAACCATTCTGCAGATTCATTCAGGAGTACTAAACCGTGGTAACTAAGTAGCAGCTTCCAATCCTTCACTGAAAGCTTGTAAACTAAAGCTTCTCATCTGAGGATGATTCATCTTCTTCATTCTGGGTTCCTCTTCTTCTCTCTTCCTCTTTGGTAGAGATAAGGAGGACATAGCTTTGGCCGACACCACCTTCCTCACCAGCAGTTTCCATCGAGCATCGTCTCTCTTTTGTTGTACCTTCAACTTGAATTGTCTGTGTCCGGACAGAACGATAAGGATAAGGACAATGAAAATCATTTTGATTAGAAAATGACATTGCCTACTGATGTACGTATACAGTTAATTTAATCATCTTCAACTGATATTTTGTATGGAAAAAAAATATCACACTGGCCTTATCCATAAGTTCTATGATTATTCTTGGAACAGAAAATAGCAGCCACATAATTTCAATCAAAGTGTTTCAAAAAGTAGAGCAAACATTGTCTTAGAATGTTCTTGTGATTGACAAAAACTTTTTAAGTTCAACACTTGGCACTTTACACAGTTCAGAGAGAAGATATTTAGCAATCCGGTGGTCTTTATTAAGGTGATATATAGTAGGGTGAATACCAAATGGAAAGGAGAAAATGACAACTAAGTGACTATACATGAAAAGTATGTGATTTTTATCCAAAACGGACAAAAGAAGCAACACATCATATAAGATGACAAGAAACTAGAAAACAAACAGGATAACAAGAGATTAAAATTAGTAAAGAAATGTATGTTAATTTACCTGCAAAGGGGAACTGCGCATTCCTCAGGTTGGTCACAGATTGAGGAGTGTAGCCTAAGAAGCTGCCACATACGCTTGCATCTCAAACAGTTGCCATTCACCCTTTTCTTACACATAGCAAAATGTCGAATTAGAAGCTGGAGGCCTTGGCATGTGGTGAACTTGCTACAAGGCAGCTTCTTTTTGGTAGGATCCATATGAGATGGCCCTACGATCGTGCATCCTTCCTGACATATATGCTCCAGACAATGCATCGCCTCGCTTAGCTGTAAATACAGCTTCTGCTCCTCTCTGAGCCTCCTCGTCCTCTTCTTTCTCTACACCACCAAATCACAATTATTAGATTACTATCACTATTCTAATTGCACAATCTTAACTGGCAAACCAAGTTTGGTATTGAGTTTGATATAATTACCAGTTCAGCTTCATCAATGAACTGCATGATTTCGAGTTCAAGCCATGGGTCATTGAACTGCAGAAATTTCCAACCCTCAGTTTCCTCAACTTTCATGAAATTCACGGATAACAGTTTCATGCATTTGAGGTAAAGATCAGGGGCGTCGCAAAGCCTTGCAAGTTGAAGCACATCCACAACATTCTCAATGGTCAAACGATCGACCAACCCCTTGATGCATCTCTGCTTTAGCTGTGGCACCAAGTAAACATGGGACAGTGCTAGCAGATGAATCCCATGTTTCTCCAGTTGTTCCTCACCACACCTGGACACCAGATCATTTCAGTCATTGCATTATGATCAAGCTAGAAAATTTCAGTACAGAGAATCAAGACAAAAATATTGATTGGGTGGCCATAAATTATTTATGTGGCCACAAACTTGCAACGTGTAGCACAATAAGGACGCAGACGGCTGAGATATTTAGCGTTGATTATTCAATCATTTCATAAAAAACATACATCGTTTTCATACCAAACCCCAAGGATTCAGGACACTTTCATTGATCGCCGCAAACAAATACAGCTATACAATTAATTATTAATTAAGACTAATTCCATTTTTTTAATCCTCCAATCCAGTGATTTTACGCTTCAAGTTCTCAGACTTTAAAATAAAAATTAGAGTTAATTTCAGTTTTGGTCTTAAATTTATAGGTGACAATTCACTTTAGTTTATTTTTATCAAAATATCCACTTTAGGACTAAAAGTGGACCGTCACTTATAAATCTAGGACCAACAATAAAATATAGAGGATCAAAATTTTAGTATTTTACACGTAGTTGAATTTTAATGTTAAAGAATAAAAGTGAAAAAAAAATCACCCAAAAAAAAAAAATCTAAAATGAAATTTGTCCTGAGTCCACAAACTTCCAACCTTTACTCAATTTGTCCTATTTTTCGTTAGAATGTACTAATGTAGTATCTATTCTATAATATACTTTTCAATATTTTTTTTTTTTGGAAACACTCATGATTCGATTCAATAATATACTATCCATTTATAATAGTAAGCCATCACAATACATATTAGTTGGCTTGTTTATTTTTGAATTTTTTCGCACTTGCAATCTCAATCCAGGAGTATTATTTCTTTTGCAAAAATGGTCATTTCGGCTCATTTTCCGGCAATTTCTCACCAGAGTAAGAACCATTTCCGGCAAAAGCGGGCCGTAAAAATGTAAAATTGACGGAAAATGAGCTGAAATGAAAAACAATAGTCGTAGACCGAGATTACAAAGTTTGAAAGTCGTGGATCAATCCTGATAGTGCCACTATAGTCGTGAGTCCAAAAGTGCAAAAAAACTCTTTATTTTTTTTAATACTACTTTTAATGCAGTTTCAAAATATATACATTTTAATATTTTATATACTGAATATCATAAAAATTGAATACAAAATAATTATAGTTAAACAGCATTAACCAAATAAAATGAAAAAGACATATAATGAAAAAGATAGAAACAATTAGGAAACAGAGAGCTGGGATTCCTTTTATTCAGCACTAATTATGTATTCGGTCATTAGATAATAGGTAAACTTCTAATAAACAGTCATATTTAACAAATTATACAATTTAGTTTGAAACAAAAACAAAACAAAACAAATTTTCAAGGAATTTTCTTAAATTATCTGTGCGGCCACGGACTTGCAGGTGTAAGATTCGATTTTATTTAGCGTTAGATTACGTATCTTTGAATTAAGGCAATGAATGAACATTCGGCATAAAAAAAAATAGAAATATTTGGCTTGTCTACAAAATCCTACTATATTCTAAAGCCCTCGAAATCGTGCAAATCTGGACGATTGACTAGCGCGATTTTGGGAACTTACTTGGAAGAACAGAGGAACTGGACGAAGGCTGAAACGGCGTCGCAGGGTACGCCGAGAATCCGGATTGTTTTCTCGGAGCTCCGCCGCTTTCTCGGCCGCTCAATTATGCTCTCCAGAACTGGCGAAGCCGCCGCCTGAAATTATGCATTCAATCAACTCAGGAATCAGAACCAAAAGGTTTCATTTCAGATAAAATGAAGGCCGTGAGGCTTGCGATAGACAGATTTTTACCAGAACGGAGGACTGCGCCGGAATGCGACGGCCGCCGGAAGTTATGATCTGGAGGTCCAGTTCGGCGACTTCGCCGTCGGAGAAAATGTTGTCGGTTGAAGACATAATGATTATTTGGTGAACGTGAAAGATGGGAGAAAACTTTTTTCCTTTTCTATTATAATTTTGATTATTATTTGTTTTAAAGTATATTGGGAAAATATGCAAGTGCAGCCTGGTTGAATGAAGGCATTTAGAGAATGTCTCCCTATATATAGGCAACGTGAGACAGTTAACAATTAAAATAGTAAAGGGCGGCACCACATATGAATGGTCCAAATCTCACGCTATCCCCATTCGACGCGTACCATATTATATTATCATTCTTCCTTCCCCTCCAATATTTTTTGACCCAATTGTTATAGTGGGATTAAATTTATCTTATGATCTTATTTTAATCTTTTGATAGGTTATATTTCTAATGTTTTAATTAATTGAATCATTTTTATTATTGACATTTATTATTTATTTAAAGAAAAAGGGTCATATTGATCATTGAACTTTTATGATCTGCAATTGCTATTTGCTTATTATTTTCAATAAAAACCAATCAATATGAGAATAATACTTCTTATTTAAAGAAAATATAAAATAATCTCATTTATCGATCTTAATATGGTCAATGGCTATAAATTAGGAGAAATTTTGTTAGAAAAGTTATTTAAACATGTTTAATAATACAACATTTGAATTGTTTAAACTTTGTTAGAAAAAATTTTAAATCTCAAATATGCCATTACTGCATATAAACAAGGATACTAACTCAAACCATTAATACAAATGATGAAATAGATAATTAAACTCTTAAAAAGTATGTTATTATGTGCAGATATATATATATATATATATAGGGGCGCACTCAGGTGCGAATAAGTGTCCAGGAAGGAAATGCGAACGAATCAGCGCGTGACACGTGTCCAGATCTAATAATTTAAAAAAAAAACGCAGTGGCATTTTCGTAAATAATTGAACATCGAAGTGCAAGTAAAATCTCTTATAAGTGCACCTATTTTCACCTATAAGTGCATGTAATTTTGCCTTGTTAGCATTCACTTTCCGCAACCATTCATGCACCTGGGTGTGCTTATAACTATATGTGCAACTATTTATAACTATAGGTGCAACTACTTATAACTATATGTGCACCTACTTTCACCTATAAGTGCATGTAATTTTGTCTTGTTAACATTCATTGATCTGAGTTCAGCGGGTAGTAATACTCCTGAAAATCACTCGCAAACATTCATACACCTAGATGCAACTACTTATACCTATGTGTGCAACTACTTAGAACTATAGTTGCAACTACTTAGAACTATTAGTGCAACTAAGTATTGATGCTCAGTGTAAATTTTTACTTGCACCTATAATACATTTTACATGCACTTGTAATACATTTTACTTGCACTTCGATGTTCAATTATTTACGAAAATGCCACCGCGTTTTTTTAAAAAATCAGTGTTTCTCATCCATTAGATCTGGACACGTGGACGAACAGAATCCATTCCTATTTCGCGCCTGGGCGAGCCGTTCGCACCCGAGTGCAACTCTCTCTCTCTCTCTCTATATATATATATATATATATATATATATATATATATATATATATATATATATATATATATATATATATATGTGAGCATATAGCCATTAATGTGCAATCCAACTAACAGCTTAGGCTTTTAATTGTGCTCCAATTATATGTGTATATATATATATATATATATATATATATATATATATATATATATATATATATATATATATATATATATATAGAGAGAGAGGGGAAGGTTCAAGTGCGGCGGTGCGGTCAATTACAGGCCACTAGATTAGATAAATCCAATGAATCACATTCATAAGGCTTCTCCAATGTTTTCGCTCACGTTCTCACACTATGCGAATTGCAAGGTTAAAGTTGTTATTGGGCACCATAATATATCAAATCATAGTGTTGTGTGTTTTATGTTCGTTATTGGTGCATTATTAACCTTACTGTGGTGTATTTGAGGATTCGTGTTGGTGTCAAGTTCAGGTGCGTCCGCGTCTTCTCGTGCGGTCAGTGCGGGCGCACTAATAGTTATACAAATATACACCATCAATGTGTAGAAAATGCACACCAAAAAAACATGCACAAATTAGATACGCATCACCAGAATGCACCATTAGATATAAATAAAAGCACCACAAAGTGTTCGAAAATACACCATTGTGGTGGTGAGTTATATGGTGTATTTTTTGGGTGTGTTGTGTGCTTTTTTTGGTGTATTTGTGCATTTCATTGTTGTACTTTTTCCTAACACTATTGGTGTCTTTTGTTAACAATGTTGGTGTATTCCGTCAAGCGACCGATATAAATGACCACTATAATTACCATAACACCACTCACTTACCAATACGCGCTTAAATCTTCAAATCTTCAGAAATTAGCCGCTACCATTAGATTAAGTAGAATGGACGATGCTGATATGACCGCACCGCTGCACCTAAAGCCCCTGCCGCATTTGAAGTTTTCCATATATATATATATATATATATATATATATATATATATATATATATATATATATATATAATATTTAAAGCAACGATGTGCATTTTTTGTGAGTTGTAATCTTTCTGTGGTGAGTTGGGATTTTCTTTTAAATTGTGAAGTATTATTTTTCTTCAAATATGTAAAAGAAAAGACAAATATGTGAGAATTTTTTTATTTAACACTAAAAATGGTAAATATGTAATTTAATAAATTTTATATTTTCTTTTTTTTTTTTTGGTGTAAACCACAATGTGGTCCCGATCTTTCTCTGTCCGTGTAACGGTCCAGGTACACCCGGTTCGCTCTGAGAGGCACAGAAACTGACCCAAAGGGAATCGTCACTTGTGGGAATTGAATCCGGGTTGACCCATTGGTTGGATTGGAAAAAGAATCTTAGACCCATTGGTTGGATTTATTTTTATTGATTTTAAGAAATCTAATTTCTAGTTGACTCGAACATTTCAAAGTCAGCCCTTTCGCAGACAGCTGTGGCTGTCCGGCGGCTGATATTCTTTTTTTTTTTTTTATTCTATTTATTTATTTATTTTTAATAATTAGATAGGCAACCTGTAAAAAATGTCAATCGAACAAATTTAGCTGGTAGATGGGCCTATTTGACACTTAATTTAGTTTGTGGTGGGAATTGAGCACTTCGCAGTAGTAGATGGGTCTATGTGACACTTGTGCCATAATTTTTTGACCTTTTAAATTGCAAGAAAGTTTTAACTTTCTTGACTACTAAACACTTTCTAGGAAAAATATGGTGCTAATTTCATAATTATTACGAATATATATACATAAAGTAAAATTTGAAAGTGCATCGTACCAATAGGTGTGTTAAAATGCAACCAACTCAAGTACACTTCTATATACGCTGAATGCAAATTATCACCATATTTTTTCTTTAGGAAGGGGGATACTCATACAAATTTACGCCTACTCTGAAGCTCAAAACTTAAACCTCCCACATAGGGGAGCAATTCGATACCAATGGACCACATGCCACTTAGTTTAATTTAGAGTATTTGATTGTTCCATACTTCCATATCAATATATGAGATTATTTTAAATTTTTTTAAAAAAAACATTATTTTCAATTCATGAACTTGTCTATATGACTAAAAAAAAAATAATAATAAGGAAATGGCGGTGCTCCACGCCTCCACGCATGTGCTGAGCGCATGCATGCGACTCAATCAGTCAATTGTTGCATTCTTTTTCTTTTTTGTTTGTTTTTTTAACTTCATTTTTGCCAGTAATTATAAAGTACCCACTTTCTATTAGACATTCAAAAATCAACCCATCTCACATAAGCATTTCATTGATCTCATTTTATAGTCCACTCATGTATTTAAAAAAAAATAACTTGAGTTCTTATTTTTTTTATTTAAAAATATATATTCTTTTTCAAAGTCACAAACACAAAATAATAAAATGTTTTCATAATCTTTCCAAAAAAAATCTTGAGAATTGTGTACACATTCAACAATGTTGGTTTCTCAATATTGTACATGGAGCATGAGATCTAGAAGAAAACTCAACCGTCCTTTAGGATATAGGTTAATGGTTAAAAAAATGAATGTGAATAATAACGGGAAAGGAGTCGTAGTGTGAATAGTTTGGACCCTACCATAAATATTAGGTCCCTAATTACATGCAACATTCGAATTCTACTCTACTAACACACATTCTACGATTTACTCCTTTATTTAATTTTAAGACAAGAAATTAATGATTTTGAAATTGAGACTCATTTTTTAAAAAATGTTTTTAAGAAGAAAATTCAACCAGAAAAATGATGGCTAGGATGCTAATCACTTTTTGGCAGACTTTTCCTATTTTGGTCTATGTTCTATCTGTACCAATGATGTTTTTGTTTTTCATTCATTTCAGTATTTTCATATTCTTCTCCTTTTTTTTTTTTTGTTGGCCTAGCTTTTCTAGTTTCCCTCTCTCTCGGTCTCTCTCATAAAAACAAATTCTAAAAAATATTTTTTTAAAAATGAGTCGTTTTTCAAAAAATATTTGCATTTATTGTGTTCGGTTGCATTTTAAAAAATTATCTCTGTTGTGTTTGGTTTATTTTCTAGAAAATAAGTAAAATTGTATAATTAACATTTTAATTGTTGTTAAACTAAAAAAGATTTCACAACAACTATGTTTTACCCAGCTATTTTTTTCAAATAACAAAAAAAAATATTTAAAAAAATACGGGTTTCTACTAGTTATCGACGGAAACCATGACAACCCAGCTTGGTTTTTGTCAAAAATCAATAGAAACTAGACTGGTTTTCTTCTGAAATCAGTCTACTTTCTACTGGTTTCTGACGAAAACCAGTATGGTTTGTACTGGTTTTGTCGAAAACTAGTCAAGATAGAAAACGGAGGATGGCAGAAGAAAGCCAATGAAGCATTCTCGAAAGAAATCAGGAAGAAGAAGTAGTTGGATTCGAAAAATGACTTCCCAACAACAAAAAAAAAAAAAAAAAATTAAACTATTTTTCCTTTGACTGTAAATCATTTTCTGTTGACTCCAATTTTCCACCATGCCCTAAACACTGAAAAATCCAAAAAATAATTTCTAAAAATCATTTTTCGAGTTTCCAAAGACACTCTTAACTTTTTATACTCCATCTACCCTTTCACGAAACCACCAAACCCCCACCCTCACCTATACCATCCCACGTTGCATCCCAACTCTAATCCACACCTACCCTTCCCAACTTGACCAATTCTAAATTAACTTGACTTTCACCTTATTCAATCATTGATGCTTTATCTAATTAATAGTGAGTATATCTCATTCATCCTATTCCATTTTCATATTTAATTTTTACTTTACTTCATATCCTACTCATCCTACTACCATAATCCATAGTGACATGTTGTTTGGTTGGCACCCTGCTTTGAAAGGTCAAAGGAACATTGTTTGGTGAGAGGAAATGATAATTTCATGGAATTGTAATTCTTTCAATTCATTGATTTGTAATTCATAGCTCCCCTATGAATTATTATTATTATTATTATTATTATTATTATTATTATTATTATTATTATTACATAAGGACATTTTAGTCTTTATATCACTTCTTTCATTCCCATTCTAATAATTCTATTCTTTTATATCAAACAATGTATTTTGGATTCTTACCTTATTCCAATCTTTTATTTTTCTACAAAATTATAATTCTTTTCCTTTCTAATTCCCTTCTCTCAACCAAACGCCATGTAAACTGTAAAGTATATTATTCACTTGAGCTGTAAGTCAACAGACCCACGCAAGCAACACTTGAGCTGTAAGACTACAAGTGTTTATAGTATGGTACGTACTCCTCCCTATTTTAATGTCAATTTCTATTTTGTAACTTTTATATATAATCTTATACTTATCCAGTTGTTTCTTTAAAAATATATCGTAACAAACATACATTACTAACATTTTATTTTTCTTATTTTATCCACTTTGTTTTTTTTAATTAGATAGATGGTCCTTTTAACTTCTTAAACGTCAAAAAGTGAAAGATAAACTTTAAAGAATATATATATATATATATATATATATATATATATATATATATATATATATATATATATATATATATATATAATTTGTTTTATTCAAAACCATGTCATCAAACACAACTAACAAATCAATTTTTGATAGAGGAAGCATTTAATTTGACAACTGGCTTCATTATTTTATAGACAAATATGAAATGCAATGATATGATTTTATTTTATAATTAATTTCTTTTTTTCTGAAAAGAAAATACCATAGTTTTGTTTAATAAAAATAAAATTAGGAGTTGATTTCATACCAAATTAAACCATAACAATATCACTCCATCACCATTCCAAATAGGTGGTGATCGTAGGATCGAATCAAGATGGTGGGAGCTTTACTTTATTGGATTATATTTGAGAATGATTGGAAAAGTATAGAACAAATAATACCTTAGTTTGTAAAGAATCATGAATGTTTAAAAAAAAATCATAACAATATCAAATATAATGTTAAAAATAGTAAGAGATGTATGTGATAGTGATATATTACAAGAATGAACTAACCCATTCACTTTCGTCAAATTACAAAATGCTTATCTTTTATTAATTACGTATTTTTAATATTCAATGTTTTTATGAAAAATAACACTTTTGACCCTTGAATTGTTTCACTTTTGTAAATTTAGTCCATATAAGTTAATTTAAATACATTTAGCCTTTTAATTATTTATAATGTTACACTTTTAGTTTCTAGTATTATATAATTATCAAATTCTATTATAATATGATGTTATTTTTATGATCTTATCCTTTAGAATCAATATATTTTACTGTTAAAAACTATTCTTTAAAAGAAGAAGAAGAAGTTTCCAAACATTCCTGAAAAATTGTTTAATGATTCATTTACGAAAAGTAATACATAGTCAAAAGAGTGGGGAACAAGAAAATTGGAACTTTGGAAGAAATTAAAGGCAGTCATCAGATATATGCTTGTCGAACATGATCAACGTGAGAATTAAAATTGTATTGAATTTCTAATTTCGCCCTTGTGAATTTCGATCTTTCGCTTTTGGGTCCCACCAAATTATTGAGCTGGCAATTCGATCAAGGGTATGGATAAACCAACTCTTCTTCTTCTCCCAATATGGATAAACCAACTCGTTGAGAAGAGAAGAGGTAATTAAAAAGGCCGCCACAAGTGCGATTAAACGGCCTTTAGAGGGCGGAAACGCCGCCGTCCCATAATGATATGGCGTCCTAATCACTTCTAACCTATCGCTTTTCCACTTGCTTTTTCTTAATTAACTTGGAAAGTGTTGCCACTTAAGCCAACACACATTTGACGTGGCAACTGCCTTATCAGCAATACCTACACATATTATAGTATCAGCAACTGGTAGATCACCTGACCTTAAGTCACCACTCTAACTAGCGGCGGGATATATAGAAGTTCGACTCCACGGGCTGATGAGTAGGAGACTGTTTGGGCGACTCACGATTTATCTCATCCAGTTACTCTTGGACGACATGGATTCTGGGGACGTAGGATTAAGGTCCTGTTTGGTAAAATAGTTAGCGTATAGGCCAATTTTGCCTTATTCGACCACTATTAGCTGTTTGACCTGGTTAAAAAATTAATATAAGTGTTTGATTAGTTAGCTGTTTATAACTCCAAAATGCTAAAATTCAAAAAACGGCTCAAAACAACTTTTTCAATTAACTTTTTGAGAAAAGAAATTATACCAAACAGCTATCAGCTAACAGCTAATTTACCAAACACCTTTCTACAATCAGCTAATGTTATCAACTAATTAATCCGCTATCAGCTACCAGTCATTTACCACACAGGACTTAAATCTAGCGTAAGTTGGGAAACGTAATGTAACCAAAAAAATATTGCATTCTATATTACAATATGTGGCTCGACTAGTTCTATTGAATTTCATGTTGCTTTTATTATATTGCATGTTGATTGCTTTAGTTTGGCTTTGTGTTTTTGTTGGATTCCAATATTCTTACGTTAATGGCAACGCTTATGGTGGGAAGATAACCATTTAGATTGAGTTATACGTATGTTTGGAAAAGTTACACTTTTTCATTTATTAATTGTCTGTCATTTTAAACTATTATTATTTTTAGTTTTAAATATATACAAATATGACCTTTCAATTGCCACACCAGTTGTTAATCTGATCTCTAGTATAATATACTAGAATTGGAGTTAGTAACAATGTTTGGAGGCAGCTAAGTTTGTGTCAAGATTAAGTATTTATTATTACGTCAAAAATTATATATAGCTAATTAATAATGAGTGTGCAATTTTATTTCATTATACTTATATAACAGTGAGTGCCATATTTCGATAACAGGCTGCTAGACTCCCTCGCTTCTCTAAGCCACTACCTAACAGTTTGTTAGGGTATTTTTAATTTGTAAATTAAATTCAGTTTGTTTTGTCTTTGTTTACTCTTCCTTAAAAGAGACATAAAAGCCAATTTACAATTTTTTTTTTTTTTAATACAAGTTGATTCTAAGAGAGCACAAGTAGGTTTAGTTGTTTGATAAAATAGAGAAGCTATGTATCCATTAATATAATACACTTGACTGTTTTGTTGAAAAACTTCCTTTTTTCCCGTAAAGTATTTCTATTTTTTTTTAAATCTGCATTATATTTTTGGTTATTCAGTTATACTCATAGTATGACTTAGTATATATGTGTAATTATCTTAACTCTTAAGTTACGCGTGAAAGGGTGATTTTACTTCATTGCAGGCTATTTTTGCCACTAATATGTAACTTAAAAAATAGACTGGTTGATTTGGTTCTTCGATGACTAAAATCGTCACTTTGTACATAAATTACGAATTAAAAACAATCACGCATAATTATTAAAAAAAAAAAAAACAAAACAAAACAATCACGCATATAACTCAGAGACTAAGTTTGTACCACGAGTATAACTAAAAGACTAAAAATGCAATTTTTCCTAAAAACAAAAGTGCTTGAAATATATACACACCTTGTTTAACTTTGTAAATAAATTGCCAAGGATCTTGTTGTGTAATGGCACCAAATTACTCCCTTATATGGAAGGTTGTGGTTTCAAGTCAAAAAAAAAAAAAAAAAAAAAAAAAAAAAAAAAAAAAAAAAAAACTTTGTAAATAATTTGCTTGAGTTTGTTAGAAATGTAAACTAGATTTATAGTGATTCAACGGATAGTACGTGTCGTCCACCTAATAACACTAATACACTAGTCACTAATAATGCCTCAGTCTCAGCTCCAGCATTGATCGTTAAGTTAGTCAAAATTGCACCAATCTCTTTCGCATGATTTGATCAACAAGCTCTCTTGCTATTCATGATCTACATACTGCTTCAAAGAGTCATTCAACAACCTTCTGATCTGATCTGGTACTTCCCACCCAGAATACCCATATATGTTCTTCTTCAAGAATTGAACCTTCAACTCCTCCAATTAAGATTGTCCTTACAAAGTTAAGGAACTGAGAACTAGATCAATACTTTAATTTGTGTGCTTAGAGAAGTGAATGCTACTTTTGCAAATTTATTTTTCTCACTTTGTTTACATTCTCTAAGATGTTCAGGCTTCCTTTTATAGCTCCGATCCATTTGAAATGAAATGTTAAAAGTGATAATTTATGTTGAAAATTTTAGTAAAAAATATATTTTAAGTGGTTATTTTGTGGTACAAATATACATGAGGTATACTTTGGGTCGAATTAAAGTGGATTTGGATTCTTTGTACTGAGACGAAGAAATCGCTCAAAAAGGATAATAAGTGAATGAAAAATATATTCTCGAGGAAACCTATTTGAGTTGAAAAAATGAAGGTAGAAAGACTTAGAAAAATCTTTTGTCCTATATTGGTTAGAGAATAAATTTGCGCTAGTATATATACAATAACTTTGTATAGAGAATTGAAATTGTATAGCTTGAAAACACTCTTTCTTATGCTAATTAAGGAAAACAAAATTTTGTTGGTTTATCGACTTTTCTATACCTACAAAATTTCAAATTATTTTCGCTACCAGTTGATCCCTTGTCATTTAGACATACACTTTCCAAAATCCTCTTTGACTTTGGATTTTTCAACATTAAACAAATTATAGTTAATTTGTCAAGTCAATACTACGAGGTAGGTATCCGCACCGCCACCTCTGCGCCGCCTCCAACAAACCTAAGACAAAGCTTTGTCACACACATGCAATCGAGGAGAAGCTTCGTCAAATGTGATTAAGATTAAGATGGAGCTCATCTTTGAGACAAAGTCACAAAACTCATCTCAAATATAAGTTAAGCTTCCCCTTTTAATATACTAATGATTCATTTTTCAATGTATATTATTTGAGCACTAAATGTACATTATTTAGTATATTATCAAATAATGAAGTAGCTTCAGGAGAGGCATTTGATGTAATAGGGTATCCCCTTCCTATAGATAAAAAAAAATTACAAATAATGTAAAGAATTCTATTCATGGACTCTCAATTCCTTCACTTTTACTCCTTGATGTGGAAGAGATGATAAGTTATCTTCATCCTGTGAGTCCAAAAAAAAAAATATTAATATCAAAATTTTGAATAAGGGGGTAAAAATAGGGGATAAAACTTGAGAGTCCAAATAATATTTTCCTAATATAAATTCAATATATTAAAAATGTATCACCAAAAAAAAATGTATATTAAAAATGTATACTCATGGTCCACGTTGAAATGTAAACCACGGTCCACAATCATTATACCATGGATCATGATCCATCTTGCAATGTAGACTACTACATAAGATTATTTTTAATATACTAAAGATTCATTGAAGGTTATTTTTTGTATAGTATAATTTGCCAAAAAGTATTGGATTAA
Source organism: Ipomoea nil (assembly GCF_001879475.1). Classification (NCBI taxonomy): domain Eukaryota; kingdom Viridiplantae; phylum Streptophyta; class Magnoliopsida; order Solanales; family Convolvulaceae; genus Ipomoea; species Ipomoea nil. Next base: position 589,132 of record NW_017617415.1, read on the forward strand.
GGATTAACAAATAAAGATTAACTGCTAAGTAATATAAGAGCCAATGTTGCTTAGGTTGTACTAATAAACTGATTAAGATTAAGGGATCTCCAAATATCCATTTGTCCCTGTCAGTCATAATTTTGAAGTCTTCATCTTTTAAATAGAAACACAAGTACAGGAGCCAATGGTCTGTTTAACATCTGCAGCTTGCAACAGTTCCAACTCTCAAATGGTAGTTTGGAAGTGAATGCTTCAATCTTCTCAAATTCCTCCCTGTAAAAGTGTAAAACAATGTGAAAAACCTTGCCTTAGAATTTTCCATAAACAACCAAATTAAACGACTGAAAATAAAGTTTGAAGTTATCACATTCAGACAACCCAAACACAAGTTTCTGGTTATACTAAATGCCCAAAACTTCTTCACCAGATAGATTTTGCCAGAATATTAGGTGAAGAGAAAGGACAATGAGCGGAAAAGAGTAGCTTTTAACCAATTTATCTCAGTTTATAAAGTATTAGAACTTCTATCTATTCCTTTTTTTTTCCTTTATTTTCCTTGACATGATGAATACAACATTACTAAACGTATGAACAACAATACTATCAAAACAAATATAAGGCAATTACTACACTTCCTCAGACTTGTCAAAATAAAAATACAAATCAAGAAACTCTGGAAAAGTTATTACCTTCCTCCTAAATGGCCAACATAAGCAACTATACTGATGAGTCCCCCAGGCATTAGAATTTTCTGGGCAGCCTCTATTGCAAGTAGTGTTGTATCTGACCTTGTGATCATCTTTTTGTCTCCTCCTGGTAGGTAGCCCAAGTTGAATGCGACTAACCTGAAAAATAAATAAATAAATAAATAAATAAAAGCAAAAATTTTGAGAGATGGATAGGGAGCAAGAAACCAAATTTGAAAGCCGTCCCTCGATTCTATTTCACATCCAATAATACAATCATTAGTGTTAACAAAAAAAATACTCCGTACCTTACTTTTACACCATCTGGAACGACATCCCCCATTTGTGTATGACACATAGAAAATAGCTCAACAAGTTCTTTCTGCACGGTGAGAGTATCAGAACATTACTCATGCATTTGGGGAGGCAAATGCTTGTTTAAGTTTGCTTTCATAGAAATAAAATAAGAAGAAATAATTTGTCATGCTGTCATGGTTAATCAAAATGGCATTAGGTAAATAATTCCTTGTAGGGAACATGGTTAGATCACAAGAATGCAAATGGGAAGTCACAAGAAATTATTTTGCTGCATATAAATTGAAAAAGCCACATTAAACACAGAACAAGGAAACCTAATGTGCACTAGTAAATCAAGAACATGAACTAACACGTGAAATGCAGTACTATTTTTAAATTAAATGGATGCAAGTTAATGCTCAAACTTGAAATCAAGAAAAGACCAGGAAGCTCTCTTGCTACTGTAAACTCATTTGGGAAGACTATAACAACCTAGATATACCTAAGACAATGGTTATATCATACAGAATAAAGACTAGAGAACAAAGTCTGCAATACTTCATCAGGGTTAACAGAGTGATCCAGCAAGAGTGACGTATTCTCTAAAGCAACTTTCTGAACATCCATAGCATACACCCGACCCTTACGTGTATCATCAGCAATCATTTTTAATAATGCCAAGGTATCATGACCATTTCCACAGGTGGCATCAATAACCGTGTCCCCTTCCCGAACAATATGCTTCCACACACTACCAAAAAAAAGGAAGCAGATAAGCAATTAGAGAAGCAGCAGATACAGTATCAATTATGTGCTTATTTTAGGGAAATTATAATGCAACAGTTAGCGGGTTAGTTAGCAATATACACGAATATGGCACTGAAACAACACCATTAGTGCTTACAGATTCAGGCAATAGAGCAAAAAACATACAGAAGATAGTAAGAAATGAAGAAAAACAAAAAACTAGAAAAAGAAAGAAATACCTACGAATGAGCAACGAGAGTGGCTCTCCTTTGACCGCATATATATTCCATCATCACACCCTCTACGCCTGAAAATGGAAGTTAGATAGAAATGATAGAGTTCTTCGGAAACATGTAATGGTGTTGGAAATGCATACAAACACAGAGAGAGGATAGACGAACCTGGAAGAGGAGGAGGAGGAGGTATAGAAGATGCAATGGATACTAGTCCAGATGGCTCCAGGTTTCCATTCGGAATTGGACGTACAGAAACTATTCCACTCGGTTTTGGCTTTGGATTTGGATGAACAGAAACTGCTCCATTTGATTTTGGTTTTGGCTTTCGAATTGGATTTGGATGCACGGAAGTAGGAAACCTAGAACTAGAACTGCGCAGCGTAGAGAAAAAGGAATTGCCCCGAAATTGCACCATTTTGCGAGAGAAGAAGATGAGTGGATTGGAATTTGGTGGGTAAAGTCGCAAGGAAGTCGCCGCCGCCATTGAATTCCACTTTCCCTATCTCGACCTCACTTCTTCCTGCCCATGCTACTTCGATTTGGAGAAGAAAACACAGTTACAATCCAGCTCTACAGCTCAACTGGTTACTTTAGTTAACATTAAGCCAATTAATTAAGTAAATAATCCTCTTTTCAAAAAAAAAAAAAAAGTAAATAATCATCGATCAGTTAAAATTTGAAATGCTACTTTGGAAGTCTTTGATAATTAGTTAATAGCTAATTGTGTTAGTTCTTTTGGCGTTGATTATATTAATTAGCTATTACTCCGTAGTTGTTTATTACGGAGTATTAGTTAATTCTAGATAAAATGACATTTTAGGGTAGGATTGTATTGTGTTATTAAGTTCTAAATATAAATTTTAAAATAAAATAAATTTATAAATTGTTCTTGTTATGGTTGTTGTTGTAATTATTATTATTAGTAATAATGTTTTATAACAATTAAACAAGTTAATACTAATTCATATAAAAATAAAATAAACATATAGGAGTTAATAATAATTAAACATTTAATATAAGTATCTTTTTTAAAAAAGTAATTCATAATATTCTAAAAACGATGCCTAAGTGCCTAACTGCTACCAAACTTCTCATCTCTCAAATTCTTATATCATATTCGTTTTCGGGGTGTGTTTGGAAACTAAAAACATGACTTTTGAAAAATGAATCCTTTTATAAATATTAGTTTCATTTTTAGTGTTTCGTTGCATTCTGAAAAACTGTCTTGATGTGTTTGGTTCATTTTCTTGAAATATAAGTAGAATTGTATAATTAAATATTTTAATTAAATGTAATGATAGAATTATCCGGGGTGCTGAGGAAAAATGTTCATACGCCGTCAAGAGCTGCTACAAATCTCTAACATATTTTCAGTCTAGGGTGAAACTCTGAAGTGGACAACAATATGGAACCTTTCTATTCCTCCTAAGATCAAAAATTTTGTTTGGCAAACCTGCTCCAACTGCCTTCCTTCTGCTGTTAATCTTCGAAGTAGGAGAGTCGAGTGCTAAGTTGACTGCAAGTTTTGTAACTCTCACCCTGAAACTGTGGATCATCTCCTCACTGCCTGTCCTTTTGTCGATTCTTGTTGGAATATTATTTCCACAATCCCACCCCAGAACTGCTCCTTGCTTTATTGAGTGGCTTACTAATTGCATCCAAAATCTCAACTCTGACTATTTGTCCCTAGTTGTAACAGTGTGCTGGAAATTATGGGAAGCAAGGAACAAGTTAGTGTGGCACAACTAGAGATCTCAACCATCATCAATTATGGAAGAAGCAACGGTCTTTCTTCATGCTTGGAAAAACATCCATTGCAATCATGACAAACCGGCAGCCAATACTGCTACTCAAAGATGGATCAAACCCCCGCATGGCAAGTTTAAGCTTAATGTAGATGCTGCAATTGATCTTGGTAACAAAAGGACTGGCTTTAGTTGTATCTTAAGAGACGAGGAGGGGAAGTTTGTTGCTGCCCTCATCAACGATGTGATAGTTCGTACCACCCCAAAACAGCGGAGGCAATCACAATTAGAGAAGCTCTCAAATGGCTCAAGTCTTTGAATATCCACTCCATCATTATTGAATCTGATGCTCAACTTGTAATCAATGGTCTTAAGGACTTCTCTTGTATTACCTCTTTTGATCTTATCCTTCAGGACATTAGGTACCTAGCTAGTGATCTATTTGACATTAGTCATTAGCTTTATGTTTGCTAAACGATCTGCGAATAGAGCAGCTCATCACCTTGCTAGGGAGGCTCTACTCGCTGCTGATCGTAGGGAATGGAGATTTGTTCCTCCTTCATCCCTTCTTTTTGTACTCTCTTTCGACATTTAATATACTTTGTTGTTTCCTTTCAAAAAAATATTTTAATTGTTTTATTTATAATATAAAAATATTTATAATAATATTAAAAACAATGTTATTTATTAAAAATTAATTTTAAAAACTCTAGTTTCTATAGAAAACCAAAGGACTGCTTTGGTTTTTCTGCGGCGGAAATTAAAGGTTTGGTTTCCGCCGGAAATCAAGGTTGGAAACGATATTTTCGCCAAATTTTGGTCTGTGGAAAATGGCTTCCGCCAAATTTTGGTGAAAGTCATTTTCTTCCAAAATAGCTATATTTTTCCTAGTCAACAGAAAATGATTTTCGTTGACTGTAAGTCATTTTCTTCCAAAATAGCCATATTTTTCCTAGTCAACGGAAAATAATTTCCGTTGACTTATTTTTCAAGCACATCCAAACACTGAAAATCCAAAAAATGATTTCCAAAAATTATTTTCCAGATTTTCAAACACACCCTTGATGTATAATTAGCTTTAGCATCTTAAAAATATATCAAAAGGTATAAACTTTGGATCTTGATCAATGATTCTAAAACTTAGGCCACCAATTGTGGTTTTTCTAATGTAGTTGTGCAATCCAAAACATGAACAAATTATTCTATTTTGATCCATTGATAAATATATTGACATGTTTTTTGCAATATCTTCCATTGAGCCTTAAGAATATCAAAAGCTCTCTCAATACAATTCCTTATGAATGAGCTTGATTAAATAATTCTCAAGATCCCCTTGAATTTGCACCACAAAACTGACAGCTAGTGTCTTGTCTTTAGATTAAAGCATCAAATATCTTTCTCTTTGTGGAAAACTTTTATCTACCAAATAACATTTGCCTAAATGTATGCAAAAGTTATATATTTGAATTATATTTAACCAGCATTCAAAAAAAGAATTATATTTAACCATATGAGAAATAAAATGTACAAAATATTTTATACTATCTAGGGGTGAGTTTGGAAATTTGAGACTTGGATTACTAAATTGTGTCAAGCAAAATGCAAGCATCATGTGATAATCCCTCTCATCTCTACGTGCTGCTAAAACATTTGCAGTTGATATCCATTTCCTTCCTCTATATCGCATTTGATCTTCCTCTAAATCTACACATAATTGGCTAAATGTATTTGGATTCAATCTAAATGCATTAAAACAGTGTTTTTCATTACCATGTAGTAATTCATGCATCTATCTTTCTCCTATTAAATAAGATGTCATGCATGACTCCATATAGATATGACTCAAAAAATACACACATATAATCGGTCGTACAAGCTACCAAATCCCAAAATTTATCCTCATTTTCCAAATACTCCTTAATTATGAGAAGTTTCATAATTTGCATATCAATATTGTCCATGCCTACACACAACAAATATATATATATATATATATATATATATATATATATATATATATATATATATATATTATATATATATATATATATATATATATATATATATATAACATCATAATTAAATAACATATCTTCAAAATATAAACTATAAAGACACAATTCCATAAAAAGTTCACAAGTGTCCTAAACCAAAACAAAGTAGTCATATGTTAATAAGTAGCCAAATACTAAGCTATTCATAAAACTACATATGAAATAATGCATCTTTAATGGTCCTTTCGCCCCTCGTACAAAAACTTAATGTACCCAACTCTTATCTTGTCATTTGGTAATGCAAAGAGAATAGATCTTTTCTGTGGATCTTCAATTAGTGTGCAAGTAAAGTAAAATTCAGGGGTACCGGACTCCAAACCAGGTAAAGCACACAATTTTGTCAAGGCATCTGTAACTTCATGCTTTGGTGTAGTCATTGAATTCAAAACATTAATAATTGACATATTCATTTCCTTTGTTGTATTACTTCTATCTCCAATCAGTTGCAACAGATTATCAAGCTTCTCAAACAATGTTGTAGTCCTTCCTTTTTTATTGTCTTCAACCCTCACACTTGTACCACTTTGTGATGATTCATTCTCCAAAACCCTCTTACCTCTTCTTTGTTCGTCTCCCTCAAATTGTGTATCTTGATGCTTAGGGATAGGAGTAGATGTAGGGGTAAGGCTAGGGTCTCTCCAAAAACCATTTGATGCATTACTGTTATAGCAATTGTTACCACCATAAGTCTCATCCATGTCATCAAGATGAGCATGGGGAGTATCATCAACATGTAATTCATCATCTTCCTGTTGCAAATGTCCTTGTGTGCGATCAGCTATTGGAGTAAACTTAAGTGCTCCTTGGGCATACAAACCAAAAATTTGATCCATCTTATATTCTAGTTCAAGTTCAAGCCCTTTTTCTCGAAATGCCTCAAATTTTGAATTTTCCTATAAAACAAAAACACTTACACTTAGAAATTATCTAACTATGTAGAATTAAAGAAAGTAAGATAACAAAAGAGAAAACTAACCTTAATTTTTAAATCCCACCACTCATCAGTAGCACCAATAGTTCCTTTTGCATGATCCCATCCTAATTCGGTCTCTTTTCCTTTTAGTTGTTTCCATAACCTCCATCTAGATCTCATCCAATCCACCTTGTTTTTTAGTTTCGTTTTATCCCATTGAAGGTTGGTCTTTTTTTGGAATGCTAATTCAATCTTCTTCCACAATAACCTTTGAGAAATTACTCCACCATTTTTCCCCTTACTCTTTTCAACATATTGAATACAAAGATCACAAAGGATATGAAGTAATTCTTTTGACCAACTAACCCTGCCTATATCTCCGGCTCGTTGGCTTTCATCTTTGTTCTCACTTTGTCCTCCTTGACTTTCATGTACAATTTGATTGGGTGTCATCTAAAATAATTTTTTTCCTCAGGAACTAACAACACTGGATCTTCCTAGACAATAATAAAACATAGTAACATAAGCAAAAGAGAAGCACAGTACCAGCACTACCATAACATAAGCAAAAATTAAACTTGCCTGCCAACCAGTCCACTTCAAATTGCAGTTTATAACAGTACCATAATAAGTCTTAATACTCTTTCTTACAATTAGACAGTTCACAGATTAAATCTAGCAAGTCTGATTGTATTAAATAAATAAATAGAGAGTTCAAGTTAATTTAGAATCTAAAGAAGATATATGTAAAATGTCCACAACAGTTCAGAAAGCTTTACACAACCATCATGCAATGCAACAGGCAGTAAACAACTAGCTAAAAACGAGAAAAAATAAAAAACAAAGAAAGCTCAGAAAGCTTTATAAGAATAACCAAATCAATCGCATAAACACGAGTTTTGGCTGTTTAAGCCACACTATTCATCATATAAAAACAGCTATAATTCAATCATCCCATTTTGCAAAATGAAAATTAACTAAAACCATTATAATCTCAAGTTTGAAACATTTCAATTAATTTTCCTTTTGCAACACTCCTCAGTATATCAAACTCCAAAGCACAGAACGATAAATAGAAACAAATGCAAAAACAGAACAAAAAGATAAAACAGAGATAAGAGGTTATATATGCCTGACTTCGCAGCGACATTGCGATGATCGGAAAACGCAAACAAAAAGAAAAAAAAAAATCAATTTCCAGTTCCAGTTCATTACAAAACCCAGCAAATAAAAAAATAATAAAAATTAACTCAATTTTTGGCAATGCAAAGCCCTAAATAATAAAGATGATTTTAGTGAATTATATGAAAACTATCAAAGATATATCATACCTGATTTTGGAGATGAGGACGGTGGTCCGTCGTACGCTTCCGAGCAAATTGGGCAACGGCGGTCGGGGGTTGAGTAGATATGACACAATACTATCGAACGCTACTACTGGGTTTAAAATCCTCCGATTATAACCGCTCCTTGAATTTTCTCGACTATGGCCATGGCGTTAGCTATGCTTGGATAAATGACTAAAATGTGTAGTCAAAGTTGAGAAAAACTACGTTGCCTTTTTTTTTTTTTTTGACAAAAATATGCAAAACTCCTTTGGGAGTTACGTTTTTGGTGTATATTTTTTTTCCATGTATTTCTGTAAAACGCAAGAGGTAGTTGCGTTTACGTATTCGTATACGTAAGACGCATTACGCTCTTGGGTTTTTCAACGGATACGGTATCCCAAAACGCAACTTACTTTTGCGTTTTACGTATTATACATAAAACGCAAAAGTAAGTTGCGTTTTTGACCTTTTTTTGTACCGGCCGTCTCCGGCGAAGTTGAAGGACGGCGAGAACCGCAATATATAAAACGCACCGGCGCCGGAACCGCCGGATACTATGGCATAAAACCCTATAAATATATAAAACGCATCGGCGACAAAAGCATGGATAGTTGCAGCGGTTATTTCGACGAGATTCTCATTTTTTTAACATTTGGGTGTTGGGTTTCTGCCATTTTTGTTTTTTCAGTCTATTTGTGGGTTGGCAAATTTGAATTTGCATTGCAAATTCTTGACCTTTTTCGAACTGGGTATCATATGACAGCTTTAGTTTTCTTTTTTTGGTTACTCATCTCTTCGCCGGAACCGCCGGATACTATGGCATAAAACCCTATAAATATATAAAACGCACCGGCGACAAAAGCATGATTGATTTGGTCAATCCGTTTTATTCAAAAAACGCAATTCATTCTTGCGTTTTTGTAAAATTCCGGCGAAGTACGCATCTCCCAAATGCGTTTTAACGTATTCAATACGTAAGATGACAACGCATCTGGGAGATGCGTCTTTCGTATACAATACGAAAAACGTAATTGGTAACTGAGTTTTGCATATTTTTGTCAAAAAAAAGTCAGCACACATTTTGACAATTTCTCACCCCATTCTACACATTCTAGTCATTGATCCGCTATGCTGGGAAAGGGGGATATAATGAAAAGGGTTCGCAAGTTAAAAATTTTAATTAGGCTTTTGAATTTGAGATTCGGCTTACATATTTGTAAAAATTGCAATAATAATAATAATAATAATAATAATAATAATAATAACAATAACAATAACAATAACAATAACAATAACAATAACAATAACAATAATAATGACCACGTTTAATTCTAAACTTGTAATTAACTAACCGTGGTATTTCAACTTTCAAGTTAACCACTCATTGTCTTTTAACGTTCAAATTTTAACCAGTCGAGGTTCTTCTATTAGTTTAAGTAAGGAAAAGTTTAGGACCATGACTGGTTAAAATTTGAACGTTAAAGGACAATGACTGGTTAACTTAAAAGTTGAATGACCACTAGTGGTTAAATTAAAAGTTTAAAATTAAATATGGCGGTGTCACTATAATCGGAGGACCCTACCTATATTTTATAAATTGAATAGTTTCAATTCAGTTCGGTTAAAAATAAAAATTGAACTGAAAATTTTATTTTATTTTATTTTTTGAAAACGTCTGGTGCCTTAAGGTGCATGAGTCTGGTGCCTAAAGTGCGTGAGTTGTATGCTTAATGTGAGTGAGTGTGTTCTTCATCTATAGGGATATTAATAGGCATCTCAGTCTGGCTTAAGTTTTTAACAACTCACATTAAGTACACACTCACGCACATTAAGTACAAAACTCACGCACTTTAAGCACAAGACTCACGCATCTTAAGCACAAAACTCACGCACATTAAACACAAAACCCATGCACTTTAAAGTTTCAACAACAACTCACATTAAGTACACATTCACGCACATTAAACACAAAACTCACGCACCTTAGGCACAACACTCACACACCTTACGTACAAGACTCACACACATTAACATTACACATTCACGCACATTAAGTACAAATCTCAGGCACATTAAGCACAAGACTCACGCACATTGAGTACAAAACTCACGCACTGAAACATTTCACTATATATATATATATGTATGTTATTTACTAATTTACACAAATATATATACTAAATTTTCAATTTTCTAAATCTTAATCTTCACAAATATATTGTGTTCCCACATTTTCTCAGTGAGTTGTTGAGTCTGCAATCTTGCTATTGGATGGGCTCAAAGAATGATTAAAGTGAGAGGTGGGCTTGACCAATGGAAATCCAATTAGGAAAGTAGAGGCTTTAAAAAAAAATGGAAAGAGGGCTAAAGGCGTGTTTGGCAGGACAAAATGGAACACAATTCGAGAAAACAAGCGGCAGGGAGGAGCAATTGGCTTGGGCCGAGGGAGCATAGGCTAGCGACCCTCGACGTCATATCTCGATACACCGGCGAGTCGCGGACCCCGTGTGGGCCGAGCGGACCGAAGTGAACTACAAGAGGGTGGTCGACGGACTGCTCCGAAATCTGTGGCCTTGGCGCCTTTTGGCCCCTTGTCGGAGCGCCTTGGCCGTCTGTCACCAATCAGAAGGTCTCACCTTTGTTTGTCCGAGTATGATAGATCTGTTAGTATTATTATTATTGCTATTATTATTTCCTTTATTATTCTAGTGGTTGTGGCTTAGTCTTATGTTACTAGTCTATTAGTTAGGAGTTGTTTACGGGAGTTCTATCTCTTTGTATTGTAATCCTCTTCTGATGTAATTTGAATTGCTGAATCATAATCTCATCTGGTATCAGCTAGCCATCCGATCCTACCTCCTTCCTCGCCAAACCTTCCCGA